>NC_057863.1:574256949-574575283 GCF_019393635.1 Dromiciops gliroides | reverse complement strand
TCTCTCTGTCTCTGTCTCTCTCTCTCTGTCTCTCTCTCTCTCTGTCTCTCTCTCTCTCTGTCTCTCTCTCTCTCTCTGTCTCTCTCTCTCTCTCTGTCTCTCTCTCTCTCTCTGTCTCTCTCTCTCTCTCTGTCTCTCTCTCTCTCTCTGTCTCTCTCTCTCTCTCTGTCTCTCTCTCTCTCTGTCTCTCTCTCTCTCTCTGTCTCTCTCTCTCTCTGTCTCTCTCTCTCTCTGTCTCTCTCTCTCTCTGTCTCTCTCTCTCTCTGTCTCTCTCTCTCTCTGTCTCTCTCTCTCTCTCTCTCTCTCTCTCTCTCTCTCTCTGTCTCTCTCTCTCATTCCTGGCCCAGATTCAGGTTGTAAATAGAGATGTGTGGGTTTCTAAACACCGGTGTGCACTCCAGAACTATCCACCTACATACCAATTTGGATGTTTGACTAGAAATTCAGGTTTTCTGCCATCAAAACCACTATCTGGTTAGTAGTATCAGGGTTTCTTTTTGAAAAATGCCTTGTTCCATCAGACCCTCTGCAAAGTTGGCAGCCCTCTGACTTGGCCCAAGAGCAGATGTCCCTGGCTGTGCTGCTGTTGGTTCTGAAGAGGCAAAGGTAATAGTCACCTCTAGCAAGCAGGGTGGGGAATGTATGTTCAACCATTTTTTCCTAAGTTTTCTAGCTTGAGTCTGAATATGTATTTCCCCAACTTGACCTTCTTCATAATCTGAATCTCCTTTCTTTCAAGGCTGTAATTGTGCCTGCAATAAATTCATTTGGTGGGTGAGAAGGTTGACACAACTACCCAGAGGATACCATGAAGACAGTTAGGCTGGGAAGGGACAGCCCTAAGTCCAGGCAGTCCTAGACCTCACCATTGATGGGGTTCTGGGGAAAAAAAAACTGTCCAAGAGAGTGAAGCTAAGATGATAGGCTTCTGGCTAAGGTCAGTGAGGTGAAGAGTGTAAAGTGGCTGGGAGAAAACATTCCTCAACTTACACCTGGGCAAGTTATAATTCTGCCTTGGATCTCACTGGACATTCCTTTCCTAAGCTCTATGTGCACCAGGCATCATGACAGAGGCTGGGGATGTACACCAAGATGAATGTCTCTGCCCTAAGAAAGCTTACATGCTATTGGGAAAGACAACATATACATAAAGCCAATCTATAGAAAATCTATTTTAAAATTTTACAGGGTAAATTTTTGGGAAGCAGAGGTGGTTGTAGCTGGAGGCATCAGGGAAAATTTCCCATGGAAAATAGTGTTTGAGCTGAATTTTGCAGGAAATGAGTGGAGATGAGAGTTAATTGAAAAAACTAAGAGACCAACTGATATAAAATAGATCCCCAGCTGACTAGTTGGTATTGGAATTGAGCCCCTGCAGCATCAGGACCCTAGGTCTGTCTTATTTTATTATACTGCTAGAGAGATTGACATCTCTGCAAAGGTCTGAGGGGTATTTTAGGGCTTGTTAACATGAAGGAACCATGGGGAAATGCATTACCAAGGGAAAGAATGTAATTCCTAGGCAAGACAATGGTAAATAACTACATGAATGGGGAAGCTAGGTGGTGCAATGGATAAAGCACTGGCCCTGGATTCAGGAGGACCTGAGTTCAGATCGAGCCTAGACACTTGACACTTACTAGCTGTGTGACTCTGGGCAAGTCACTTAACCCCAACTTCCTCACCAAAAAAAAAAAATTGCACCAAGAGCCATGTTTGTTCTTAGAATGTTCTAATCACAACTTGGTCACCGAGTCCTCCTAACCATACCTTCATTACTCTCTGAGCTTCTTTTTCAGCATTGCCCTACCCCCATTCATCTTTTAACTCTTTACCACCCCCCAATTTATCCTTTGTCTCCTCAACCCAGTTGAAAGACTATAAATTGCCCAGTCATATTCTACTTAGTGTAAGAACATGTTTGTATCGATGGTCCTGTTCTCCCTTTGTGTCTAGGAAAAATAAAAATACCTTGGTTAAGACAGGGAAATGCAGAGTACTGAATTAATTCTTTGTCTTAACCAAACCACCTAAATGAAGTTCCCTGAGTAACTGTTTACCCTTCTTATTCTGTCCTGCATGCATGTCAGGTCCCTCCACACTGTCTTTGTAGGCATACCTCTCTTCACTGTTCTTCACGCCCTCCAAGCTCCAGGAAAGGCTGGTCTATGACAACATTTAACATTAACATTGCAATTATTAGTCACAAAACAAGGACATGGTGGCCATCTAAGATCATGGCTTCAATATGTAATATCTGCAAAGACTTACTGGAATTTCTTTTTTAAAATAGGAAAAGTCATTTCTAAATTTATAGAGTCATTACTTTTGAATGCCCATAAACACTGAGCTTTCAGATAGTCAGTCACTATGGAAATTCAAAGTATTTTTTAAAAATAATTATTACTGTGGAAAAGTCATTACCTGACATATTGTAGCTTTATTATTTTAGTTCACTCAGGCATTATGGAATATAGCACTAGTATTATTTAATAAATGGTACCTCTGGTTATCTTTCCTCCTCCTCCCAACCACCCTCCAGGAAATAAGTTTTCATTTGGGAGGATGTGAATTATTCTGTTGCTAAGAAGAGACATCAGCTCATGGTTGAGCTCATACATTGAGACTACTAAACAAGGGTATGCTGGTAAATGTTTAACAACTAGCTCTCCTGAAGAAAAAAAAAAGTATGCATGACTCACTTTTAAGTTTAATTACATTATTAAAATTTTCTCCATCTCTCTCTTAAGAGTAAACCTTCAATAAAACAATAAATCAAGCCATCCTTTGTAACATTTGCTGATTTCTGAAGTATAAATATTGGTGTTCAGTCATATGCAAGTCTTCATGATCCTGTGACCTTACTGTCCATGGGTTTGTTTTTTTTGGCAAGGGTACTGGAGTGGTTTGCCATTCCCTTCTCCAGTGGATTAAGGCAGACTTGCCCAGAGTCACATAGCTAGTAAGTGTCTGAAGCCAGATTTGAATTCCGGTATTCCTAACTCCCCAGGCTCAGAGATCTGTCCACTGAGCAATCCAACTTGTCTCAAGATATAAATGCTCATACTGAAAATTTAACAATTGATTCTCACAAGATGGTAAAAAGTGACTTCCATATACCTCTACAGCATAAAGTCTTGAATTTGAAGCTGTTTCCATTTTGACCATTAATCTGTTTTCTTTATTTGAAAATGTTTAATAGTTTTATTTAAATTTTAAAATAATACATTTAATAAAATAAATTCCCATTTTAAAAATTATTCATTTATATAGTTGATATTTAGAAAGGAATGATCCTTGTCTGTGTGTGTATATGTCAACATATATGTAGAAATAGATACACACATATAACATATATGTTAAGACAAAGAATCTATTCAATATATGTGTGTGTGTGTATATGTATCAGGAATATTGTTAAGTTCTCCTTCCTACCTAAGCAGGTCTGATTGTAACTTAACCTAGATCATCAAACCCTGGTGCCTTTTCAAGATGGAACAGTCATCACCGTACAGTAGGAAAAGCAACAGATTTGAAGTCAGAGGACCTCAATTCAAATCCTACCTTCTGTTCGCTACCTTGGACAAGTCACTTTATCTCAATGTGTTACATATAAAAAATATGAGACATAGTTTCTGGGTAATCAATTATTTTATTATTATATAGATTATTATAAATATATTATTAATAATGCTAACAAATAATTAATAAAAGGTGTTAGTGGAACTCTTGAATGCAGAAGACACCCTCATGGAACCCATTCAACACTCATATGGCCTTGGAAGAGTGGGTCTTCCTGAAGTTGGCATCAAGTCTGATTAGTTAACCAATGAGAGAATGAATATTACAATGAGAGGTGGACCTATTCTAATGAGAGGCTCAGGCGTGTGACTTTAATTATGTCATTTACTTCCAGAGTACCACCCAGCCTTGGGCAATCTAGACAAAAGATCTACCCCCACCCAACCCCGAGTAGAACACAATGGACTGGAATTCACCTTAGATTAAATTCTTTATAAGATTTTCTGGTTGGATGGGGCAACAATTCCCCTTAGATGAAATGCTTTAGATGGGACAAATTTGGGGGCAAGGACAGAAATTTCCTTAAATTGGAAATAATCCTGGATCCCCCCAATAATTGGTTATTCAATAATCATCTCTCTCAATTGGCTCTCAGTGTGCTAACCTATAAAATGACGAGATTGGCCTAAAAGGTCTCTAAGATCTCTTCCCACTCTAATGCCATATTCCTAACCCACATGAAGGCTGTGTGATTTGATCAGAGTAGAATAGGGGTATTCTACTCTCAGTGTGAGAATTCCATCCACCAACTAGATCACAACCAGCTATGACCTAGTAGAAGACTCATAGGGAGTTGCCTGGGGGCATAGAGAGGTTAAATGGCTTTCCCAGTGAGACACAGCTGGTGGCAGAAGCAGGATTACTCACTTTTAATGAGCAATCAGCTTTTATTGGTAGAATAAATATGTCACAGATTGAATAAAACTGGTAGGCTTCCCTTTTATAAATTACAGTTACACCCAACAGTTTCTCCTATAGCCAGAACTCATACACAGCCTCACCCTCATCTCTGTGGATGTCACTTTCTATAGTTCTCTGTACTGCAGTTAACAGCATACTTCCTCTACCTAAGGATTATATTGAGGTCAGTCTGTCAATATTCCTCACTGGAATCTTCCTTCCCAGGCACTCCAGATAGTGCATGGTACAACATGCTTGATTTCTATCCTATACTCTTCTTACCTAAAGTTCAGCCCCTCCTTCTCTTAAATAGCCCAGCTGCTCCTCTTGGCCAAGTCCAGCTGCATCTCCTTGAGGCTCAGCACTCTACACCCATTTTAAATTTTTTTTAATTGCTTCTTTCATAGAGGAGATGATTGATGGCAGTTATGGGAATGCTGCTACTGATGCTCTATTTAAATGTCATTTTATTATATGAAACAACTCAACTCAAGTACCATCTTCTATGTCCAGCAAGCCTTTCCTGACCCTCAGCCTATCCCTAGTTGCCAGTACTTTTCCCCTTAAAATTACCTTGCATCTGCTTTTCATTTACCTACACATGTACATGTTGTCTCCCTTGGAAGCTAAACTCCTTGAGGGCTAGGACTGTTTTGCTTTTGTCTTTGTATGCTCAGGGAAGGGCTCACAGTAGGTTCTGTGCTATCCCCTACTCCTTACTATTATAATTAACTGGTTGGGTTCCCTTTGGGACAACCATGGGCAGGTTCAAGATTTTCTATGGATTGGAACTCCTAAAACTAGAGCTCACAAATGCCACTAGAGTATTTTTTCTTGTCTTTAGTCATTCAGAGGACACAATTAACTCAAAACCAAAGTATTTACTCCAGAGGCATAACAGGAACAGTCACAAACAGAATATCTCACCCATAAACCCAAGACATACTTTTTCACAAAAATACCCAGCATAAGTGTGGAGGAGCAAACATATTGTGATGCTTTGTGTCCCATCTGACTGTCCTCCCAGGCCATTTTCTTGCTAGCTGCCCTGCTGTTCAACAATCCAGACTATTGGACTTCCTGAAGTCATGCCTTGGGTGACTTAATCCATTCAGTTTTGGCATCATTGCCCTAGGGCTACGCTGTCCTGATTTGTCAGTGAGCAAATACAACACTGAGTCTTCTGTGGGGCAGACCTACCTGGTGCCAGACCTTCCTTCATATCCCATATCATCATCCATACCATTTCCCTGCCACTGTCACACTTTCACATTTCCCTTCCTGACTTATCCTTCTCATTTTCAACATCTTGCTCTGGGAAAAGTAATCAAGTTAATAGATGGTTGCTTTGGGAAAGCTTTATCTGTTAACTCTCTTGTGGCTCCAATGAGAGCGGGGACTGTCCTAGTTTCCTATTTGCACCCCTAGTGCTTGCACAGGGCTTCTTTACACATAAGAAGCCCTTAATAAAAGCTTTACTCACTCATTCATTTATAAATTCATTTTGATTTTCTAGAAGGTTTACATTTTAAACATTAAAATATGAAATACTTTGTGGAACTTCTGAACCAATACATATAAGAGACAGAGACAGAAAGACAGAGGGGGGGTCATTTATCGCTATATGACAAGCACTGTGGCAAGTGTTGGGGATAGAAATATAAGCAAACAAGACAGTCTCGATCTCAAGGTGCTTACATTCTAATAGGGGAAGACAACACATAAAGGGAAGTTACGAGGGGCTTGGGGAGGATGTCTGCATGGAGTCAAAGGAGTCAGCAAGGAAGTGAAGGAGTATGGAGGGGAAATCTTACCCAACCGGAAGATCAGAAGATGAAGGTTCGGTTTTTCTCTTCATGGTCAGCCAAACTGTAATTTAAATTTCTAAATTTAGGTTCTAATCTGTCCCCCCAGTTTTGGAGGGACACTGACTAAAATCACTTATAAACGAGTTTAGGTTTTTTAAGGGTTTATTGAAAGATAGTAAAAGAAAGAGAAAGATTGAGAACAGATTTCCTATAAACCTGGCAATCCTAGCCTTCCTAATCTCCCACTTCTGAAGTTCTCTGCTGCCACGGCAATATCTCCCAGCCAAAAAGACCAAGCTTCCTGCAAAGTCTCTGCTCCCTCCTTCCTGTCCTCTCACAGAAATGGGAGGTTCTTCAAGCTGATTGGTTGACTGGGCCGGAAGGTGGTCGAAGTTCGAAGTTGTTAGCTTCTGCTTTCTTAAGTACTCTTAAGTACCAGCCAGATGTGCTTAGAATCTAGTTAATTAGAAGTCAGCCAGTAATCCACTCAAGTCAGTCACCTTATCCAATTCAATCAGTTTAAATTAATCTCCAGGTGGGCTCCTGAGTATCTGCTAAATCTCATCTATCACATTCCATTATCTTGACACACATTCAAGGTCTATGTGTCCTGACAAACCCAGGTTTCAACTTTCCCAGGCCTTTCATCTGTAGTATCTTCTAAGTGGTGATCAATTTTTCCTCTGATAAGTTGTTACAGAACCACCTTGTGCTGAGCAAGTTAGTTTCTGATCTCTCAAATCATGAGGTTCTATCAAAGCTAGAAATATCCATATCAGGATCAATGTTTAGTCACCAGTGCTCAAGGAAAGAAACACAAAGCAGAAGAGGCAGCCAGGGCTTTAAGAGTCAGTCTTCACCAAAAAAAAGTCAGTCAGACTCACCTAGACAAACATGTATTCTAGCAACCATGCGCAAACAACTACCATCTCTGCCATATGGTCTCTTGGGAGAAATGGCAAAACAAAGAGAAATTAGTGTCCATTATAAAATTTAAGTCTTGCCTTCCCCACGAAGGTATAGAGTATGGCCCTTGTACACACATGGCATACAGTGTGACCTTGGAGAGGAGGAAAGAGAGACCCTGATCACTCTCCCCTTCACTGGAAGTCTGAGAAAGAGCTTGAAGAGCCCCCATATCCTTAATAGGTAGGAAGAGAGTGATAGAATTGAGTTAATCCTGTTAAACATTACTGTGTGGACAGTTCCTCCAGGTAAGGTGACCAATGCTCTTTAATATATTACCCACTTCCCACCTCTCCCCTTATGGAGAACAGAGGACCAGTTAGGAACCTCTGGTCATGTCTGTCCTTCAGCAAAAGGTCAGAACAGGCCAGGCCAGGAGAATAGTGAAGGATGTCAGCTTAGCTCCATGCTTCGCTACAATCCAAACCACTGCCACATTGACATTGTTTAAATATGAAGTGTAATTTATTGTCATCATTACTGTTATTATTATTGGCTCTCACCTATGATTTCATTGCTGTGGGGAAATCATATTGTGGAACCTTCCTGCACCAATGCAGATCTGTCTGGGACATCAAGAGGTTGAGCAACTCTCCTGTCATCACAAAACCAGGATTTTTCAGATGTAGGATTTGAACCTGGATATTACAGGCTCTGAGATTATAAAGTATGCCACGTATGTACAAGAGCCATGCCCTATTCCACATAAGTCTATCATAAGTATGCCATACTGTCTCTTGGGAGAAATGGCAAAACAAAGAGAAATTAGTGTCCATTAGAAAATTTAACTCTTGCCTTCCCCACCAATGTCTCATTTTTAAGATCGTATTTTAGTTGAATATTACAAGCTTCACCTACTATATAAAGACACACTTTATTTTTACAAAAATGATTAACTTTGAAAATGTGTGCCTATAGTGATATCAAGATATTAAAAACACATTCACAGTCTCAGGTATCCATCCATGTTGGAAGAAGCAAGGAATCTCCAGGGAAGTAGATGGATGGTTTATCCTCCAAATTAAAGAGCTAAGAGTTACCTATAAATGCAGGCATTTTTAGCTTATAAAAATGGAAGATGAAGTTTAAAAAGAGATTCCTGGAAATAATGAAAATGTTACAGGAAACTCCAGGGAGGAAAAAAAAAGGCATATTATTTTAGAGGGTGGGACTGATGGATAGTGTGGGAAAATGAGAAATTCACATTAAGAAAACACAATGTGGGGCAGCTAGATGGCACAGTGGATAGAGCACCGGCCCTGGATTCAGGAGTACCTGAGTTCAAATCTGGCCTCAGACACTTAACACTTACTAGCTGTGTGACCCTGGGCAAGTCACTTAACCCCAATTGCCCCACAAAAATAAATAGCATAAAAAGATAAACAGGAAAAAGACTTCATGAGGGATATTAAAAGATCAAACTGTTAACATTCCTATATGGGAAGATAATACAGAGGACACAGGTCTGAACTGAATACGAAGGGAAGTTATGTTTTGTTCTTTGTGGGGTGTCTTATGTATGGGGCCGGATTTGGGCTTGGGGCCTCCTGGGTCCAGGGCTGGTGCATTGTCCACTGTGCCACCTAACTATCCTTAAAATAGGGTTGAGGGTAGGAGAAATAGACTGGGGGAGGGGGAAGGGGAGAGATGATCTGGGGAGAGTTTATTCATATGAAGGAAACAAGAAAAAAACTTATGGAGGGGAGGGGAAGAGGGGGAAGGAATTGGGGAGTGATTGAACCTTAATATCATCAGAATTGACTCAAAGAAGGACTAACATACATACTCAAAAAAAAAAAAAGAAAAAAAAGAAAACACAATGTTTCCTTCTTCAGGAATTTTAATTCTGATATTAAAACCATAACGATTAGTAGGCCTCCACCAGTCGAGGACGACCATGGATCAGCGCCTTGGAGAGCCACAGGCCACAGTGTGGCTGTGCAGTCTGATAAGGGAGCCGCAGCTCCTGAGTGACCTATAACTGGTAACTGCCTCATCCCGTGTTGTATCTACTCCATGAGGAGTAGCTGGAGTGTCCTTTCCAGGGTGCTGGCCCGGACGGATCAATATGGAAAACAAGCTGTTGCCCATGCAGCAGGTTTTCCCTCTCCGCGACACTGGTGAATCCAAAGGAGAGGCAGAGCCAATACAGTTTGGCACCAGTGCCAGGAGTTGCCAGAGGGATGTGATGTCCAACATCCAACTGCCTAAGGGACTCAACTCCTGATTTTTCCTCGGGGTTAATTCCTGAAGCCTTTCCCATATATGGGTATAGCCACAAGGCAGCGGAGGTATGTGTCCTGTAATTCACACTAATTCTCGCAAAACCATAACAATTATATAATGGGAATAGTACTAGACTGTGAGACTTAAATCCTGGTCACTGATGGGTCATTTGTGCGACCTTACTTATCTATCTTACTTATCTATTTACTTATCTGTAGAATGAGGGAGTTGGACCTGAAGTCCCCTCAAGGTTTAAGAAAAATCCTATTATATTTTAAGTCCCATTTATCTATTTCTTTTTTTCTTTTCTTTTTCTTTCTTTTTTTTTTTTGTGGGGCAATGCCTCTATTCATAGAACCACCTGTAAGTTATGTCAATCAATGCTACCAGCCAATTAGCTTGGAGCTGTGTGTGGGTCCCGCCCCTCTTCCACGCAGGAAGCTTCCACTCCAGTGGACTGAGAAACTGTCTCTTTGGTTGCTGGGACAAGCTCGGGGTGGCAGAAGAAGCAGGCCTGGGGAAATAGGTTTTTTTCTCAAACTTTCTGAACTCCATGTGTTCTCTTTACTAACCCCTAATATACTTTGATAAATGCTTAATGCCCAAAGACTGGTGCTAAAAGCTTCTAATTTAATGTGACCACACATTAGATTTTAAACATCACACCTGTGATACCCCAATAACTTTGTAACTCATTGATACTGACCTCCAACTGATCACTTGATCAAAATGTCCCCTAACTTCCTAATTGTCTCTCTCTCTCTCTCTCTCTCTCTCTTTTTTTTTTTTTTTTGTGGGGCAATGGGGGTTAAGTGACTTGCCACACAGCTAGTATGTGTCAAGTATCTGAGGCGGAATTTGAACTCAGGTACTCCTGAATCCAGGACTGGTGCTTTATCCACTGTGCCACCTAGCTGCCCCCTAATTGTCTCTTAAATGAAATTTCCAGAAATATTTTTCTCGGTCTCCATTGTACTTTCTCTACAGCTTTTAACACTTTTATTCATTCCTCCTTTAATGCTTGTGTCACTAATCTCTCCTGATTCTTCCCCTGCCCTTCTGACCACTCTATCCACTGTGCCATCTAGCTGCCCCTCCCATAGACTCTTAAAGAAAAGAAAGGATTTCTGCTTTGGATGTTTGTGATTATAAAAAGAAATGATGGAGATTAAGTACAGCAGCTCATCTTTTATTTTCCTTCTTGTTGTTGCTGCTCCCAAAGAAAATTTGGAAAAGATAAAACAAAAGTGACCATTAAAAAGTTGAAAGCCAAAATGCATGAGAGAGCTTTTTTTTAAAGTACCTAGCTACTCCTGATGAGTTCAAATGACTGGATTTAGATAAACTATATCCTAGGAGATGAAGAGAATTTGTAATTACAGAAGTGATTATTGATTGCTAGTGATCTCTGTCAAATAGTGGAAAATTGGTTGGGGTCGGGAGCACTCCAGGGTTAAAAAAGGGCAAATATTGGCTCTATTTTTTTTTTTAAGAAAACAGATTCTGAAGAACAAAGGCTAGTGAGTTTGACTTTTATTCCTATAAAAAATGTAGAATGTCTCATTAAAAAGGTCGTTATTGAAGATCTCTAAAAGGAAGCACTGACCACAGAATCAACATGGCTTCATTAAGAACAGGTTGTGATATAACATTTAATTTGCTGGAGTTAATAGACTGACAAATCATGGGAATGCTGAAGGATAGTTTTACTAGATTTTAGCAAAACATTTGACAAAGTCTATAGTACTGTTCTTTTGAAAAAGATGGAGAGATGTGAGCTAGATGATAGTATAATTAGCTGTATTCAGAATTGGTTGAATGGCTAGACAGGCAGACAAATACAGTGTTGGTAGAGCTGTCAAGCAGTGTACCCTTCTGGACATAAATTTTGAATTATACAATTAAGGGAATCTATTCATATTCTTTGACCAAGAAATCCCTCTGCTACTTATATTCCCAAAAGAAGTTAAGGACAGAATGATACATAAAATATGTACCAAAATATTCAGAAAAGTTTTTCTGTTAACAAAGGACTGGAAATATAGTGGAACCAATAAGTTAGGAAATGGCTGAATAAACTGTAATATATGAATATAATAAAATACTGTTGAATAGCAAGAAATAAAGAATTCAAAAGAAGTTTATAAGATTTGTGTGAACTGACACAATATAAAAAGCAGAGCCACATTAAATATATACACAATAGTGGTGTACTGGGTCAAACACCATCCCAATTAAATACCTATTTCCAAAGATAATAGTAGTACTACTGGGTCAAAAAGTTATAAGTAATTTAATAACTCTTCAGGCATAATTCCAGATTGCTTTCCAAAATGGTTGGATCAGTTCACAATTCCACCAACAATGAATTAGTGTCCCAATTTTTCCATATATCCTCCAATATTTGTCAATCTCTCCTTCTATCATTTTAGCCAATGTTATAGGTGTAAAATGATATCTCAAGGTTGTTTTAATTTGCATTTCTCTAATCAATTGAGGAATTACTCATATTCTTATTAATTGACAAAGTTCTCTGTATTTTTAGATATGACACCTTTATCTGATATATTGTCTATAAAATAATTTTTTCTCCAATTCTCTGCTCTCCAGCTAATCTTGGCAACATTCGTTGTATTTATACAAAAACTTTTTTTATTTATAGTAAATGAAATTATCCATTTTACACCTAACTTTGCTCTCCATCTCTTGTTTATTCATAAATTGTTCACATATCCAAAAATCTGATAAGTAATATGTTCACTCTTCTAATTTTCTTATAAAATCTCTTTATATCTAGATCAGGTATCAATTTTGACCTTATCTTGATAAATCATGTAAGATATTGGTCTGTATCCAGTTTCACCCAAAATGCTTTCCAGTTGTTCAAAAAAATTTTACCAAATAATGAATTTTTATTCCAAAATCTTGTCTTTACACTTGTCAAACACAAGGTTATTATGTTTATTTGCTACTATAAATTGTATTTCTATTCTATTCGACTGATTTACCTTTCTATTTCTTAGCCAGTACCAGATAGTTTTGATAATTACTGCCTTATGATAGTTTAAGATCTGGTACTGCTAAGCCTCTTTCCTTTACATTTTTTCATTAATTCCTTTGATATTCCTGACTTTTTTTTTCAAATGAATTTTGTTATTATTTTTTCTAATTCAAATTAAAAAAGGTCATTTAATTAGTAGGGTGTTGAGTATACAAATTAGTCTGGGTAAAATAAGTTTTATTATATTGGCTCTGGCTCCCCATGAACAATTAATATTTCTTGGTCTATTTCCAAAGATAATTAGGGAAAAAGGAACACAACCTATATGTTTTAAAATGTTTATATCAGCTCTCTTTGTAGTAGCAAAGAACTGGAAATTGCAGGGATGCCCATTAATTGGGAATGGCTGAACAAGCTGTGGTATATGATTGTGGTGAAATACTACTTTGTTATCAGAAATGATAAGGTCAATGATTTTAGAGATACATGAAAAGACTTATATGAAATAATGAAAGCAAAATGAGCAGAACCAAGAGAATGTTGTATACAGTAACAGCAATATTGTCTTAAAAACAACTTGGAACAAGTAAGTTATTTTGACTATTAGAAATACCCAAATTAACTATAAATGACATATAAAGAAAGACACTATCTGCATCTGGAGAAAGAACTGATTAAAAGATATATAGAATAATTTTACTCATATATATACACACATATGTATATATACATATAAACATACTTATTTGGGAAGAAAAAAGAAATTTACATGATAATGTTGCATATATTTGAAAAAAATAGCAAGTTGTGCATAGGAGATTTGCATTTTCACATACAATCATCTTTTTATTGTACTATGTTATGGAAATGCTGTTTCCAAAAATCAAAAATTAAAATTAAAATATACAATAACAATCACAATACAAATGGCAATGATAATAATAATAATCACCAAAAGCAGTTTAGTTCTGTGTAACTTAAAAAGTAATAATGGTCCCAGGGAACAGAGAGTGAAATATACCTCCCTCTTCTTTGTAGAAAGGTTGGGAACTAGTAGGGCAGATGTTGTATTCATTGTCAGACATAATCACTGCATCCCTTTTTCACTTAATTCTTGTTCTTTGTTATAAGGGCAGGGTCAGTTTGGAAGAGGACAGTATATAATCCTAGAAATGATAAAGGAAAAACAGAACATATCACCAAAACATCTTTACAAAACAAAATGATGCCCCTCTCCCCACAAGGCCATGGATGTAAAAAAAAAAAATACCAGTGACTCTCATTCTCTTCTATTTTTTTTTAAAGATGTGACCTCTTGATCAGATTTCATATCCACTTGGAGTTTATTGTATACTATTTTAATAGTATGGCACTCATCAATTTACACTATCTGAATCTTTATTTTGCTGAACAAAAGGGTATTAATTTGATTTTGTCCAAATAATTTGTCTCAAAAATGGGACAAAGGCAGTGGAGCTGATGGATATAGATAGGGTATGAAAGACATTGATTCAACTCTTCCCTTTCACCCTTATTAGCTATGTGACCACAGGGAAGTCATTGTACCATTTTTAGCTTCAGTTTTCACAGCTGAAAAAATATGGATAATGATATCAATTTTATTTACCTTAATGGATTGTTTTGAAGCTTAAATACAAGACTGAATATGAAGTGTTCTGCAAACTTTTAAGTGTTATCAGCTGTTACTATGTAACATAATTCGAGTGACTACAGTTTCAGGAGTTTTCAGCACTTAGCACAGTGTCTGGTACATAGTAGGTGCTTAATAAATGTTGATTGATTGATTGGTAAGGTAGTTATGGGGAGAATAGGCTTGAAATCCTTGGTCTTCAGAGAATAAGAAACAACAAAAGTCAAGGAAGAAAATAATCATAAATTACAAACAGACTAAGCAGTATATCTGAGAACTATTAGATCTTAGTACCAGTGGGTACTTAGAATATAAATTGAAAAGTTTCCTAAAAATAAACCAGTGGATAGTGCACATTCATTTAGTTATTTGTTGTCATTTTAGGCAGGAGAAACCCATTTTTCAGCCAACTAGATAGTGCAGTGAATAGAATGTTATACTTGGAGTCAAGAAGTTCTAAGAGTAAAGAATTAATTGTTATTTGAGGTTTTTACGCCTCTGCTAGAACTGGCCTGGGGCTCCGCAAACCGCAGGGTGCTCCACCCACTGGTTGTAGCAGTTGCCATGGTGCTGGCACCTCACATCATCACCACTGGCCGATGCCTACACTGGCCTGGCAAAATTATAATGATTGGAAGCCTAGTGAGGGCAGTCATGTGACTGTCAGAGCAGTCATCCCATTGGCTGGGGCTGCGTGGGGGTTTTTCTGGGATTGGGGGAGGAGAATTGGGCATTCTAGCTGGACGCTGGAAGGTGACAGGAGGTCTGTTGCGTATTCTCAGCTGATTCCTGGGCGGTGGTATCTTTTGAGGTTGTATAATTTCCCTTTCCCCATTTTATTTCCTTTCCCTTGATCCTACTGATCCTGTCTGTGTTGTTTATTTTTTTTTTAAGTTCATTCTTGTTAAAATAAATCCTGTTCTGTTTTGAGGGAGGCTGCTGGTCTCATTCCTTGCCCCAATATTGTGGCGAGCCGCTTAGCTAACACTCCCCAATTAAAAATTGGTCCCCACATGAGTTCAAATTTATCCTCAGACACTAGTTATGTAATCTTGGGCAAGTCATTTAGCCTCATTCTGCCTCAGTTTCTTCATCCATAAAATGGAAATAATAAGAGTACCTGACTCCCAGGATTATTGTGAGGATCAAATGAGATGAAATCTATAAATGCAAACTTTCAGGTACTATATGAATACTAGTGGTGGTGGTGGTGGTGGTGATGATATTAAGACCGATTTCCCATTGTATTACCTAATTCTGCCTTGAGCAGAGTTCATTAAAAGACTAAATTATTTTCGATTGCATTTTTTCTCTCTGAATTGCTCCCTTTATCAAAAAAGAGAGAGGAAGATAAAGTAGTTAAAATTAGCTACCTTTTTAATAATACACTATATGGCATTAATGATTTTTTAGTTTGAGCAGTTGGTTTGAGAGGGGTGATAATATATTTGCAACATAATCCTGGCCTTAGTAATTAATTCCTATTTTAATGCAAGACTGACACAGAGCTGTCAGCTCTGCAGTAAGGATTTGCAGTTTCAGCAGCAAAGTGGTTTATTCACCTGAAAACTGATCCTGCAATTTAAGTAGCCTGCCAATTGGTGGGAGTCACGTTTGTGTGATACTGGCACCTTAATTTCCTTCTTCACCAGGCCACTTGATGAAATAATTAGATATCTTATTAGTAATATAAATAACTCACCAAACAAAAACATGATCTATAACAAGGTTTCTTAAACTTTTTCCATTCATGACCCCTTTTTGCCCAAGAAATTTTTATGCAACTCTGGGTACGTAGTTATATAAAATACATATACATGACCTTTTACTGTTGCCAAATTTTTTGCAACCCCCACATTCAGTTATGCGACCCTATATGGGGTTGAATCCCACAGTTTAAGAAGCTTTGGTCTATAAACCTTAGACTCCACTCCCTAGGTCCCCCATCTGAGCTATGCACTTTCTGCTTATCTTATAAAGAACCAAATATCTATGCCACATTCCAATCATAAACACACCATGCCTTGTTCCTTCTCCTCTCCAATGTGTTGTCTTCCTCCATTAAAATATGAAAGTCTTAAGAGTGGGGCTACATTGAATGCTTTTATGTGTGTGTGTGTGTGTGTGTGTGTGTGTGTGTGTGTGTGTGTGTCTCCCCAGAACTGAGTACAGTGCCTGGAAAATAGTAAGCACATAATTAATGCTCTATCTAGGAAGGAAACAAGCATTTGTTAAGCACCTACTATATGCCAGGCACTGTGCTAAATGGTTAACAATGATTATCTCATTTGCTCTTCACAACAGCCCTGGGAAATAGGTACTATAATTATCCCCATTTTACAAATGTGGAAACTCAGTCAGACAAAGATTAAACAAATGACTTGTCCTCGGTCACCAATCTGCTAAGTGTCTGAGGCTGGATTTGAACTCAGGTGTCCCTGACTCCAGAATTCTATCCACTGTGCCACCTAGTTCCCTCTAGACAGCTATTTAGTTGTCTGCTTATCTATTTATCTAATATGTATATAAACAAAAATGTCAAAAATTGGAAATTCTCTGATACATGAGCTCATCATTCCTCATTAATTTCTCCCTCTTCTTATTCTTAAATCTCTTCCCTTTTGAAATAAGTTTTTAAAAGTCTTTCTTTTTTCACCTACTCAATTTTATTTGCCAAATTCTTTCCATTGGCTTAACACTCTGCTGAGTCTGACTTGGTTCTGTTTAAGGAATCATCACACTTGCTGCCCTAGGTTGTTCAGAAAGCTGTTCTCCTTTTGAGCCAGCTAAATTCTGTGTCTCTCAAGCATTTTTTTTCCCTCTAGCTCTTCCTCTAGGGACAGTTTCCAGAATTTATTCAAATTCAACTTAGCTTCTCAATCCCAAAGGAAAAGGTCAAGAGGAAAGTCAGAGAGAACAGGCTATTAGCCTGTATACAATAGTTTTCTAATTGAAGAAAGCTGCTTCTGGGAAGGACACTGGCTCCAGAGAAAGGAGACTTGGGTTCAACTACCGGCTCTGTTGCTTATTACCTGTGTGACAAGGTCAAGTCGTTTGGATGACCCAGTTCTTTCATCTGTGAAATATGCATCTATGTGTGTGGTGGTGTGGGGGGAAGGGAGGAGACTGGCCTCATAGTTCCCTAGATTCTAGCTCTCTACCTATGATCATGGTAAACCAAGGGATATTTGTAAAAAGATAAGCTAATGTTTAGAATAAAGTCAAACTCAAACAACGTATTGTGCAGTTTAATTGTGAAGATAAACTCTGTGATATAGTCAATTGTTTCTCCTGAGTTTAAATCAATTTGGGGACAATTCTCCATATTCTAGACAGTAATTTTAAGGAACATGTAGGTATGTTGATACATGAAGATAATGTGTTTTCTTAGAAACACATGGTAGACATTATAAACACAACTATAAGCCAAAGTTGTTCAGTGACACAGAGTTAGAGAATCTTTGTAAAATAATTGAAACCAAGTTGGCAGAGTTTTTACTCACATTGTGGTGAGAATGATATCATGCTTAAAGAATAGAAAGGATGATGAAAATTATTCCAGGAATATAAAGCCTAGGTTGTTAGAGATTTGGTGATAGCTTGCCCAGTAATCACAAGACAACAAAATATGAATATGAGCTAAATTTCTCATTAAAAAAACCCTACGAGTCAGGCTTCCACTTCTACTTATTAGAACTTTCATAAGTTAACAAGATAAGTTGTCAATTTTTCAAAAGTGAAATGTGAAGTAGAAAATGAAGTTAAATAATATTAATCAATTCCACGGGCTAAGACAAATATTCTTTAAGCCCCTCTATTCTCTCTCTCCTGCGTTCATTGCCTGTATACTCACTGAGCATCTATATACTGCTTAATATTGTACATTTCCTCTTTATGAGTCTCATTTCCGCAGCTAGACTGAAGGCTCCCAGAGGACAAGTGAAAATGTTTTACACTTCAATGTACCCCTCCTGGACATTGATTGGCACAAAGCCCTGCATGCAGTTCATAGGTCTGAAAAAGACCATTGAATTCAATCTTCTCCTTTTCTAGATGCAGAATCAGGGGCCTAAATTGATGACAATGGTGTGACTTGAACAAAGTCACCCAAGGAGCGAGGAGCAAGGATTTGAGTCTAGGTCCTTCAGCCTTCTGACTCCAAGGTCAAACCCCTTCCCACTAGAATGCAGCAAAGTAACTCATTGATTAGCTGCTAGAGATGGTGCTAGGCATTTGGGAACATAGGAAAACAGTAGAAAAAGGTGTTCCTATTTTCAGGGCTTGACATCTAAATGAGACTTAAGAATCTATGAAATAAGGGAGAAGAAACCAGGGGGGAAATGTAAGTAGATGAAAAAGCAAAAAATATCAATAAAATTTTATTTGAAAAAAAAAGTATATGAAACAGTGAAAATTGTGTCACATGGTAAATGCTACATAAGTGCTTATTAAATGATCATATACATTAATACACATGTTAATTTATAGTAAATAAATTGAAAATGTACAAGTTCAACCAACATTTGCTAATGTGTATGACATTGAACTAGGAGTGGGGAAGAAAGACTAGGTAAAAGATCATTCCTGTCCCAGTTGACTTTATAATAATAAGTGCTTTAAGATTTGTAAAGCCCTTTAAACATTATCTCATTTGATTTTTTTTTTTTTAGTGAGGCAATTGGGGTTAAGTGACTTGCCCAGGGTCACACAGCTAGTAAATATTAAGTGTCTGAGGCTGGATTTGAACTCAGGTCCTCCTGACTCCAGGGCCCATGCTCTATCCACTGCGCCACCTAGCTGCCCCTTCTCATTTGATTTTAATGGTTTACAATGATCTCATTAGATCCTTATAACAACCTGGGGAATTGATACTGTTATCATCCCCATTTTACAAATGAAGATTCTAAGGCCCACAAAGGTTAAGTGACTTGTCCAATATCACACAGCCAGCAAACCTCTGAAGCAGCATTGGAACTCAAGACTTCTTGATTCCTAGTCTAATATTCTATCCACTGTGCACCTAGTAGCCTATATAATATAATGGGGAAAATAAGACACGCATATTAACACCTATAATATAAATGAAAATACTTTGAGCACAGAAGAGGGGATAAAGTGCTATGAGGATTTTGACCCATTGAGATCTGGGAAGTAGTGGGGAGAAAGAGGGGGATCAAGAGAATCTTCAAGGAGGAAACGGCATAGGAGCAGATTCTTAAAGGAAGGGAAACATTTCAGCAGGTGAAGCTTGGGAACAACGTGAGCAAATAGTGGGGAGAGGGAACCCTTTGCAATCATGAGGGATCCTATAAGCAGAGCCATAGAGAAAAGAAGAGGAAGAAAGAAAATGGGGGTTGAAACGTAGCCCAGTTTGGTTGAAGCCTAGAATGGTTAAAAAATAAAGAGGCATGGTATGAGATTAAGTTAGAGACTTTGGAGGACCTGTAATCAGATGATCAAAATGCAATCATCTTTGCAAAGGGCTTGGTTAGTGTAGTGCCTGGCACTGAGTTCAAATACTGCAATGCTAATCTCCTTCCTGCCTAGGCTAAAGAGTTTTACATCTTAGTTTTAGGCAGTGGGAATCTACTGAAGATTTTTCCATCAAAGAGTGACATGATCACAGCAGCACATTTGAATACAGGCTCTGTAATGAGAAGATTTGGATTCAAATCCTGCCTTTGGCAGTTGCTTAGGCAGCTAGGTGGAGTAATAGATACAGTCATGGCCTTGGAGTCAGGAAGAATTGGGTCTAAATTCTCTCTTAGACTTTTTCTAGCTGTGAAATCCTGGGAAAGATTTTTAGCCTCTATTTCCTCATTCATAAAATGGAAATGATAATAGCATCTACCTTACTGTATTATCCTGAGGACCAAATTAAATAATATGTGTAGAGTGCTTTGCAAACCTTAAAGCATTATATCTCTATCTCTCTATCTCTATCTCTTGCCATATCCATAGCCATAACCATATCCATATATACACACATATACATATGTATGTATATTATACATATTATATATGTGTATATATGTATATATATATGCTAGCTATTACTATTGTTATTAAGGCAGCTGGGTGGCACAGTGAATAAAACATTGGGCCTGGAGTCAGGAAAACTCAACTTCTTGACTTCGAACCTGGCTTCAGACAATATCTATGTGATCTTGAGCAAGTCACTTTACCCTGTTTGCCTCAGTTTCCTCATCTGTAAAATGAGCTGGAGAAGGAAATGGCCAACCACTCCAGTAGCTTTGCCAAGAAAACCCCAAATGGAGTCAGGATGAGTTGGACATGACTGAACAACAACAACAAGCTATTATTGTTGCTACCTAGGCTTGGCACGCTCTCCTTCCTCATCTTCCAGTGACTTCCCTGGCTTCCTTTAAGTTCCAGAAAAAATCATTTAGAGGGAAGCCTTTGTTACCCCTTCTTAATTCTAGTGCCTTCCCTCTGTTAATTATTTCCTATTCATTCTGTATATAGCTTGTTTTTATATATTTATTTGCATGTCGTTTCCCCCAATAGATTGTGGGCTCCTGGAGGGCAAAGATTGCCTTTCCCCTCTTTTTTTGTGGCCCTTGCACTTGGCACAGTTCCTGACACATAGTAGGTGATTAGCAAATGTGTATTGATTGAGTGGACTTAGGAAAGTTGTTTAGTGTCCATGAGCCTGTTTTCTCATCTATAAAAATGAAGGGGTTGGACCAAGTGGTGTCTGAGGCCCCTTTCTGATCTACAGCCAATGATCCCCTAAGTAAGTACGTTGAAGGCTGATGTAGGCAGAGCCCTGATCACTATGCCATGTCTTAATTAGGCATCAGCCAGATGGGGATGATAACGATTACATATATATATATATATATATATATGTCCATTTCATGGACAAGGAACTAGGCAAAGAGAAGTTAAGCCATTTGCCAGGGGATCACACAGCTAATAAGTATCTAAGGCAGCAGTTGAATTCTGGTTGTCAAGACTCCCCATCCAAACCTTTTGAGTCTCCAGTTATCTCCCATCTGGCTCTGGGTCCTATGATCTTATGAAGGATTCTGCCAATGATCACACTGTGAGGTAGGGCTGGAACCCAGGTCTCTTCTTAATACTCCTTTTTCTACAGCTCATTGCTGTTTCTTTAATAAAGTTTGACACATTTAACACCTAGGAAGAAGAACTGAAATAAAATGTCTCCTAGGATGTTTACCAGCTTATTCTGGAGAGGACCTGGGGTTCAAACCCCACTTTTGACACTTATTAACCTTTTGAAAATCGCTTGACTTCCCTGGACCACAGTCTCCTTATAACTCTTCAGTGACAGAGTTGCACTAAATGTCTTCTGAAGCCCCTTCCAGTTCTATGATCTAGGAATCTTCATTTATTTTTATTAGAAATGGAGAGAACCTCTGAAATATAAATGGAAAGACACTGACTTTTCCATTAGCTCTATGATTTTTAACCCAGGATCCACAGACTAGAGATCTCTGAACTTAGAAGAAAAAAAATCACATCTTGATTTGCAAACCTCTCAAATTGAGCATTTCCTTCCATTATGAATTTAGAAGCGTTATTCTGAGAAGGGACCCGTGGGTTTCACTAGATTGCCAAAGCAGGTCATTAACCAAAAACACTTAAGAACAACTGTCCTAGAAGTTCTTCCTTATAAACAGGTAGCAACCACCAGTTAGACAATGCTTCCTCTTAGGGTAATGAAGTCACAAAAGTTAGTGTTACACCATGAATAAATAATTGAGAGATAGAAGGGTTTAAAGTATATTATGATGTTGGGGGCAGCTAGGTGGCACAGTGGATAAAGCCCCGGCCCTGGATTCAGGAGTACCTGAGCTCAAATCCGGCCTCAGACACTTGACACTTACTAGCTGTGTGACCCTGGGCAAGTCACTTAACTCCCATTGCCCACCAAAATATTTTTTTAAATAAAATAAAATATATTATTATGTTAAGGCTTCCTGCTAAGTGCCTGATGGCCCATCTCCCAAAGGCAAGATTTCCCAATATATAAAGAGCACACAATTCTGAGTGAATATTAATCTGTTTACTAAACATATTACATGATTTGGAGTCTAGAGAATGGAATAAGAGAGTGAAGAGTTAAGTCAGAGATTCAGCCCATAAACAAACTTTATGGTACCTTTGTTCTCTGTTCTCTCAAGGAGTCTCTTATGAGCTAGTGACCATCTGTTAGGGGAGATGAGCCCTTGGGCTAAGAGAAATATACAGATAAATATTTCAAAAGATCGAGTCTACACCATGTGAGCAGGACCCCTATCTCTACAAGAATAAGCCAAATTAATCTGCAATGGTGGCTGTAGAGAGAGATATATATTCACTCCCTCCTTTACTCCCTCATTCAACTCCAAGATTCAAAGATTCCAAAGCATAGAAGGGGAAAATAGAAGTAACAGATAACACCTTGCTTTCCTGTCAGTATCTGCCCTAATACACCTTGGAAGTGAGGAAAATTAGCAAAACTCCACTGATGCATTTCAGATGGGGACTTTCCAATATAAAAATGGGAAGGTAGGAAACCATCTGAAGTTTCCTAAGGCATCGGTTAATTATGAAAAGTACCTTTTAATTAGTTTTGTGTGGGAGCTTTAGTTTTTCCCTCCTAGTGTGAATGCTGATTTACCACAAAAATTATTCATTAATGGAGACATCTTTCAGTCAACAAGTATTTGTTAAGTGCTCACCATATGCCAGGTACTGTGCTAAGTGAAGAAAATACAAATACAAACAGATGGAAAGACAATCTCTGCCCTCAAGAAGCTTATGAGGCAGGAGAACAACTGGGAGAGGAATGAGACATGGCTAGCCTGGGCACCCTCCTTGAATGAAGGTTCTTAGCAGGAGCCATCCAGAGGGAGAAACCACAGGGATAGAGGGTACATCCAATGTGTGAATTCCGGAGCTGAAATGAGGCTTCGGGACGGTAGAGGAGGTTTGGAGTATAGCCTGGAGAGGAATGACATTTTCTGTTAAATATAAGAAATAATATGGACAGGAGAAATTGATCTCCTTTTCCCCAAGTTATCCCCTATAGACCGCAAATAGCACTAATTTCAAATTAAAATAACTGAATTTGTTACCTACTCTCTCTTAAGAACTGAACAAGTAGAAGGTTACAATAAGGAACTAGGATCACAGCAGATTTTTCTTTTTTTTTTGCAGGGGAATGGGGGTTGAGTGACTTGCCCAGGGTCACACAGCTAGTAAGTGTCAAGTGTCTGAGGCCGGATTTGAACTCAGGCACTCCTGAATCCAGGGCTGGTGCTTTATCCACTGTGCCACCTAGCCATCCCAGCAGATTTTTTTTTAAAGGAAAGGGCCATAGAAGGGCAGCTAGGTGGCACAGAGGATAGAATACTGGGCATGGAGTCAGAAAAGACTCATCTTCTTGAGTTCAAATCCAGCTGCAGACACTTACTACCTATGTGACCCTGGGCAAGTCACTTAATCTTGTTTGCCTCAGTTTCCTCATCTGTAAAATGAGCTGGAGAAGGAAATGGCAAACCACTCCAGTACCTTTGCCAAGAAAACCACAAATGATGTCACAAAGAGTCGGACACGATGGAAAAACAATTGAACTGAACTGAGGAACCATAGAGGCTAGCTTTTACTGAAAACTACTACAACTACATGTGATAAAGGAAAGTTTCTTTGATGACAGACTCAGATTGTAGAAACAACTGTTGAAATGCTAAAAATATATAACAGAAGATATCCTGTTAGAGTCGCTGTAGTTCATACCAAAGAGGTGCATAATATTCCTAAAATAACATTTTATATTAATATGACTCTAGCAAATGTGTTTCAGTATATGAGTGAGCTAAGCACTAAAGGGTTTTTTTTGGTTGGTTTTTTGGTTTTTTGTTTTCTAACAAGAAGTCTCCTGATTCAAAAGGGAGAAGTTTCCTCAGTTTCCTCTCTTGCTCTGCACACCTTCACTCCTCCTCAACAAAATCTCTCTCTTGTCTCTTTTTGTGACACAAATATATGCAGCAGCCAAGCACAGGTACTGTAACCCCGTCGAATCTGCTACTGAATTGCAGATTTTCCAAGAAAAAGTGAATTGGGGTGGCTCCTTTTTCCTTCTCTTTGTAGAAATTATTTGACCTCCATCAAACTCCTCTAAGAAATGGTCATCATGAGAACTTTATTTTTGTCCATGTCATTTTTTTTGGAGTTGACAACTTAAACAAACGGGTTGGGTTGGCACCATGGTGCCTTCTCATCTCTATGACTTCTACTTTGGAACTAACATTCAATTTTTATTCTAACCTCATACCAAGGGTCCCAAAAATCTTAGTGCGGTTTTAAGTTTTTAATAGGTTGTAAATTGTATTGAGCTTGGTAATCAGTCATTTCCTAGGGGTTTAGGTAGTCTAGTTTTTGTTGTTGTGATTCTGTTTTGTTTTTCTGGTGGGTTTTGGGGCTTGCCATGTTCAGTGCCTTCTGAATCTCTTTTTGAAGAAAGGAGGTTTCTGAGCAGCCTACTAGTCTCTAGTATATTTAACTTGCTAATTCGGAGCCATATTTTTCAGGGTTTGTTTTCCCCCCCTACCATTCTCCTTTGTGCTCATCAATAAGTATATATTTAGGGGCAGCTAGGTGGTGCAGTGGATAAAGCACCGGCCCTGGATTCGGGAGGACCTGAGTTCAAATCTGACCTCAGACACTTGACACTTACTAGCTGTGTGACCCTGAGCAAGTCACTTAACCCCCATTGCCCCGCCCAAAAAAAAAAAAGTATATATTTATCATGTACCTAACATATGTCAAAAAGTATGATAGATGCTTGGGTTTTATTTTTGTTTTGTTTTTGTAAAAATATAACCAGTTCCTTCCTTCAAGAAACTTACCTTCTACTGGGGCAGAAACAACATGCACACCAATACATAAATACAAAATATATGCAAAAATAAATCCAAAATTAATAAATTTAAAGTAATTTGGGGAGAGGGAGCTCTAACAACTTTGGGGGAGGGAAGGGAGAAGACTCTAGGTTCTTGAAGACTGTATCAATGGATCTACCAGGTTCTGACAAGCTCAGGGACAGACTACATGGTGGTCATCTGATGACCAGTCTAGCTAAGTGTAAGACTGCTCATTTGCAAGTGATTGATTATCAGATAATGATGATTTTGGCCACAGTCACTTATGAAGAGGGGACAGGAGGCACAAGCATTTATTAAGCATCTATTATATGCCAGGCACTGTGATAAGTACTTTATAAATATTCTCTCATTTGATCCTCACAATAACTCTGGGAGGTAAATGCTGTTATTATCTACATTTCTGTTGATCAGTTTTTCGTGTTTATTTGGGGTTTTTTTTGTGTGTTTTTTTCAGCGGGGCAATGGGGGTTAAGTGACTTGCCCAGGTTCACACAGCTAGTAAGTGTCAAGTGTCTGAGGCCGGATTTGAGCTCAGGTACTCCTGAATCCAGGGCCAGGGCTTTATCCACTGCACCACCTAGCTGCCCCCTGTTGTTCAGTTTTCAGCCATGTCCATCTCTCCATGACCCCATTTGGGATTTTCTTGGCAAATATACTGGAGTGGTTTCCCATTATTGCCTTCTCCAGCTCATTTTACAGATGAGGAAATTGAGGCAAATAGGGTTAAGCGACTTGCCCAGGATCACACAGCTACTAAGTTCTGACTGAGGTCATATTTAAATTCAGGAAGATGAGTCTTCCTGACAAGGTCCAACACACCTTCCACTGTGCCACCTAGCTTCCCCCCATCTCTATTTTACACACAGGGAAATTAAGGACTTAAAATGAGGACATAGGTTAAGTGACTTGCCTAGAGTCACACAGCTAGTGCCTATATTTAAACTCAGATGTTCCTTCCTCCAGACCCAACACTATATGCTGTGCCATCTGCTAAGGTTTGGAAGCACTGTGGTCTGCTTTTGTGAAAGGAGTGCCCACACCAGGGAAATCACATGCCCTTGAAGTATTGAAGCCAATAGGAGAGTAGCAGAGTAACAGAGGAAATATTTTAAAAATAACTCCAAGGTTCTGATGTAGACTAGAAACAAGTTGTTAAAAAATTTTTTTTGCAGGGAACACAAATGAAGACTGATTGGTACAGGAGAGCCGGCTTGGATTGCTTGAAAGCACAAACGAAAAACACAAAGGATTTCTCACCTCATCCACTTGCAAAGTAACACCAAGGGTAACATTGCTTGAAAAACACTTTGTACCTGTTTGGCACTGTTAAAACTGACACTCCCTTCAAAGTCTGGTTGGCAGTCTTGCTATAAGGGACTTCCAGGTGGCAATGGGAGGTACGAGGCAGTGTTCCAGGATATTACATAATAGAAATAAATTCTTCAGGGTAAAAGTAGGAACCCAAGTCTTGTTTCCTCAGATAGCCCCCTTTCCTCTAGAACCCTCTTCATGGAACTGGAGTTGTCTTAGGCTGCCCAAATTGTGTAGGTTTTGGCACAAGCTCAAACTTGTGGAGGGGGTCTAGAAATGTCAGGCTGCATAGCTAAGTGCAGAGAAGTTGAATTCACTTGAATGAATGTTTAAACAACTGTTTGGGGGTATGGGGTGGGGAATGTATCCATGACCCACTTTTAACTTTCATTTGCTTTATTCACATTTTCTCCATCACTTTCTTAAGTCTAGAAACCAACAAAAACAATAAACCAAGCCTCAATTTATAGTGTTTGCTGATTTCTGAGGTATAAATGCTCACACTGAAAATTTAACAACCAGCTCTCTCTCTGTCTGGAGTTGGTAAGTGCTGGCTCCATCACACCTATGCTGCCGTTTCATCAAGGCCACCTGCTAGAGAGAAGAAAGATTTAGAATTGCATCAGTGAAAGGGATAACATTAGTGAAGCTATCAGGGACCTTTAGAGGTCCTGATGATAATAAGTGCTATAAAACCTGAGATGGAGCCTTGATAATTGACCTACCAATCCTGACCAAAAGGCCAGGCATGCTATGACTTGATTAAATTAAAAATGCAGTTGAACTTATTCAAAGAGCTATTCCAGTTAGAAGAAAATCACAGTGACCTAGAAAACAAAATGAAACGATATGTGGCACTGTCAAAAAAAACCTAGAGCATCTTAAAAAAATTGGGGGACTGTAAAATGAAATCAGTTGCCATCTTGTAGGCTGGTCTGGTTTTCCATAAAATGTTTGGAACTCTTTCGAAACAGGGGCTCTGAAGCTGAAAGGCATTTTAGAGGTCACCTCATTCATTTCCCCTCATGTTGAATAAGAATTGAAGTGACTTGCTCAAGGTCACACAAACAGTAGGCGGCAAAGTGAAATTTGAACTCAGGTCTGCTGACTCCAAATACTTTCTATTATTCAAAGTCATTTTTGCTTGCATGTGACTATATCAGGTTTTAGTCCTAATGTGGTTTCTTTATTAGAGACAAATATCACCAGGAGACTAAAAAAAAGTTATAATAAGCTACTTCAACATACGTGATCAGAAGGTTTAACAATAATAGCAGCAACAGCAACTAGTGTTTACATAGTGCTTTAAGGTCTATGAAGCACTTTACAAATATTAACTCATTGTATCCCCACAGCAACCCTAGGAGGTAGATGTTATGATCATCCCTGGTTTGTAGATGAGGAAACTGAGGCAGACAGAAGTTAAGTGATTTGCCCAGCTTCACATAGGAAATATGTGCTTAGTGTTATTATAAAATATTCATAGTATGTAATCTGTGCATTGGGTGGCTAGGTGGTACAGTGGATAGAGCACTGGGCTTAGAATCTCATATTTATGAGTTCCAATTCAAACTCAGACACTTAGTAGCTGTGTGACCCTAGGCAAGTCACTTAATCCTGTTTGCCTCAGTTCCTCACCTATAGAATGAGCTGGAGAAAGAAATGGCAAACCACTCCAATATCTTTGCCAAGAAAACCCCAAATGTGTGTCACAAAGAATTGGCCATGACTGAAAAATGACTAGCAACAATAATTTGCATTTTAAAATAAGTAATAATAACATAATAATGGTAATCATAGTAATTTCTTTCTAGTAAAATTTTCCCTAATAAAAGTATTACAAAGACATACTAAAAAAATTCAATGGCATAGATAGGGGGCTGTGTATGTGTACATCAATTCACGGAATCCTGTAATTCCTACTCAAACTTTTGGAATGTGGGATAAATTAAAGGTGATCTATGAGGAACATTTAAATTCCTCAGTAGCGATTATCCAAATAATTTCCACCTCTAGCTCTTTCTCCAGTTCTTCCTTCTCTCTTTGAACTTTTTCTCACTCCATCTCTTATCTCTCTTGAATCACCTTCCAAATACTGAAGGTTGGGGCTGGATTCTTCTGTTCCAGTTAATTCCACTGCCAAGAACTGATTAGTGGCAGGAAAAGTGTGGGGGAAAGGAGGAAGTGTGGGAGGAGAAGAGGAAGGAAGCTAGTCCCTTGATAGTCCCCATTTTGTTACTTTCTTCTGCCTCCATCTTCCTT
The DNA here is from genome assembly GCF_019393635.1 of Dromiciops gliroides. Classification (NCBI taxonomy): domain Eukaryota; kingdom Metazoa; phylum Chordata; class Mammalia; order Microbiotheria; family Microbiotheriidae; genus Dromiciops; species Dromiciops gliroides. Next base: position 574,546,660 of record NC_057863.1, on the reverse strand, counting down.
CCTTGTTTCCACCCCAAGCCTGTTTTTTGTTTTGTTTTGTTTTATTATTTTTTAAAAATCATGATATGAAGACTTGGCTGCATATATAACAATGAAAGTGAGAAGTGGGTGGAAGGCGTGGGAAGTTGGGTCCCCAAAGGGCCAGTTAGGAGCAGAGTAACTTCTGAAGTCTCAATGGTAGAGAGCAGGGTCTCAACCCAACCCCAGACTGGGGAGTAGGAACAGACAGTAAATGCCATAATTATAATAGCTGTGGTGCTTCAAGGTTTACAAAACATTTTACATATATTATCTTCTTGGTTGGTCCTCACAACTATCCTGTGAGGCAGTGAGTGGGTGGGGATAAGGCACGGAGACAATTGCCAAGCCTAGTCATTGCCTCTTCCACCTGCTAAGAAACATTCCTGGATCTTTCATTTCCAGGCCATCCAAGGCCTGAAAGGGGCTCTGCTGGCCACTTTTACATACATGTGGGGAAATTGAGGCCTAGCCACCTTAGATGACTCTTCAAACTCATTCCAGGATTCAATCCCAAGGCTGTTTCCATCATACCCCACTGCCTCCTGAAAAGGAGCCCAGCTCAGGGATCTTTCTGTTTATTCTAAAGAGAATAGGGGTGGACCAACAAGGGACATAGGTTTACCCTAGATGACTTCCAATCCCAAGGACTGAGTCAAGGTTGACTTTTGCATTCTCTTGGTTCAGGGGTTCTTTACATTATTTTTGTGTACTGGACTCCTCTGGCAGACTGGTGAAGCCTATGGCCCTCTTCTCAGAATAATGTTTTCAAATGCATAAAAAATGTATAGGATTACAAAGAAAGTCTATTCTTTCTAAATATTAAAAACAAAAACAAACCCACAGACCCCAGGTTAAGAACTCTGCATTTAGGGGATTGACCAGCATGGGTTGGGAATTCAGGGAAGATCCTTACCTAAACTGGTGGTTCATTTCAGTAGAACAGCTACTAGATTTTAGAGTATTGGTATTAGGTAGAGTCTGTCCTGTCACCAAGAGATCTTTAGGCCTGGTGGCTGACTTTGTACTCCTACCAGAAGCACTTATAATGAGATAGAACCCACAGGAGTCTCTAGCATGATTAATCTGACCAGTCCAGTCTCTGAAATATAGTTCTGGACAACTATTCTATCCACAACATTCAGATCAGTCTTGGTCAATATAACAAGACCATCAGGTAGAGTCAGGCATTAAGCCTAATGGTCTCACTGGGTTCTCTCACTGGTCTGCTGGTTTTGGCTTTCAGAAAGCAGCATCATTTTCTTGTAAAGTGGATTGGTTTTTGTTTGTTTGTTTTTAAAATATGGTATCCCAAACTTTTCTTCATTTGTTTAACCATTGCTTAGTTTTTTAAAAAAATTCAAATTTCATCTATGCTTTATGTTTCCAAGTTAAAGGGTAAAGAAATTATTTGTAATATTCAGAGACTTTTTAGGAGACTTTTTTTTTGCAGGCAATGGGGGTTAAGTGACTTGCCCAGGGTCATACAGCTAGTAAGTGTCAAGTGTCTGAAGCCAGATTTGAACTCAGGTACTCCTGAATCCAGGGCCGGTGCTTTAACCACTGCACCATCTAGCTGCCCCTTATTTGTAATATTCAATGGACACATGACAGTCATGTAAAAATCTGCAAAAACCTTCCCAAAAGACATTGTTTCCCCTATTCAAAGAGCTTAAGACAAAACGACTTAGCTAATGATGATGAATCCCAGATATGTAGGACAATAAGTGAAGACCAAAATTCAATTCAGCTCAATTCAATTCCATTCTGTTCAGGCTACATATTTATTAAGTGCCTACTATGAAAGAGGCACTGTACTAGGCAGTGGAGTTACAAAACCATAATTTAATAGCCTCTTTTTTCAAGGAGCTTACTTTCTATTGGAGAATATAACAGGTACACAAGTAAGTTAACTAAATGTATATATATGTGTATGTATATGCACATGTATGAGTAGCACAATGGATAGAGAACTGGAACTGGAGTCAAGAAGGCCTGAGTTCAAATTCAGCCTCAGACATTTGCAAGCTGTGTGACCCTGAGGAAGTCACCTAAACCTGTTTGCTTCAGTTTCCTCATCTGTAAAATGAGCTAGAGAAGGAAATGGAAAACCACACCAGTATCTTTGCCAAGAAAACCAACCCCAAATGTGGTCACAAAGAGTCAGGCATGATTGAAATAGGCATTGTGTACATATATACATGTGTATACATATATACATGTGTATACATATATACATTGTACACATTATATATACATATATACATATGCATACATGTGTCAATATATACTTACATATACTACTGCATAGTGATTTCAAAAGGAAAAGAGAACTAACAAGGACTGAGGTGGGTTGAACCCCAGAGCCAAGCCATGAAAAGTCATCCATCCTCATTCCAGGCATTGTGGTCTCATAATGTCTCCACTGTTTAGCCAACAATCACACAATGAAAAATATACTTTGCCAGGCATTTAAATGACTATACACCCTTTCACTTTTACTTCTCTGGGTCTTTGTTTTTCATTAGCAACAAGGATTTAGTAAATCAAGCACGCCCTGTTTTGCAGGGTGATTGATAGGAAGATGCTTTGTAAACCTTAAATTACTCTACAAAAATGGGTCATCACCATCACCATCATCGGAGATGGCATGGTACAATGGATAAATAGCCAGCCTGGTAACTGTGAAGATTTGAGTTCAAGTCTTGTCTCTGACACCAACTGGCTACTTTGGTCCAGGGGAAAATTATTTACACTCCTCAGCATACTAGTCACCTCTTTAAGCCAACTATTTCAGAGAAAGTACTTAGGAGTTCCCTAAACCACTGAAAACATAGGAACTCAGGTCCCAGTCATAATCACCATCGTAATTTTTATTTGCCTAATTGCCATTATTGCTGAGCCTTCCATCCTGCCTCTTATTAGAATGGCTGACTTGCCTGGGGATGGCCACCATATTTCCAAGGTCTTTTCTAGCCACTCAGAGGACTCAGCTATACCTCTGACTCACAATACTTCTGAGAGAAGAATGTGACTGTGAGAAGAAATGGGAAGAATGCAGGACTTAGAGCTGGGAAACTGGGCTGAGAGCCCCACCTCAGCTTACTGACTAGGTGTGAGAAGTCATTTCTCTGAGGTTCAGTTTCCTGGTCTATAAAATGGAGATAATAATATTTGTTCTGAACTGTCAATTATAAAGTATTCTATCCACATTCTACTGAGTGTCAGCATTTCTCCTCGGTGGCCTGGGAAAAGAACTCAGGGGCTTTGTGTCAAACCACTAAAAAAAAATACTACCTCCCACTAACAAAAGGGAATTAAAGTGGGGGCAGCTAGGTGGCACAGTGGAACTCAGGAGGACCTGAGTTCAAATTCAGCCTCAGACACTTGACACTTACTATCATTGCCCCCCCCAATAAAAAGGGAATCAAAGGGTGATAGAGATAAAACTGGAAAGGACATTAATGGAACTCATTCAACCCTCTTGGAGAAAGAATAAGAAAAAAAGTTACCTACAATTATATTTCTAGAACTCTTTGTCAAATATATCAGAGGAAAGATTTGAACTAGACTTGAATATATATCTTGACTTTGACACCTATGGCCTGTAAGATCATGAGCAAGTCACTTAACCTCTCAGTGTTTTAAGCATCTCTCTCTGACTATTAGATGCAGAGAAGGTATCAGCTTTCATTGGTAGAAGGAGTTTCCTTTCTAAAGTATTTCTTATATCAATGAAATCATCAGTCCTATCCCAATCACCTTTGCCCAACAAGGGTTTAGCTTTCTTGGAGAAAGAGATATGCCTAACCCATAAATTTTGTTGTTATTTTAAAATTTTATATGGATTACCTTTTTTGACTATAAATTTAACATCTTATTTTTCCCCAGTTACATGTAAAAACTATATTTCAACATTCATTTAAAAAATTTTTTGAGTTGCAAATTCTCTCCCACCCCCCACCCCCACATTGAGAAAGCAAGCAATTTGATATAGCTTATACATGTGCACTCATGCAAAACATATTTCCATCTAGCCTATAAATTTAAAAGGAAAAAAAGTAGCCGTATTAGCTATTCAGCTTGTAAATTTCAAAAAATAAAATAAAATAAGGAATAACAAAAAAAGCTGCCTTGGGATTTTTTAGTTACTGAGATTTGTCTCCTCTTCTGTTTGGGCATGCTCAAATCTGACTGAGATGATAGCCTTTGGCCTAGCTATTAAGAACTTCCGTTGGAAACATTCTGTGAGAACTGGTCATCCATTATGACTCCATCAGCTTCATTAAATAATTATCGGGCCTTTTAAACAATTTTGGTCCAGCATCTAGTTATCTTCAGAATTGAGATGATTCCAGCCCAGTAACCACAGATGGCCTGGCTAACAACAACGCACACACACTGTACCCATATTACACATATTAAATGCCTAACGTATACCAGACCCTGAATTACTCCATGTCTAAAGTAAAAAGTAAGATAATCCCTTTCCTCCAGAAGTTTACATTCCCAGCGTGCCCTGCATACAAAACTCTGCTTTCACAAGCAAAGGGAAATTGTAAAATTGGTGGCCTGGAAAGAAGTGGGTGTGAGGACATGTTTGCTTCCCTTTTTCCTCATCACACCTCATCCAAGAAGGCCAGTGCATTTAAAGGCTCGCACATTTTCACAAGTAGGCGGAAACATTCCCTAGTAAAATTCTCTAGTCTTTCAATAGGAAATGGAAGGTTAACCTCCATATATGGAGGGTATGTGGAGGATAATAATTTGATAACAGTCATTCCTGTTATTGAACTATGTGGTAACTACTGTCCTGGTTCATAGGTTTAGAGCTAGAAAGGGCCTTAGAAATCATTGAGTCCATTCTGCCCTCCCTCCTATCCCCTTGCCCAATTCATCTTACAGACAAGGAAATTGAGGCCCAAAGAAATTAACTGGCTAGCCCAGAGTCACGCAGATGGTAAAATCCTGTTTGAGGCAACATTTTAACCCAGGTCATCCTGACTCCAAGACCACCACTCTATTCCCTCTAGGGGAATACAGCCTTCCAGATTCTCCATGATATTTAATGGCTTGGCTTCTCAACAGCAAACAAATAAACAAACAAACAAAAACTCTACTAACCCACCCAAGTCCCATAATTACACTCCCTGCAAAACACCCAGGCGCCAAGGACTGGAATCCTTTTAGGGGCTCTTTATCATTTCCTGCCTTTTCCAGAATGAGGCTAATTTTCTCCTATTTCAGCAGGATTGAGTAAAGAGCAAGAGAGAGAGAGAGAGAGAGAGAGAGAGAGAGAGAGAGAGAGAGAGAGAGAGAGAGAGAGAGAGAGAGAGATGGAGGGAGAAAGAGAATGGATTGTCAGCATTATTGAAAAGCTTCATGATTAGTCACACTCACTTGAAGGCAAGTTTCTTGCCAGACACTACTGCACTCATTAACAGACCTGAGAGCTGGCATCCCTCCAACAGCTGAGCAATAGCTACAGGCCTGGCAGGCCCAAGGGGATCTACAAAACCCTGTGTTCTCCCACACCCTGAAGTGAGAAAGGCCAGTTTAGGCACGCCTGGGTGAAATTGGCTCCCCAGATGCCCTGTTGAATCTGTTTGTTTTATGCTCTGAGTTGCTTAAAATATAATTATCCGGGAACACAGCTGGTGTTAAGATGAAGGTAACATCTTTCTATGTTCCTTGGAAACAGTTACCTGTCCAGCGCTGCCATTTTCTCCCCTTTGGACTGCCGGAGAGCCTGGCAATTCTGTGCTGTGTCAGCCTAGGCTGACTCCCACCCATCAACAGCTGTTACCTGCTGCCTAGAACATTCCTGGAACAGCAAACATTTCTTTCCCTCGCCTGATTAATAACAGCAATGATAACATATATTTTTTCTGTATTCGCTACTACAGAGCACATTGCCTTGCAAACTTATTCAATTCACCTGCATGGTATTACAGTGAAATCAGGCTCAGAGGAAAGCTAAATTCTCCCCGTTTTCTACTGGTAAGAGGGGTTTGGATGCAGGAAGCACTGAAAAGGGACAAGCTTAGTAAGGAAGATTAGGCGTTCTGCTTTCTAGGATAGTGGTTTGTTCCATTAGTTCAAGTCAAGTCACTGAAATGGACAAACCTAGTATTTGCAAGGTTCCATACTACATACTAGGAATACAAGGGAAGGCAAAGCCGCCTCAGCCCTCAAGGAGCTCACAATCTAATCATTAGAAGCTGGGCATGCTTCTAATTATGATCATAAAACCATCATACTCTCCTTAGAAGGGCCATTTCCCAGGGCCCTATTGCAATATGATCATCTACCTAAGGTTCTTATCTGGGGTCTGCTCACTGCTAAGGGATATGTAGATAGATTTCAGTGAGTCTATCAACTTGGATAGGGAAAAAATCACATCCTTATTTCAATATAATCAGTTTCCTTTGTAATCCTGTGTATCTTATTTTATGCATTTTAAAACATTATTCCAAAAGAGGGTCCAAAGGCTTTACTAGTCTACTAAACAGGTCTATGACCACCCTCCCCCAAAGTTCAAGTTTTTCTTCTTTTTTTTCTTTTCTTTTTTCAGGGCAATGAGGGTTAAGTGACTTGCCTAGGGTCACACAGCTAGTAAGTGTCAAGGATCAAATGAGATAATATCTATAAAAAGAACCTAGCACAGTGTCTAGCACATAGTAGGTGCTGTATAAATATTTATTCACCTCAACCCACTCTGCCATCACTAGTGCTTGGAGCTGTCCCTATCTGAAGTGATCATGGAAGGCATGGGAAAGTAGACATGACCCAAGGAAGGTGGGATCAAGGAAGAAGCAGTATGGCTGCCTTTCTGGGGAGTTCCCTAACTCAACCATGGAGGGTATGCAGATACATCACATGCTTTGGTTGTCAGTTTTCTCCAAACCTCTCTCTACTTTATGTAGCACATATGAGTTACCTGCCCCAGGGCAGTGGATTGAGAACTGGATTTGGAGTCAGAAAGTCCTAGGTTCAAATCTTGCTCCAGATATTTATGAGCAATGTTTCTTTGGTTATCATTTAACCTCTCTGAGTCTCAGTTTCCTCATCCATAAAATGAGGGGTAGTTGGACTAACCACCTGGGGTCCCTTCCAAATCTAAATCTGTGCTCTTATGAGTGCAAAGAGTATCTCCATATCCCTACTCTCCCCTGGACCTCACACAATATTTTAGGTTTTTTTTTTAAATCTCTCTAATTCTTTCATTAAAGGTAAATATTCCAATCATAGGTGTTTGACCTTTCTCCCCCTCTAAGTCCCTTGAGGACCAGAACTACATCTTATCAAAACTCTGATTTTCACCCAGGGCCTATCAGGATGCTCTGAACAGCAGGCACATATATATATCTATATTTTATAGAGAGGGGATAAGCTCCCACTCTCTATAAAATGCTCGAATAGCCTGCGTCTCAAATAGCCTCTGACAACTGAAGCCCAACTCCTGGCCTTCTCATGGTGGAACTGTTTCCACTAACAGGAGAAGAGGCAAAGGCAAGTCACTGGTGAGTTAAAACCAGTCACTTCGGGCAGGTGGGGCTCATTAGCCTTGGCAGGCACCCTGCCTAGGGGAAGGAACCCTGATTTTAAACCTCCACTGCCTTGCGGCTATACCCATATATGGGAAAGGCTTCAGGAGTTAACCCCGAGGAAAAATCAGGAGTCGAGTCCCTTAGGCAGTTGGATGTTGGATATCACATCCCTCTGTGGTGGCACTGGTGCCAAACTGTATTGGCTGTGCCTCTCCTTTGGATCCACCAGTGTTGCGGAGAGGGAAAACCTGCTGCATGGGCAACAGCTTGTTTTCCATATTGATCCGCCCAGGCCAGTGCCCTGGAGAGGACACTCTAGCTACTCCTCATGAGGTAGATACTACACGGGATGCAGCAGTTACTGGTTATAAGTCACTCAGGAGCTGTGCCGTATCGGACTGCACAGCCACACTGTGGCCTGTGGATCTTCAAGGCTCTGATCCATGGTCATCCATGACTGGTAGAGGCCTACTGCTTTATGTGTGTGTTCCAATTGGGGTGGTATGTATAGTTGTGGTATGTCTCTGCATGTATGTTTTATCTGACCGTGACTTCATGGACATTGGGTACCCCCAGTGAGAAAACTGCTTCTATCATGCAGATTGGCAACTATTCTGTCACATAAACTCTTATAAAAATATCTGGTGCACAAAGAGGATGAATGACTCACCCAGGGTCCCATGGCCAGTAATTGTCAGAGGGAGACAGGAAACCAGGCCTTCCTGACTCTGAGGCCAGCTGTATCTCCTTCCCCAAGCTGCCTCTCCTAAGAGACACATTAAGGAGCATGAAGGTTTGCCAATGATAACAATAAACTGGGACTCACTAATTGCCAGAGTTTTTGATGTTCTTTACATAAGCTATCTAACTCAAACTTCAAAATCTCTCTGAGATGTAGGTATTATAGGTATTATCATTTCCATTTCTAAAATAAAGAAATTGAGGCTGGGGGAGTCTCACCCAGGAGCCCAACAACTAATCAGTGCTAGAAGCAAGATTTGAACTGAGTTCTTTCAATCCAGGACTCTATCCATTAGACACACTGCCTCTCAGGGAAGCTCATGATGAATGCATGCATGGTATGGAGATGTCTGTCTATCATATTTGTGAATACTTGTGGTGAATAGAACAGTGGTGTTTGAACCATGTACGGAAAGGCAAGGGAAAGGGATACATGAAACATACCAGGGGGAAAGCAAATAGCAGATGTCAGAGAAAGTAAAAACAACCCTAAAGTCTCTTTTGTCTTTTTAGTTATCACGTGTTATCATTTGTGACAAACATGGATGAACCAGGCCTAAGAAATTTCACAGATTTATATTTCGCTTGAGCGTTTTGAAAGCCAACAAAATAGCTACCTACTCATCCTCTAGGGGCTGTTTCTCCTTCCCCCAGCTTCTTCCCTCCAGTTTTAGTAAATAATTCATCATTAACTTAGAACAACCAAACCCAAATCCTTAGTACCTCTGTTAAATAGCCTTTGTATGCAGCTGCTTATGTTAATCAAGGTTTCCTCAGTGGATTTCAGATAAAAAAGACAGTAGTGGTCAGGAATTGAGCCAGTCTCCCAAACAAATTAGAGAGCTGCAGTGTTCTGCCCAGTCACCTCCAATCATTTTCAAGATTGCCAGGAATTGTTCATCCCAGTTTGGCAGGCGCTGGCACATAGCTGGCTGGGAGCCTTTATTCCTCATGGATGTCCTGTCATTATAATAACCATATTTTTCTCTTGTGGGTGAAGAGTAATTGAATCAAATTGGGCAGTATTTGAATCTGATCAAGCAAATTGCCCAGCCCAATAGAAGGGCCTGACAGGTAACTGGCCACGAGGCTAAAGGCTAGACAAAATGGGGCACTCCTGTAGGCCTTGGTGGTGGGTAATATACTTATTTCACTTCTCCCTCTCTCCATGGATCACTAGGCAGATTATTTTGGGCTTACACCAGGGACATCTTGAAGGATCAGAATTATAAGCAGCAAGAAATAATTATAGCAGGCCATAAAGCTTTATAAATGTCAGAGGTAGAAGATAAAGGTATATCAATTTTTAATTAGAAACCATCCTGAAGCAGATAAGTTTAGGAACTTTAGAATTTTAGCTCTAAATATCAGACAGTAAACACAAATACACACACACATACACATGTGAATCCATATCTGTATACTGTTTTTCTCATTTAAATTCTAATGTCCTTTGGCCCCTTAAACAAAGGTTAGTACTGTATTAATATTTGATGGGCACACAATGTGTGTATGTACATATATGCACATGTACATGCAGGTGGATAGAGTGCCAGACCTGAAGTCAGGAAGACTCATCTTCTGGGGTTCAAATATAGCCTTAGACACTTACTAGCTGTGTGACTTTGGGCAAGCCACTTAACCTTGTTTGTCTCAACTTCCCCATCTATAAAATGAGCTGGAGAAGGAAATGATCTTTGCGAAGAATACCCTAAATGGGTTCATGAAGAGTCAGACATGACTGAAACAACTGAACAATAACAAAACATACATATCGATAGGTAGAAAAGTGGAGAATGGAGGAATATGATATAGGGGAAGTCTATGAAGAACATGGAAAGGTTCTCTAAACAAATTCAACCATGATACTTTGGTTTACCTTGATATTCACTCACTTCCATACAAATGTGAGTACAAGGTACATCAAAGGAAACTATGTTAGAAAGTATGATTCTAGATAAAAGAATAAAAGAGTTAAAGGGCTTATAGAGCACTTGAAATCTCATGCTTATATTTTTGGAACACCTTCAAGAAGAGCATCTTAATGTATTGGAAGCAACACTAATCATTGGGGGGGAACTAAAACCAAATTGACTTTATCTTAACATACAGGAAATGACTAGTTATAAACATAGATATAAATTCAGAATCATCTATGTGCAGTCAGGTTATCAACTGGCTGGAACAAAGGTTACAATTGTGGTAAAAAAGTTTTTTAACAGTCAGTTAGTGAATACGGAAAGACGCCAGTTTTTGAAGGACCACCCTTTCGGGGGGGAGACCGACAGCCATGTGCATGGGCTACGCAGCCAGCCCGGCTGCTAAGCACTCCACTTCCAGGATGCGAGCTTAAAAGGCAAGGAGAGAATGGAAGTGGGGGCTCTTGCCTGCTCTCGTGGTCCGATGACTGCACTGCTCAGACAGACGCTGACTGGAGTTCGACTCGGCCCGGCTCGCCGTTAACAGCACGTGCCTGACGCGGCTCTCCCCCGCAAAGGTGGCCTTGGGCTTTTGGTGAGTTTTATATGGAATAGAGACTAAGTTTAGACTTAAGACTATTTGTTTTGTATTTCTACATTCCTGTCCCTCTAATCAACATCACCTGGTAACTACCACACAACAATCAACACCAAATTAGATGGAGGAGAAAAATGAGAAGGAAATCTTTTGAGCAAGTATGGAAACTCCAGCCCAAATTGTTGAAACAAGCAATAATAACATCTGAAAAATAGGAAATGAACAAAAGCATTTACTCTATCACAATTTCTTACAGACATTTACCTAATGCCAAGTAGGTTGAAAGAGCCCCCAAACTACCTCATCCAACAAGCTTTATTTCTTTGGCCCCATAGCCAAAGCCAACACTGGCTGAGAGTACACAATCACTTGCAAAATATTGCAGAGAGGGATAACAAGATTAATAGTAGAGTTGCCTAACAAAATAGTGAAAATAAATGAGGGAAATGAATTTGTGGAGGTCTTGGTGTGAGAGTCAACTAAGCCAAATTGTTCTGAAAACATTTGTTCATGAAACTGAAAGTCATACAAGAAATAGCCATAAGTGGAATAGATCTGCTAGCATTTAAATAGTGATCTAGTCTTACTAATGACAAGAGTGTAATTGCTACATTTCCCACAGTGGCTGTTGAAAACGTTTTCCATGCTTTTCCCGACCCACCTCATTAGCATTAAAACTTTAGAATCTGTCTCTGGAACCACAATAGTCTCTGATAGGTAAATTTCCATCTTGTCCTACCCAAATCCAAGCCTCCACCTCACTTCTTGGTCACTTCCAAACTATGGAGTTTCTCTCTCCTTTGATGCTCCCTCACCCTTGCTAGGGCCCTTCATGTGCTGTCTTCTCCCATTAGAATGTGAGCTTTTTGAAGGAAGGGACTGCCTGGCTTTCATTCCCATTTTTTAACATAGTTCCTGGCACAAGGCAAGTGAATAATAAATGCTTATCTATCTATCTGCTTATCTACTTCCTGTCTGTCTATCTATCCACCCATCATCTATCTTTCTATCTGTCTGTATGTCTATCATCTATCATCTATCTATCTGTCTTTCTATCATCTATTTATTTATCAACTATCTATCTTTCTATCTATCCACATATCTATCATCTATCATCTACCTGTCTCCCAGTATGCATCTGTCTATATTTATTTTTTCAAGCCTCATAACTGACTTTTACTTAGCTAATACTCATGAAATTATTTTACCTCCTATTTTAATGAGATCAGAGGTCAATTCTCCTCCTTTCCATCTGTTATTATAGCTTCATCACCATATCCAAATTTATCCTGGTAGTTTTTTTTTCTCCTCTTTCAGAGAAAGAGATGCTCTTCAGCATTACCAAGCTATTGTGTGTTCTTTGCTGGAAAAAATTATAAACACTGTGACACAGTCCATATAATGCAAATTTACTTGCAACTCTTTACATTTAAATAATTGAATTTCAATGTTTAAAATATTTTAACTTTTGAGTCATTTCATCCAAGAATTTGTCAGGATCTTCATCCATCCATTACTATTTATTTTTCCTCTTATATGGTTGTAATTAGTGTATAATCTGTTCTTCTCATTCTGCTTTTTTTTTGCTTTGCATCATTTCAAATTCCTTTATATTTTCATCATACTTGTTGATCTTCATGGCATTATAGTATTCTCTTACATTAATGTATTACAGTTTATAAAAATTTAAATAATTTTCTCCTCTTTTAAATGATCTTCTCAGGGTCTGTTCTCAATTATGAAATTATTTGGTCAAATAGTTAATTATATTTTGTAACTTTTACTTAATACTACCAGATGGATCTTCCCAACATTCTAATATCTTGCAATCATACCAATAATAACTGAGTATACTTCTTTTACAAAATATTGTCAGAATCGTTTCGTTACATTTAATCATTTATTACAGCTTAATGGATGCGAGAGGCTATCTTAAAGTTGTTTCAATTGATTTTTATTATAAGTGAGATTGAGAACCTATCCAAGAGATTAGATAGCTTCTCTCTTTCGAAAAGCGTCTATTTCTATCTTTTGATCATTTGTCCATGAGAGACTGGGAGTTGTCTTTCCACATTTTTAATAGTTCTTTACTTATTGCAGATGTTAGGTTTTTATATTTGCCATAAGTATTTTCCTCAATCTGTTACTTTTCTTTTTATTTGGTACTATTATTCATTCTTTTATAAAATGTTTAATATTTTAAAATATTAAATGCATCCATCTGGTAAAGAATAATTCATTGAACTCAGGAACTTCTGACTTGCAATAGGACTATAGCCAATTGAATATCTGTACTGCATGATATCAATATGATGAGCACCAAGGAGTTGGGAGTTACTAGGCTGTGTAAGGAAGGGCAATCCAGCTCAGGTTGAACACAGAGGAGGTCAAAGCTTCCATGATGATCAGGAGTAGGATTGGTCTCAGAGTGGCCTCTGATATCCCAGCCTGGGTAAGATAAGGATAATGATTTATTTTTAAAATTTTTTTTTTTTTTTGCGGCGCAATGGGGGTTAAGTGACTTGCCCAGGGTCACACAGCTAGTAAGTGTCAAGTGTCTAAGGTCGGATTTGAACTCAGATACTCCTGAATCCAGGGCCAGTGCTTTATCCACTGTGCCACCTAGCTGTCCCTAGGATAATGATTTTTTTTAATCCCTTCCACATTTGAGATAAAAACACAAGTCCCATTATCTACAATTATTTTTTTTAGTTCCCTTTTCATGTTTAAGTCCATCACATAGATGGAATTCATTCAGGTATGTGGTATGAGACATGAGATATGGGTATAAATCTAATTCCACCAAATTGTTAATGTTTTTTCCAGTTACATTTATTTAATATTGAATTCTTTCACCAATTTGTATTTCCTTATGTTCACAAAGCATCAATCTTTTTATGTATATAGCTGGATGTCTGGAATCTCTGTTCTATTCCATTGATCTCTTTTCCTGTTTTGTTTTGGGGTTTTTTTTGCCAGTACCAGACAACTTTGATGAGAATCACCTTGTAATATTTTTTTAAGTCTGGGATCACATGGTCACTTTTATCAGCCTTTTTTTTCACTGAGGTCCTTGATATTTCATTGTAATTGTTTCCAGTTTTATGAAGCAAACTCTTGTCATGAATGAAATGAAATCTAGCCTGTGTTCCTCATCCAGTTTTCTCCAGAGTTCTTCTGGCATGTGTTTTGCATCTGTCCAGTAACCTTGTGCATTTTCAATTCAGTTCAACAAACATTTCCCAAGTGCTTACTACCTCTAAGGCACTTTGCTAGGCACTAGAGGTATAGGCAAAAACTGCCCTATATGAGCTTTTTTTTTTGAGGGAGACAAAAATGAACATACTTATAAATTCAATCTATACAAAATAAATTAAATACAAGGCCATTTTGAAAGGAAACACACTAGCAACTTGGAGGATAAGAGAATTCTCTAGTAAGAGAATGTGGTGCTTTAGCTGAGTTTTTAAGGAAACTAGGGTTTCGAAGAGGTGAAGGTGTGGAAGGAACACATTTCAAGCCCAGGACGTTGTCAGTGCAAAGCCACAAAGACAGGAAATAGGTTTCTATGGCCGAGAAACCCAAGAAGGCCAGGTTCATTTATGTTGAAATATATGAAGGGAAGCAATGTATTTTAAACCTACAAAAGTAGGTTGGTGTGAGTCCATGAAAAACCAACCAGATAAGTTTGATCCTAAAAGAGCTAGGGAATTGCTAGAATTCATTTAGGGGGAAAGTGACAGTCATCTCAATCTTTTAGGAAAAATTGTACAGCTGTATGGAAGATGGATTGGGAAGAGGAAAGATTTGTCATAGGAAGATCAACAAGGAAAATAATCAGGTAAGATATGATGTGTACCTGAATTAGAGTGACAGCTATATGAGTAGAGAGGAGATGGATGGAAGCAATAGCATGAAAGCAGAGATGACAAGACTGAGCAACTGACTGGACATGGGGGTAAGGAAAATTGAGGAGTGGAAGATATCATTAAAATTGTAAAACTGGGTGACTACAAGTATGCTGGTATACTTGACACAAACAGGAAAGTTCAGAAAACTGGGTTTATGGGTAATAATATTTCATTCTGTTTGGGATATGTTAGCTTTGAGGTGCCTATGGAACATCCAGTTCAAAATGTCCAATAGTCAAGTCAGTTAGTGATGCACAGTACTTGACATATAATATGTATGTTGACAGGCTGACTAAAGGGCACCTGGAACTTAGGAGAGTCTTGGGGATGGATATATAGGTCTGAGAGGATTTTTCATTAAGATGGTCACTAAACACATGGAAGATGACAAGGCTACCCAAAGAGACAGTGTGTGTGGGTGAGGGGAAGCACATCTAAGTCAAAGCCTTGGCATACCCCTACAGTCAAGACCGAATGTTGGTCAAGCAAAGGATTCCAAGAAAGAAGGTAAGACAAGAGTTTCTATAGAGGAGAAAAAAAATTTCAAAGAGGGGTTTTTCCCTCCACAAAACCCAGAGGGGACGGCAGAGCATATCCAGGAGAAGAGATTGCTCAACAAGAGCAAGCAGACATAGCTGCCAAGTTCATATTCCAACAACCCCATAAAAAATTGAGTGTCTTCTTAGTGCCAAATTTTCATGTTTTCTCTCTGTTGTCAAATGCTGCCGAGAGGTCAAGAGAATGAGAATTGAGAAAAGGTCATTAGATTTGACAATTTAGGAAAAAAACTAAAATTTGGAGCTAGGAAGACACTAAATTTTAATGGGGTTTTTGCAATATGAACTTGGCAGCTATGTGGATGTCTTTCCTTCTCTACTGTCACTATCCTCATCCTTAGTTTTCTTAGACCTAAACAAACCCTTCCCGTGACATTTCTCGATGCTCAAACTACCTCCCAACTCATTTTTTTTTTTAAATTGTTTTGATCACTCCTTTGGCCCCATCCCATTCTAGCTGGAATTGTGTTTGTTTAGTAGCTGCTTTATTTCTCTCTCCCTTTGCTTCATTCCCCTCCTCCCCATCAGACTGTAAGCTCCTTGAGGGTAGTCTTCTGTGGCCTCAACCACCAAAATTCTTAAATGCATAATATAAATTTACTGCCTATAGTTCTTTACTTTTAATTCTTTAACCCCTTGCAATCACATCTTCCAACCTTGTTGACATACCGAAACTACTTTCTTAAAGGTAACCAATGACCTATTAGAATTGCTAAATTAAGCAGCCTTTTTGAAATCCTGATCAACTTTGGTCTCTTCCCAACAGTAAGCATTGTTGTCCATGGCTTCAACTATTCTTTCTTTATGAATAATTTCCCAATTTTTAATATTACCTTTTATCCCTAAGATTCAGTCCTACATTTCCAACTGCTTGGTGAACCTTTACATTTTGGTGTTATACACCTGCATCTCAAATTCAGTGTGTCTAATACTTATCTTTTCCATATCTGCTCTCCCTTTCCCTGTATCCTTTTCATTTCTCTAGTAACCTAGATTCATCTTCTGCATATAATCAATTTCTATATCTTCTCAGTTCTTCATTCCCAAAGTCTCTTGAATCTATTCCTATCCTTCCATTTCCACGGTTATCACTATATCCAGACCCTTATCATCTCACTCCTAGACTATTACAATAAGCAGTAATTACTATGATGTATCACCGTATACATTCTTTTTTTGTGGGACAATGAGGGTTAAGTGACTTGCCCTGGGTGACACAGCTAGTAGGTGTCAAGTGTCTGAGGCCAAATTTGAAGTCAGTTACTCCTGAGTCCAGGGCCGGTGCTTTATCCACTGTGCCACCTAACTGCCCCCCATATACATTTTTTTTTTATTGAGGCAGTTGGGGTTAAGTGACTTGCCCAGGGTCACACAGCTAGTAAGTATTAAGTGTCTGAGGCCGGATTTGAACTCAGGTACTCCTGACTCCAGGGCCAGTGCTCTATCCACTGTACCACCTAGCTGCCCCTAAAGACTATATATATATATATATATATATATATATATATATATATATATATTTTTTTTTTTTTTTAGTGAGGCAATTGGGGTTAAGTGACTTACCCAGGGTCACACAGCTAGTAAGTGTTAAGTGTCTGAGGCCAGATTTGAACTCAGGTACTCCTGACTCCAGGGCTGGTACTCTATCTGCTGCGCCACCTACCTGCCCCATATACATTCTTAATGTAGATTTTTGAAGGGTGGGAGAGGAGAGGAGAGAACTGCAACCTAAGTGTCATCTGATCTAGACATAGAATGTGTATTTCTGGGGTTTCCTTAAGGAAATATTCCCTCCAGATACAGTCCTGGGCCTTCATTTCCTAGGGCAATTGAAATCTGTGAGCAACAGAAAAAAAATGGTCCATAATTAGTAACTTCCACAATGATAAAATTCTTGGAAATAAAAATAGTCTTCTATAGGAAAATTAAATCCATTGTTAAAATGTTATCTGTCAAATAGTATCCTAAATTCTGCTTCAGACCTCTCATTTTTAAAAAGCTTTATGGTCAGATCTCTAAAAATTTTAGATAAATTAATGACAACTTAAGAAAGGAGAGAACAGAGATAGCAAAAGGAATGTACAACAGCATGCAGGAGGAAATGAAGCTAATATCCTTTTATTTGGTAAATCCAAAGATTCTAGTTGTTGGGATGAGGAATCACCACTTGACAAAAAGTCCCAGGAAAATTAGAAAGCAGTCTAGAAGAAATTAAGTTTAGACTAATATCTCACACCATATACCAAGATAAGCTCCAGATGGTTACATTACTTAGATATAAAAAGGTCACATCATAAACAGATTAAAGGAATAAGGAAGAAATTACTCTTCAGATCTATGGTTAGGGAAAGAGTAGGGGACAGATAGGATCACAGGAGATAGAAGGGTCAATTCCGATTATATAACATTTAAAAGTTTCTGCACAATAAAACCAATACAGCTAAAAGCAAAAACGAAATAGATAACTGTGGGAAATTACAGCAAATTTCTCTGATAAAAGCCTCATTTTCAAGATATGTAAGGAACTGATTCAAATGTGTAAGAACAAGAACCATTCGGGGCAGCTAGGTGGTGGAGTGGATAAATCACTGGTCCTGGATTCAGGAGGACCTGAGTTCAAATCCAGCCTCAGACACTTGACACTTACTAACTGTGTGACCTTGGGCAAGTCACTTAACCCTCATTGCCCCCCAAAACCAAAAAACAAAACAAAAGAACAAGAACTATTCCATAAAAGATATATGATCAAAGGATGTGAATAAACTTTTCTTGGTTGAGGAAAAAACCCAAGCTATCAAGAACCACATTATAAAAATGCTTCAAATTACTAATAATTAGAAAAAATGAAAATTCAAGTAACTCTAAGGTTCCACTCAGATTGGCAAAGGTGACAAGAAAAGGAAATGACAAATTTTGGAGAAGTTGTTTTGAAACACACATTTTAATGCACTATTAGTGAGACTGTGAAATAATCTATCCATTTTAGAAAGCAATTGGGAATTATGACTAAAAAAGGCATTAAACTATGACTCTTTGCCACTCTGATTCTGTTTGACCCAGTGATACCAGTACTGAACGTATACCCTAAAAAGATCAAAGAAGGAAGAGGAACCATAGATACAAAAATATTTATAATTCTTTTGTGGCAGCAAAGAACTAGAAAATAAGGAGGTAGCTATCAATTGAGGAATAGCTGAACAAATTATGGTATGTTAATGTAATAGAATATTCTCATACTGTAATATATGAAGAAAAAATTTCAGAGAGTCCTGGAAATATCTGATGCAGAGTTAAAAGATCAACACCAGGATCACAATACAAAACAAAACTATCTAAAGACAAGTGATTTTTTTTCTTTTTAAATTTTTTTCTGTTTGGAATTTTATTTTCCAAACTACATGTAAAAACAAATTTTGACATCAATTTTTTAAAAGTTCTTGTTACCCCATATCTGATAGAGTTGATGGACTCAAGATGCACAATGGCATGACCAATAATGGATTATTTTTTTTGCTTGACTAAGCAATATTTTTTCTTTTTTTGTTTTTTTTCTTCAAATTGGTTGAGTAACATGGGAAGAAAAGAAAAGAAATTCTTGTTAATTTAAAAGAAATTTTAAAAATTAAACAATAAAGGAAAAGAAAGGAAAGAAGGTGGGGAGAATGGGAAAACAGTTATAAGAGGATTTAGTTTTCATCTGTCTAGGCTAAGTGTGTAAAGCATTTGGGTGAAGAGTTAAGGAAAGGGGGAGAATCTGTTCTAAGGTCTCCTGTCAATCAACACTACTGTTTACCAAATGCCAGACAGGGATGCCTACATTACCCATCCATCAATAAGTACAGCATTTTGTCATTCTTTTTTTTTTAGCGTTCCATTTAAAAATTTTGGTTGGTTACTATAGAGTCAGTCATTTGACTGCCAACCTATAAGGGAGCAACTTCTCACTGAGGTTAGTGATGCCCTTGGTGCCCAGAAAAGTAGTTGTGTGGAGATTCTGAGAACTATGGCTAGCATGCTATGATGTCAGTGGGGTAAGATGAAGACTGGTATTATTTATGTAAACTTAGGCCAATAGCTTTAAACTCTGGTTTTTTTATATTGTTGTTGCTTTGGGTGATGAGTCCCTCCTCCCTCTTCTTTTTTATTTAGAAGGTTGAATATATATGTCAGGATAAAGATCTGTGGGTAAAAGGGAAGGTTAGTCCTAAACACCCAATAATTTTTAAATGATAGGTTATACTACATTCATGGTTCCCAGGCTGCAGAAAGTTTCCATCAGATCATGTGATTCGGCCCACATTAGTGCCTCTAAGTATGCCCCAACTAGCTTCTGAGCCTCCCTAACCATCCACGTTGGAGTCCAACCAACTGTGTTCGAGTAAGAGGTCGTCCTGAGCCAGGCTGGGAAATGGGTCACTGCTTTGCTCTCAGTTAAAATGGTGATTTGGCGAAGGAGAGTAAGTTATGGAGTAAGACTGTTGGGATTCAGCTTTAGTTTTAAATGCATCTTTCCAACTGACTTGAGATATGGAGGTACACAACCACATTCACTCTGGGGGAAATAATGGCTTTGCTTCAGCTTAACACTGATACAGAAGCAGCTTCTGCGACTGAGTCTTTATGTAATTGAGAAACAAGTTAAGAACTGAGCTTTTTTTTTTTTTTAAACACTCTTTGCTTATTCCTATTTTGCTTACAGACAAAAAGAATCCAATCCTCTGTCCTCAAAGGGATCCTTATTCCACCAGAGGCCAAATCATGATATTCTGCCCAGGATTGGCTGATGAAATACAGTAAAACTTCAGGTACCCAGAATCTTCACAGTCATTCCCAAAAGCTGAGTTTTCTAGATAGGTGAGTGATTTATTCCATTCACCATGAACACCATTTGCTTTAACCATTTTGGATGAGCATATTTCTGAAATGTAAAACAATCTTCCCTGCTACTGAGCATATGTGATGGAATTTATTTTTTTTTAGTGATACAAGGTTATATTGTGAACATTATTGTAATATTCTACAACATAGCAATATTTTAGAGCCTATTCATGTATGTCAGGGTATTTACTTCCATATAAAATGGGCCCAGTTTGCTATGAATTTAGAGTTTTTGTATCTGCTTTTATATTTCTCCTGTCTCTTCTCATTGACAGGCTATGGTCTCTCATTTTTCACTGTTGCCAGGGTGCCTGTCTGTTGCAATACCTCTTTTCCTTTCAAATTTCCTATTTCTAATCTACTTTGGAGTTGGAAATTGTATCTCCCTGTCTGTAAAAATTGTGTGTAAAATAAAAGTAAATAGATGAATGAGACCCAGAGAAGGTCCTTCTAGAATAAAGAATATAATTTTGGTGATAACTATTTTGACCTTCTACAGGCTTTGTCTATTTATTTGTTTGTTTAATTTTTTCTAATTTTGATTTTTGTTGTTGTTGTTCTTTTTTTAGTTTATGGCTAAGCTCAAGATAACTGAGCTCAAGGAACTGAGGTTCCTGGATAGTACATTTCCATTTGGTCAAGTATAATGGTACCAGAGGCCCCTTCTTTATGGACAAATAAGAACAATGCTAGCTAGGCTCACCACTTGGTGGCAGTATCCAACACTATGGTCAGACTTATTCACACATTAATGTGCAAAAACAAAGTCACTCCAGAATCAATAGCCCATCGTTCCTGCACCCCCCCACCCCAGCCTCCTCCTTGGGGTGTAAGTTCTCTTATAGAGTTAAGGGTGGGAGCTAATATTTTTGTAAATGGGAGAGGTGCAATTATTTAAAATGAACAAAGAACTCTGCCAAAATCAAACTAAATACTTTTCATTAGGATGTTTTCACTGGAAGGTTTTCTTCCATGAAATGATTTCCAATTAAAAAAAAAAAACTGTAGCAAGGCTCTTTTCAGTGTGGGCCAGTTCTATAACAGAGTGGTAGACAGAACAGTTATCGAAAAAGCAATTCACAATGCCAGTAATTTTCTGTATCTCTTCTGCCATTATCAGAGACAGTGGTTGGGGGGAGGAGATGGAGGGTGGAGTGGGGGAGAAGATCTCTCAGCCAGTTTTCAGTGTCTCCACCTCAGACTGTTGTGATCATGTAATCCTGTTTTTAACTTCAGCCCATTGCCACGGAAGTAATTATGTCAAAGATTCAGAGCAGCGATTTTGATACAGAATTAAAAAAAAAAAACAGGCATCGGGCTGCAAGAAAAGAGGAGATGGGGATGGAGGGGGGCAGGCAGGGAAGAAACATGGTAAACTGAATGTGTCTATTGTAGTGGGGGCACCTGTTGCAGAACCTAGGGCAGGGTCACTTCTGTGTTTTTTATCCCACTTCATGTGATTTGATTCCAACCCAGATACCAGCGAAAAAACTATTGTGGACAGCTCAGAAGGCTGGCATCATCTCTGTACTCTCAAGCACACTGGCTCCGTTCCAGAACTCAATTTGATTTAATTAGGCACTATTACAGAAGGCAAACAGCATGCTGAAATCTAAGGGCTCCTGGATAAGTTCATCCTAGAATCATTACCCCAGCACCCCACTAGGTTCCTCAGAGGTCCTTCTTGGGTGCTCTGGATCTGCTAGAATGTATGGTAAGAAAAATAACTCATGCTTATTTTGCCTCTTGATGTTTACAAAAACATTTCAGCAATGAGTGGTTCACAGGCATATTTACTTTCATTTTAAAAATGAGGGATTTGAACCCAACTGCTCTGTTGTCAAATCCATTGCTCTTTCTACTAAAGCACACATCCCTAAAAGTCTTCTGAATGGTGCTCCCATACCAACTCTTAGTCTCTGATCATGTCCACTTTTTTCTACTCTCTTCTTCCAGGAGTTCCTTCTGTCTACAATCTCTTCCCCTGAAGGATCTTGAATACTGTGACAACACAAACGCTAGCCAAGGGAATCTCTGTTATTAGCCTAAATGGTATGTCATAGACTTGAGACCCTGTAAGGCACAGGGAATCTTAATCTGGAGTCAATGCACTTGAGAAAAAATTATTTTTGATAACTATATTTCAATATGATTGATTTCCTTTGTAATCCTCTGTATTTTATTTTGTCTATTTGGAAATCTTATTCTGAAAAATCCAGAAGCTTCACCAGGGTGCCAAAGGGGATGCTGGAGCCAACCAATTCAGACCTGCTCAGGAGAGATGATTGTTAAAATTTCAGTGTGAGCATTTTAAATCATGGAAATCAACAAAGGCTACAAATAAACGCTTGATTTATTTGTTTTGTTGATTGTCTAGATGTAAGAAAGTGATGGGGAAAATGTTAATAATACAGATTAAATATACAGCTGTGTCTTGCATATTGTTTCTTTTATTCCTTTTCTTTTTTCTTCCTTTCCTTCTCTTTCCTGTTTTTTTTTTTGAGAGTCAGCTGTTAAACATTTGCCAGTACACTTAGGTTCATGACAACAAAAGGTTAAGAATCCTGCCAGCAAAGACTCATCCAAGAGAAAGGGCCCCCCCATGAAATATTCATGCCTGGGACACTTTCTATAAACTACGAACAGTATAAATACTATAAACTTTTATTTTCCTGGACTCTAAATCAAGGGAATTGACAAGCTGACAAAGTATATTCCTTTTGCACCATCTCATTAAAAATTCACCTCTCTGCAAAATCAGAGCTATCCTAGAAAATCCAGAGTATGTGATCATCTGATATAGAGACCCTTGCCCTCTAACCCCTCCTTCTCGCATCTACCTACCAACTGACATTGATTACTTGGGGAAGGCAAATGGATGATTGTTTAACATGAAGGTTAGGAATTAAGCTATCAGCAGAACAAGAAAATAGAAGTTCATAGGAGTGTGATAACAATCCCCTCACCCCTATCCCCACCCCCACTCCACCTCACTTTATTTAAACTATTTTTTCCCCATCATATCTTCGTTCTGAAGATCCTGAATTAATCCCACTTTCCAGCCACAGTGACATTTCCTGCTGGATATGTTTTACCTGGACAATTATATTTATTTCTCTCAAAGAACCACCAAGAAGAATCACAGAATTACGTTTTGGGGCAGAACCTGAAATCACCTATCTCATTTTTGCCTTCAGGCAAGTACCCATCTAAATTGTCTAAAAGGAATGGAAGTTTGTGTTGTTTTAATGTTCTTCATGGAAATACTAGGAAATAGGAAATAATACACAGAAATAATGAGGCAGCTTTGCAGAACTTCATTACAAAGCAGCAAGGGGACTCCCAGAGGGTATTCATACCCTTGCTGTGATATGTATAGGTGCTAACAGGTTTCAGAGCCTATGAAGAAGCTGAGAGGGGCAGAATGGGGTGAATCAGTTGAATACAACATTTAATCTCCTATACAAGCTGAATTTCTGTTATACTTGTGGACAATGTATCCATTCAACATAATGGAAAAAAAAAACATTCTGTGTGAGTCTAAAGACATAGATTCTAGATCTTGACTGGCTCTGTGGCCATACCTCAGTTTTCTCATCTGTGAAATGGATATTAATAGAAATGTAGAATTCAAAATTACTTTAGAGATGTCTAATCCAACAGCTTGTCAAATAGCTTAACAAATAGCAAAATGTCTGGTCCGTTTTTTAGAACTCTTCGCTTTGCGATCATGACTCTATCCCTGCACTCTGTGAAGTTATTGCTATCACCCAAGCAAACATAGATTTTTGGAATGCCCAGTATTGCAAGCCATTGTGCATTTCCTAGTACTTTTTTCTATTTCTTCATTTAGTACTGCATTCATTCTATTACTGATTATTATCACTATAAGTAGATATTCCCACATCATATATGTAAAGTGCTAAGCACAATTTTGAGCATATAGTAGGTGTTTAATAAATGCTTGTTTCCTTCCTAGGCTCCCAAGAGAGGCAAGAAGCGGATAACTGAAAATAATAATGAGAAACATCAAAAAACAACAGATACCATTGCTTGACCTCCTGAGGCAACTAGGTTCTTGGATGGATTGACTGCTAAACCTGGAGTCAGAAAGACCTGAGTTTGAATCCTGCCTCAAGCAATTAGCCAGGTGACCTTGAACAAGTCAATTAATCCTTCTTAGCCTGTTTCCTCATTAGCAAAATGGGAGAATTGAACTCAATAGTTTTTAAAGGCCCTTCTAGCTTGAAATCTATGATCATCTCTGGAACATATAGAGGATTACTGGGTAGAGCAGATGACTTTTGACTAAATGGAACAGCTACCAAAGACCTAAAAAAGAGTAATCAATAGATTTCTTCATACTCATCCCCCAAATATACCAGTTATTTCTACATACCTGACCCAGAAACTCAGTATCTGTGTTTGTAGGTCAATTTTTTAGCAAACCCATAAACTGTTACAAAACCCTAGCAGTCAATTTCAAAGGTAAATAAAGTGAAGATCGACTTTAAAGTCCCAGCAGTTTCTGTTCCTCCTGTTAGATGATCCATTGCTTTCTTGTGCTAGAGGCCAGACTCTCCTCAACAATCATAAATCCACCTTAACTAGGAAGTCCTCAAAGCTGTAAAGCTAACATGGATGCCCTTAAAGGTCATGCATGTGGAGATGGCCTTGAGATGGTGACTTTTATCTGAGTGGGCTTAACCCATGAGTCACAGCCTGTGTAAATATCTTCTAATTCTGCCAAAGGTAACAGGCTTCATAGGGCAGTTGATGCAAACATCGACCACCCCAAACCACAGGATGTGGAGCAGCTCTAATTTCTTTCTCATAAACGTGGACATCAGAAGTCAACTCAGAAGTCAAGTTTGTTCTGGAGATCATAGGGTCCTCAAAGGCAGGGATGGTGTCTTACACTTCTGGGCCATCTTGAGTAATGGAAGGGATGTTGGTTCTGGAGTGAGAGACCATGAGCTTCCATCTTACTTCTTCTACTTACTAGCTAATGACCTTGGTTCAGTCACTGTGCTTCCCTGGACCTAAATTTTCCTATCAAACAAAGGTGGGTGTTGGAGGAGATGATTGATCTCTCAGGTCCCTTCCATTGCTAAGTGTGTGATCTCAGTGAATCTTTTTGTATCTTCTATAACAACTACTACAGTGCTGAGTATTCAAAATCATGATGAGTTTAATAAATATTGGTCTTGAATGTAAAGACATACCAGTCAAATCAGTTCTTTGTCTTTGCTTTGAAATTCCACTTTCCTTCAAGGCCTTGCTCAGGGGCTACCTCTTCTAGGAGAGATTCTGATTTGGTATCCCCCCAACTCTCCCTCCTCAAATTTCCTTAAAGTACTTTGTTTGGACATTCTGCCTAATATCATAATTATTTGTATACATATCATTAGATTATGAGCTTTCTGAGACCAGTGATTAGGTCATTTTTCATCTCCATATCCCTGGTGCCTAGCACAGTTTAACAAATGTTTGTTGAATTAAATTGGGTTTGCATTCACAGACACTCAGTAAGCCATCTGAAACGTACCAGTCATCAAAGGCCCATAAGCTATTGTCAGAAGCCATTCTAATAGATTTATCCACCTTGTTGACATACTGACACATAGGGAGGCTGTTTCCTTCAGGTCTTGTATCTGGTCTCTGTTCCATTAGGGTGTTGACATTTCCCTGTTTGAACATGATCTCAAGAAGAGCTATCCCTTTAACTTTCTAAAGTGGAGGGTGGGGTGGCGGGAAAGCATCTGGGGATTCTGAGGATAAATACAGAATAAAAACGGGGTCATTTGGAATGACTGGTTGCTTCTTTTTTTTTTTTTTTTTTTTTTTTTTTTTTGAGGCAATTGGGGTTAAGTGACTTGCCTAGGGTCACACAGCTAGTAAGTGTTAAGTGTCTGAGGCCGGATTTGAACTCAGGTACTCCTGACTCCAGGGCCGGTGCTCTATCCACTGTGCCATCTAGCTGCCCCAAAATTTTCTTTCTTTTTTTTTTTTTTTTAAGTGAGGCAATTGGGGTTAAGTGACTTGCCCAGGGTCACACAGCTAGTAAGTGTTAAGTGTCTGAGGCCGGATTTGAACTCAGGTACTCCTGACTCCAGGGCCGGTGCTTTATCCCCTGTGCCACCTAGCTGCCCCGACTGGTTGCTTCTTGTGGTAAGAGGAATCAATTGAGATCCATAAGTAAAGATAATAGCAATGTCTTGGATTATGGCACTGCTTTTCTATTAAATTTAGTGCAGCGCTTTGCATGGACCCCATTTATCTCTACAACAAGAGGAGGGGGACAGATTAGGATTAAATGAAATGGAATATGGTCAATGAAGTTCCAGCCTTTACCCTAGTCAATCACTTATTTTTAATAAAAGTATTTTATTTTTTTTACAGTTACACGTAAGGATAGTTTTCAACATTTGTTTTCATAAGATTTTTAGTTCCAAATTTTTCTCCCTCCCTCCCTTTCCTCCCCCCTCCCCAAGACAGAAAGCAATCTGATATAGGTTATATATGTGCAATCACATTAGACATATTTCTGCTTTAGTCATATTGTGAAAGAAAAATCAGAGCACAAGGGAAAAAACTCAAAAAAGAAGGGGAAAAAAACCAGTCCAAAAGTAGAAACAGTATGGTTCAATCTGCATTCAGAATCCACAGTTCTTTTTTTTTTCTGGATGTTGAGAACATGTTCTACCATGAGTTCTTTGAAATTGTTTTGGGGTCATTGCACTGCTGAGAAGAGCCAAGTCTATCACACCTGATCATCACACAATGTTGCTGTTACTGCATACAATGTTCTCTTGGTTCTGCTCATCTCACTCAGCATCAGTTCATGTAAGTCCTTCCAGGTTTCTCTGAAATCCTCCTGATCATCGTTTACATTCATATACCACAACTTGTTCAGCCATTCCCCAATTGATGGGCAATTTCCAATTCTTTGCCACCACAAAGAGAACTGCTATATTTTTGTACATGTAGGTCCTTTTCCCTCTTCTATGATCTCTTTGGGATACAGACCTAGTAGTGGTATTACTGGATCAAAGGGTATGAACAGTCCCATAGCCCTTTGGGCATAGTTCCAAATTGCTCTCCAGAATGGTTGGATCAATTTACCGCTCCACCAACAATGTATTAGTGTTCCAATTTTTCCAAAGCTTCTCCAACATTTATTATTTTCCTTTTTTGTCATATTAGCCAACATAATAGGTGTGAGGTGGTACCTCAGAGTTGTTTTCATTTGCATTTCTCTAATCAATAGTTATTTAGAACATTTTTTCATATGGCAATAGATAGCTCTTATTTCTTCATCTGAAAACTGCCTGTTCATATCCTTTTCTTTTCTTTTTTCTTTTTTTCTGGTGAGGCAATTGGGGTTAAGTGACTTGCCCAGGGTCACACAGCTAGTAAGTGTCAAGTGTCTGAGGGAGGATTTGAACTCAGGTCCTACTGACTCCAGGGCCAGTGTTCTATCCACTGCACCACCTAGCTGCCCCTGTTCATATCCTTTGACCATTTCTAAATTGGGAAATCTAGTCAATCACTTTTAAAGAGGCTGTTTCAATTATGATTCAGCCCTGGGGATGTCAATTCAATTTTCAAATTTCAAAATCAAAGAAAACTTTGATTTGAGTGTCAACTCTGTCAATTCAAAGCTATAGTACCTAAGGCAAGTCATTTAAACTTTCTGAGTTTGGGTTTTTCTATATGTAAAATGGGCTTTTGACTCAGAAATATCAGAGCTCAGAGAGACCTTAGACATCATCTTATTCAGTCCATTTATATTATGGACAAGGAAACTACCTACCTACCAAGGTTATTATGACAATTAAATAACTTTAAAAGGTCATATACATATCAGGTATTATTAAATCTGGCAATTTGTACCTCTCTCATGCTTGTATCCTATTTTCATAAAATTGCAGCACTTCAGCACTGGATGGGCCCACCAAGGCCATTTTGCTCTATGAGAATGGGAATCACTTCCCTACAACCTAGGGAGAGGGCATCATCCATCCGGCGTTTGGAGATCTCTGGTGAATTTCACTCCATTCCACTTTTGTAGAGCCCTACTCATTGTTTCCTTAAGTCAAGCCTAATTTCATATTGGGTTTTTCTGTGTAACTTTCTACCCTGAGATCCATGAGAATTGAAGCCAGGTTTTATCTAAACTTCCTATCTCTCTAACATCTACCAAGGTAGTATATACACATTATATACTTGATAATAAACATTTGTTGAATTTAAATCGAATTGAATTGAATTGAATAAACCCAGAGAGTCTTCTCTCATCTAGGAGATTTGAACTCCTAATTTCAGGCTCTCCTAATTCAGGCTGCATTTAGGAAGGAGCATACTCAAACTCTTCTGAAAACCTGAAAATTTGTCCTATCATCTCAAATGGAGTTCATAATTTGGGGTCCAGAAACTTCTCTTAAAATCCATTTTGATAACTATATTTCCAAACAAATTAGTTTCTCTATAATCCATGTGCTTTATTCCATGCTTTAAAAAACATTATTCTCAGAGAGTGTCTAGGTTTCACCAGCCTGCCAAAGAGGTCCATCATACAGAAAACTTAAGAAACCTTGCTTTTAGGCACTCAAATTCAATTGAATTAAACAGATTCTTATTAAACACCTGTTGTTTTCAAGGAACTAGGGATCCAAAGATGAAAAATAACACAGTGCCTGCCCTCAAGGGCTTTACAATGAAAGGGAGTGAGGTGGGGTATATGACATGAATACCAATAAGAGTGACACAAAGTAGAGTGTGAGAAGAAGAGAGCCACACAAAATGGTCTAATGAGATCTGAAAAGAGAGAGGACATTTTCAGATGGGAGGATCGGAAAAGGCTTCCTAGAGTAGGTAGCACCTAAGCTGGTACTTGAAGGAACAATAGGATTTGAATAGGTAAGGTGAGAAATGAAGGCTTTCTAGGCATAGGGGAGGGCATGAAGAAAGAGGAGGGCAGCAGGATTTCTTACCCTCCCTGATCTACTGTGGTTAGGAAATTCACTTTTATATCTAACATAAACCCTGATTTCTGTAGGTGAAACCCATTCCCAAGAATCAACATTTTATAGATTGGTAGCTTTGAGTGGGAACCTTAGAAATCATTCAGTCCAACCACCTCATTTTCAGAAGAGAAAACAGATGATCAGAGAGGTAAAGAAAGTGCTTGCCAAGGGTCATGTAGGATGTTACTGGTAGAACTGATACTAAGACCTACATTTCTCATTCCCAGTCCTCTGCTCTGCCACACTCCCTCAGTGGGGAGGGAGAGCAGCTGGTCATAATACCTTGTGTGACTCACCTGGAGACACCTGGAGAAAGTTGTCAATTTCCCCCTCAGCAATGGTAAGGTTCCTTTTTTGTTTCTTGCTCATGTTGTAGGCTATTTTTAAACTTATCAAGTAGAAGTCTGCTCCTGGGGCACAGGGTTCACAGTTGCAAGCTTCTTACTGCTCTCAGCTGCCCCACTCTCAGCTGTGTTGAGTTACAACAGTGTTGCGCTGCCACTGAGTGGAGCTTTGCTGAGGTGATCTGCCAGCTGAGACGAGTGGTGCTAAGCCACACTGAGCCGAGCTTTACTGAAGTGAGCCGCCCTCCCCTTTTACCCCAGATGAGACAGACCTTTTCTGAAGTCTTCTAAATTTTCTCGTGTAGCAGGATTTTGTCTCTCTTTTTGTAGGTTCTGTAGTTCCAGAATCTGTTTAGAGACTTGGTTTAATGTTGTTTTTGAGGGAAATATGGGAAAGCTCAGGAATGTTCCTAGCTTCTCTCCGCCATCTTGGCTCTGCTAGGCTAAATAATCATAGTTGGGTGAGCTTTTCCTCAGAAGTCTTACTTTTCGGGGCAGCTAGGTGGTGCAGTAGATAAAGCACTGGCCCTGGCTTCAGGAGTAGCTGAGTTCAAATCTGGCCTCAGACACTTGGAACTCACTAGCTGTGTGACCCTGGGCAAGTCACTTAACCCCCATTGCCCCACAAAAACAACAACAAAAGAAGTCTTACTTTTCTAATCCCCTGCATTCTTCTTCCTGGTGACCTCAAAACTCTCCGATAAAACTTGGTTTTCATTCAGTCAATTCAGATCCACACAGCCCCATTGTACAGATGGGATGCCTTTATTGCTCCAATTCACTAATCCTGCCTTGTCTGATCTTCTGCTTCATTGTGCATGGGTGGATACAGAACTTGAATTCACAGAGCCCATTCAAGAAAGCTCAGTAGTATGACATGTACTTGGTGTCAATTTCTTTGGGAACTACAGGACATGGAGAACATCAAATATCAACACATGAAAAAATATTTGTGATATACATAAGAATGAGACCTCTGTAGTCTACAAACTCTTTTCTTACTTTTGAGTCATATTTTCCACTATTTTCCATTATTTTTCATTAGCTTCCTTCAAGTCTCAGATTTGCATTGGCAAGGTCATTGACTATTAAAGTACTTGTTACTTTTATTTGGTGAGTCTTATCAAATTCTCTATATAATTTATCGGCCTTCTAGTCTTCTGTAATAGATGTTGGCACATAAGCTACATTTTAATGATGTTCTTTTAAAAAAAACAAATGTTCTTCATAAGCACTTCAATAGGAGGCCATACGCCCCATAAAATGACATTCCATGTTGCCTTTAGATATATGTTAATAGCAACACTACCTTTTTCTTTATTTTACTCTCTCATAAAAACGTTTGAACTGTCTTTCTTTTAGTGACAACTTCCTTTTGTCTTCTGACTTCATTTTTAGTGATATTATAAATTTTTATATGATTGAAAATTCAATTCCACTCATAGTCCAGGGTATTCAGGGAAGACTAGCCCCTCTAATATGAGGCTTACTGAGCCCCTTTCAAAGCTGCTCCTCTGCCTTTGGTGTCTACCTGTCACCCAGTTCTCACCTGTAGCTTCAAGAAGCTCTAGTATACACAGGGTCCATACCCCAGTAAAAATATCTCAGCAGATGGGCTAAACAAGGTTGAAGGTAACCAACAAACCTCAAACCAGTCAGTGAATTAGGAGGATGTCTGCCGCAAGCATGTGACGACTTCCCCAGTGGAATGTGCTGATGAGATCAATTTGTTCCAATGGCCATGAAAGCAGACAAACATACACTATGGAGTGCTTAGAGATTGGTTAGTCATCAAAGATGGGCAGGTCATCCACTGCACCCCAGGGCATCAGCAGTTGTCTTGACTTCTGTCTTGCCATTGGCCTTTGATGACTCTGGAAGAGAGAGTGAGGCTGATGACTTTGCGTAACTCTGCCTCACTCATATCCAATTCACGTACAAGTCAAGACATCATCCACTATTTTACCCCAACATTATGATATTATCGGTGCTCTTCCAAAATGAAGGATGAATAACAATTTCTTTGGGCTCTGAATTGAAAGCAAAGCAGTGTATCTCCTGTTATGACTCAGCAGCAGTCTAGATATTGCATGCCATTGGTACTCTGAAATCTAATAAATGGTGTAGAATAAACCTTGGACTGACACTCAGGTTTTCTTTCCAGTTCTTCAACTAACTAACCTTGAGTAAGTCACTTAGCTTTTCTAGTTTTTCGTTTCCTCCTTTTTAAAATGAAGGACTTGGATCAGGTGAGAGCTTTGATCCTTTAAAATCTAAGATTCTGAAACTCTACATGAGGAAAGGAACAAAATTCCAAATATTTTAATTTAAAAAGATATATATTTATCTGCCTTACTATGTATCTGATTTTTTTTTAAAGCAGCACAACAAATCAGTATATGGAAATCTAATTACTTGGACTAGAACTTAGCATTGGCCTCAATTTTATGAAGTGCTAAAATTATCCCCTGCTCCTCAGAGTATTATTTAAAGTTCCATATGTTTTCTATCCTAGCAATCTAGCAATTCATCAATCTGTTTACATACTGATATACTTAGATTGATATTTAACTCTCAGGCAGAATCATTGACTTGAAAAGATTTGCAAACGACTGTTATTCAGTAATAGAATTGAGATTGCACTAGGTGGAAAATTAGAATCACTTATTTACAAATGAGTGTATTCTTAAATACACACAAAACCCCACATTTCTTTCTACATACACATAGAGTTGGTTGTGCTAGAAATCTCCAGGAAAATGCTGAATGCTGGTTTACTAAACAGCAACCAAGTTTAGGATAGAAACAATTCTATATATCCTTGTGTAAAAAACTCTTCAGACAAAATGCTTGGGTACAATATTTGAGGGGTTTTCTCATTCTTTTGACAAAATCCTCATCCCAATGACCTTGACAATTCATGTGTGGTACCTCCCAGTATTCTGAGACTGACTCCCTATTTGGAAGCAAGTCTACAATCTGGAATATTACAGAAAAAAAATGTTATTAAAAGAAAGGGAGCAACAGAAAGAAATCATTGGTCCCAAAGACACAAATCTTCAGGCACTTATAATGATTAATACAAGTTCCCCAACTCTCCTAGTCTTGTCTTGGCCTGATACTCTTAGCCATTTGAAGGGTTCAGGGGAGTAATGCTCTATCTTCCCAACTTCCTTCATGGATCTGTAAATGCCCAATTCTCTAGTTCCTCCAATTCTCTAGAAGTCTCTTGGTTCCTCAAATCTTTCCATATTCAAACCTCTGGTCTTTTTGTTGTTGTTCTCTAGTTGCCATTATGTTATAAATAGCCTTTCTTCCTTCCATTTTATTTACATTCTCCTAGTTTTCAGCTCCATTCATTACCATGTCCCATTACCTTGGGGGTAAACCCACTTTATTTCCTTTATTTACAATATATTTCTCTCCCTGATCAACAGATTTTCAGACACTGCAAATTATAGCCAAAAATCATATATAAAAGTTATACCTGTCTGGAGTCAGAAAGACCTGAGCCTCAGAAACATACTAACTGTGTGATCTCAGCAAGTCACTTAACTTCTGTCTGCCTTGGTTTCCTCAAATGAGAGGGGGCATGGTAAAGCATCTATCACCCAGGGTTGTTGTAAGACTCAAGAGAGATACTATTTGCAAAGAACTTTTCAAACCTTACAGCACTATATAAATGTTAGTTATTGTTATTATTTATGGAGACATATTGATTAGGTGATAATAAAGCCAGTCACTTAGTCATCTGGCATTTAAGTGCCTGCTACATGCCAGGCATTGTACTAAGTACTGGAGATTCAAAGCAAGGCAAAACCAAAAATAAAACCCAGTCCTTTCTCTCAATGAGTGCACAGTCTATGGAGGAGATGACATAGAAACAATCTCATTCAGAACAAGAGAAATACAGGATAAATTGTCTGTCGTCTCAGAGGGAAGGCACAAAGATTAAGGATGAAAGTCTTCTTGAAGAAGATGGGATTTAGTTGAGACTTGAAGAAAGTAGGGAATCTGGGAGGTGGAGAAGAAGAGAGACAGTTCCAGAGACAGCCAGTCAAAATGCTCAGGAGCTTTTGTTCAGGGAACAACAAGAAGGTAAAAGACCTTCTTGCAGGGAAGCTTGAGGGAAGTAAGGCATAAGAAAACAGGAAAGGGAAGAAGGATCTTGGAATGTAAAAGCCAAACAGCAGATTTTGTATTTCATCATGGAGGTAATAGGGATCCATTCAGCTTTATTAAATAGCAAAGAGATGTGGTCAGTCTTGTACTTTAGGAAGATCAATTTGACCCTGAGTGAAGATGGACTAGAATGGGAAGAAACTTGAGGCTGGGTGGCAAATCCACAAGCTATAAACAATAGTCTGAGGTATGGTGGCAGTGTCAGAGGAGAGAAAGGGACGTATATACAAAAGATATTAGGAAGGTAAAAAGGACAGGACTTGATATTCAATTGGATATAGGGATGAAAGAAAGTGAGGAATCAAGGCTGACCCCCTAAGCTGTGAACCTGATTAGATGAGAGGATGGTGGTAACTTCAACAGTAGCTGGGAATTTTGGAAGAGTTTAGGGGAAAAGATAATGAGTTCAGTTTTGGACTGAAGCAAGTTTAAGATGTTTACAATAGCGGGCAGCTAGATGGTGCAGTGAATAAAGCACTGGCCCTGGATTCAGGAATACCTGAGTTCAAATCCGGCCTCAGACACTTGACACTTACTAGCTATGTGACCCTGGGCAAATCACTTAACCCCCATTGCCCTGCAAAAAAAAAAAGATGTTTACAATACATTTGTTTTAAGATGTCCAATAACCTTTTGAATATGGGAGATGGGAGATCAGGAGAGAGGTTAGGACTACATAAGTAGATAGAAGAATCACAAGCTTCTCAGAGATGACCATTGAATTCATGAGAGCTGATGAGATCATTAAGTGAAATATACAGAGTGAAGAGATGAGAGACCAGGACAGAGCCCTGTGAGATATCTAGGGTTAGTGAACATGATATCGTTGATGATCCAACAAAGGGCACTGAAAAGGAGGGTCAGATAAGGAGGAGGAGAACCAGGAGAAAGCAGTATCCCAGAAACCTAGACAGAAGAGAGTTTCAAGGAAAAGAGCATGTTAGCATAGTTGGAGGTTTCCAGTGCAATATGTTAAGGATCTGTGCTTGGCCCTATGTTGCTTAACACTTTTATCAATATCTTAAATAAAGATATAGATGGTAGTCTCATCAAACAGATGACAAAATCTCCTTTTCTCTGACACTGGCTAACCCAAAAAGATGTTGACAGGCTAGAGGCTAAATTATATAAGATTAAATTCAAAGGGGATAAATGTAAATTGCATTTGGATAAAAAAAAATAATTTCATAAGTATAAGATGGAGGAATTATTGCTAGAATTAGTCCTGAAAAAAAATCTGGGAGTCTTAGTGGACTTCATGCTCAAATGAGTAAACAATATTATGGGACAACCTAAAAAGTTAATGCAGTCTTGGGCTGCATTAGGAGTAACTTAACTTCCACGATCAATAAAGTGATAGTATAACTGTACCCTGCCCTTTTATGACCTTTTCAAGAGTACTGTTTTCTGTTCCAGGAATAACTTTATAAGAAGGATATTAATAAACTGAAAAGTGTCCACAGGAGAGCAACGAAGATGGAGAAGGACCTTAAGACTATAATCTATGATAAGATCAAGTGAAGAAACTTGGAATGTTCTGGGTAGAAGGGAGGGGGGAAACTCAGGAAAATACATAGTTGTCTTCAAATATTTGACAGGCAATTATGTGGAGGACTTTGTTCTGTTTGGACCCACAGGGCTGAATTTAAATTATGGGTTGAAGTTGCAAAGAGGGAAATATGGGCTTGATATCAGGAAAACCTTCCTAACAGTGGAACCATCCCAAAGTGAAATGGGCTGCCTGGAGAAGTCATGGGTTCTCCCTCCTTAGAGGCTTTTGAGAAGAGTCTTGAAGACAACTTATTATATATGTTATACTGGAGATCCCTTTGGTATAGATGCTGGACTAGATGGCCTCTGAGGTTTCTTCCAATTCCCCAATTCTGAGATGTTTGGGAGCACATTGGTTATCAGACTCAATCCTGTCCCATGAGTTAGGTTGTTTTTCAATTGTGTCTGACTCTCCATGACCCCACTTGGGTTTCCTTGGCAAAGTTACTGGAGTGGTTTGCCATTTCCTTCTCCAACTTATTTTACAGATGAGGAAATTAAGGCAAACAGGGTTAAATGACTTGCCCAGGGTCACACAGCTAATAAATATTTGAAGCCAGATTTGAACTCAGTAAAGTGAATCTTCCTTCCTCCAGGTCCAGCACTATCCACTGTACCACCTAGCTGCCCTGACCCATGAATACCTAAAGGCTATCAGTTATTCCTAGAAGGCTAGGTGCCATATATTGACTGCTTCCTTGAGCCCTCTAGCAAAGATGTATCAGGCATGAATTTAACTGTCTCTGGGTCTTAGCTTCTCTCTTCTCCTTAAGTAATTTTTTCCTATTAGGTCAGGGGAGTCATGCTGACAGGCCACATCCTCTATGAGAGAACCCAGATTCATTTTCATCTTTTACCAGAATACTGTCCCAAATAATTTCTACATTCTATTCTCTCTTGACACACATATTTGACTTCAATCTGTGGGTGGCATCTTTACTTGCTCTGATCTCCAAAGTTTCTGGCTTTTATATGCTATGGTTCACTTGATGATTCAACCAGTTTCCCTCTGGGCAGTAATTGGTAGTAAGGAATTGTCTTTATAGTGCTCAGCCCACACATTTTCAGATGCTATTTGGTGGACTGTTGGACTACCTAGTGTCCCTGTTATCTGATATGGGGTGGTTTTTCCATTGCTTAGATATTTTGTGTTTTCTAATCATACTGAGTTTGGGTATCAGGTCTTTATCTCTAAGTAGGAGTTACTGATAATGAATTCAGTCATCATAATGTTATTTGACTCCAGGACAATTCTCTTGATCATTCCCTATTTGTAATGACCTACTAGATGTGATTCTCTAGACCTCTATCCTCTGTAATGCCAAAGCACAGGTAAATAAGTACAAGGGAAATCCTGTGGCATTTTTTCCTGGTGGCATTTTAAGAAGTACCAAACTTCCCTTAACAAAGGACTTTAAAAATATTCTATGGATTTCCTTCAAAATTGCAAAACATAGTTCCTTATTTCTTCATTCATTCCTTCCAGGTCAAATGCTTCCCTTGAATTACTTGGTCTCAAAATCTCAACCCTTCCTGAAGTCAATTTTAGTAGAAAACTCATATGCTAAGTATTTCTCCCACAATAGGTTGGCAATTGTAGAGGATCTGTGATACTGGATTGGTGGTACTAACCATTTAGATCAGCAACTTTCACCTTGAGGAGTAAAGAGGGAATGAATATAGATACACACAGAATGACTGACAAATATACAGGAATTCAACCCTTGAATTGAAAGAAATTCTACCAATTCCCATGTTAAGGTTTATCTGAAACCTACTAAATATTGGTATGAAAGGCACCAGCTTCCTTGGGCAACCTCAGCAAAAAATCACATAGTCCCTAATATCTGTGGGCTATCTCATAGTTGGAGTACATCTAGGTAGAACCAACTTCTTGGAAGAAATTACATATATGGTTTCATTTATCCAGGCCAGAACTGGGAAAGACCTTAGTTTAGAAAGACCAAGGTCTCCTACTTCATTTTGAGCTATTGCCAGTCATCTTGAAGTATGTCTTGCCACTGGACTCCAATGACTCTTGAGAAGACAGTGAAGCTAATGACTGTACAGGTCTGCCTCACTAAAATCCAATTCATTTACAAGTCAAGACATCACACTCCTGTTGTCATTGGTCTTCTTCAAGAACAAAGGATGAA
The DNA here is from genome assembly GCF_019393635.1 of Dromiciops gliroides. Taxonomy (NCBI): domain Eukaryota; kingdom Metazoa; phylum Chordata; class Mammalia; order Microbiotheria; family Microbiotheriidae; genus Dromiciops; species Dromiciops gliroides. The sequence goes on along the minus strand of NC_057863.1, from coordinate 574,509,226 downwards.
CAACAACAGACAAGAACAAGAGACAAATGAGTGGTGATAAGGAACAATGTTTTATTATACCAAACTTGTATAAGTGTAATCACTTGGCTTGCATCTTACTCAATACATTCTGCAGGTAGATCATTGCATGTGAGGCTCTGTCTCCATTCCTTGAAATCCTGAGCCTAGTTAATACAGTTGGGTAGTCTTAAGTAAAGTAGAGTGTCAGAACTAGTATATTCTTCATATTTTTCTAATCTTCCTCCAAAGACAAGACCAACCCCAGTGGTTTGCTACTGAATATGGTTTCAGGAAGCAACTCAAGTTGGCAGGACCTTTCTTTGAACACATCTGGGATATGCTTCTTCTCAATATCAGCTGCCATTTGGAGCCAGTGGAATCTGTTCCACATTCAACCTAGAGTCATCATGAAAGACTTTCATGGCTACTGACCACTAGATGTTAGAATGAAACAATTATCTTTGTGCACTTTGCATACAGCCTCTTAATATTTAATAGAATACTCCATTACTAAGTTTTCATTTCTTCTACTTCCATAATAATACTTTAGCTTCAGGTGAATAGGATGAACTCCACTGAAACTTCTATATCATCTATAGCTCTCTAATCATTTATCATTTTTAGATCTATAACCTGTCATCCATAGATATATAATCCTATAATAGAAATCCCCCAAATCACATCAGACTATTGAACCAGAGAGTAACATAAACTTCATTCAAAAACATTACTTATTGACAGCCACTGCTTTTCTGCTTGGCTATGATGAATTGGCTCAAGGATATGCAGTTTATTTCCATTTATAGGACATTTTCTGGAGGGAATTCCAGACTCTAAATTACTTTCTTGTGTCAGACCCCTTACTCTTTTTGAGTCATACTTTCTTCATCTCCTCTCTAAGAATTGCCATGGTCATAAGACACATAAGCTGCATTTATATGGTCTCTTCCTGGCCTATCTTGTACAACTGAACTCAAGGGGATAGCTTAGTAATATTCCATTTGGCACTCTGTAGGATATAGGCTAATGGGTTGTTATTATCTGCCCATACCTAGGTCTGTGTTTCATTCACATAGTCTTAAAACTTTTCAGTGACAGCCTAATCTAGGGACCAAAAACTGTAATTTGTGGACAGGATAATTGGTTTCCATGTCAAGCTGATAAATACAATAGGCCTCTGGTAGCCATCACCTTTCTTTACAAAGTTGTTTCTAAGTCACCCAATTTGAAACCTGTGGGTATTACAAAGGATTTATCTGGATCATTAAAAGCCTAGGGAGTGTGTTAGTTAAGTGTATCAATTAATTAAGTTGAAGTCTGGATCTTATTCTTCATTCCACTAATCCCTAAAGAGTACCAAGGGACCAAATCAACACCCTTTGACTCAGATAACATGTTTGAAATTTTGTTCTACTCTTTTTTTTCTTATTCTAACAAGGTATCTACAGGCAAAATTGTTGAGAGGTTTAACAGGAAAAGATCTAGTTTTATTCAAATCACATGACACCCCATCTTCCTGTCTTTACCGCTTTCCTGGAAGTGGCTTATTCTTACCTCTGCCTCAAAGAATCCCTCTCTTCCTTCAATATAGCTCATGCAACAACTTCTACCTAAAACCTTTACTGATCTCTGGTTTCAGCTGTCTTGTATTTAAGTACTTTGTGCTTATTCTCTCTACTTTTACGGATGTACTTGTCTCCCTGTTAAAATGTAAATTTTTTGAGAATAGGGATTGTTTCATTGTTTTTTATTTGTATCCCCAGCACCTGGTCGGTAAGTCAATAAGCATTTATTAATTGCCTACTATGTGCTAAACAGTGTACTAACCACTAGGGATACAAAGAAAGGTAAAAGACATTCTCTGATCTCAAAGAATAATGCTTGGAACCCAGTTTGCTTTTAATAAGTGCTTGTTGATTTATTAGGTCATTAATAATCACCAACAAAACCCAGAAATACATTCAGTTTGTGATATTTTTTTTGACTGTGGTCTGAGGGTAAGTGCTTCTCTTTTCTGAGGGTAAGTAGTTTCTGTTGAGGGAATATATTGCTCACATTTTTGAGAGATGCTCAGCAAAAAAGTTATTTGTTAATGGATATCTTTAGATTAGAAATTTCCAGAATCTCTAACACTTTCAATAATCTTTCCTCATCTCCTCAAACAAGTATATTCTTGTCTCTAAACAGTTCATACTAATGATTGCTTTTATCTGTGAGTTGCTTAGAAGTACTTGGAGGCTCACAAGCCCTTGTGGCATGCTCCAGATTGGTAAAGTTTTCTTGGACAAGCGAAGACATATTTCTCATTTTTCTCTGGCCTGGAAGTAACCATGGACCTGCTTGCTCTACTCCAAATGGGGTCACAAAGAATTGGACATGACTGAAAAACAAATGAGCAACAGCAAATATAATATTTGAGTCATTAGTCAGTAGGACAATATACATTCATTAAACATTTACTACATGCCAGGCACTGTGCTAAATGCTGGGGATAAAAAAAAAAGGCAAAAGATAGCCCTTGCCCTCAAGGAGCTCATAGTTGCTACGATGGGAAGTTCATTTTCTTTTAAGATAGTCCATTCTATATATGAATAGCTGTTAAGTGTTGGAAATTTTGCTTTACATTGGAACAATATTAGATCCTCCCATACCCCTGCGCTTGGTGTATAGTAAGCACTTTGCATAAATACATTTCCATCCCATTCCTAAAACTTGGGGTAAGATCACAGACATTAGAACTGGAAAGAATCCAGCATCCAGAGAGTTGAAGTGGCTTGTTGAAAGTCTCACGGGTAGCAAATAACAGAAATCAGATTTTAACCTGAACACTCTGATTCCACTTTCTTTCTGCTTCATTCTGTATCTTCTTTCCACTGGTCCTGGTTCTGAACCCATAAGTTACACAAAATCCCTTCCCTTTATCTGCAGTACTAGAAGACACCCTCCTATGTGACTAAATCTTTGCTTTTCCAGGATAGAAACAAAGAATAAGAGGGTCACAAAATTTCAGAATTGGAAGAGATCTCAGAGACCATCTAATCCAGTCAGCACCTGAATAAAAATCCTTCTATAATATCATCAAGTTGTCCTCTGCTTTCTGTGTTAAGACCATTACTGGGAATGAAATTATAACCTCCCAAGGCAGTTAATTCCATTTTGAGAAAGCTCCAATTTGGGGGAAATGTTTTCCTATAGAAAGTCTAAGAGTTCCTTTCTACAACTTCACTCCATCCCTTGCTCTTGATTTTGCCCTCTGGGACCAAACAGAATAAGTCTAATCTCTCTTTAACAAGACAACCCTTCATGTCTTTGAAGGCAGTTGTGTCCCCAAGTCCTCTCATCCACAGGCTAAAGGAATATTTCTTGGGGCAGCTAGGTGGCACAGTGGATAGAGCACTGGTCCTGGAATCAGGAGTCCCTGAGTTCAAATCCGGCCTCAGATGCTTGACACTTACTGGCTGTTTGACCCTGGGCAAGTCACTTAACCCCAATTGCCTCACCAAAAAAACAACCTAAAGGAATATTCCCAGGTGTCTTTTTTTTTAACTAATCCCCATATCCTGTCCATCATCCAATTAATTAACAAGCATTTGTGTAGCACTTTCAATACACCAAACCCTGTGTTAAGTACTAGGGATACAAAGAAAGGCAAAACAACAGAAATTATCTCTGCCATTAAGGATCTTATATTCTAATGGAGGAGACACCATGCAAATAACTGTATAGACAATCAATTCAAAATGTCCCAAAATTTTTAGTGCAGGTTTAAACTTTAGATTAAACTAAGAGCTTTGGGACATGCTGTGTACACAGTCGATTGGAGGTAATCTCAAGGGAAGGCAGAAAAGTAGTAAAGGGAGTCAAGAAAGGTCTTCTGAAGAAGGTAGAATTGAGATGATTGAGATTGAGGGGTTATGGTGAGGATGGAGATTATTCCAGGCATGGTGGATGGCCCACAAAAAGGCATGGAGTGAGAATATGTGTGAGAAATATCAAGAAGGCCAGTGTCTCTGAATCATTTAGTATAAGAAAAGTAAAATGTAATAACACTGGAAAAGTAGGAAGGTGCCAGGTTGGGAAGGATTTAAAGAACCAAACAGAATTTTTCTGATCCTAGAGGTAATAGGGAGCTCTGGAGTTGATTGAGTAGATAATCAACATGATCAAAACTGTAATTTAGGAAAATCACTGTGATTTTACAAAATTGTGCTTTAGGGAAATCAGTGTGAGCAATGGTGGCTGGACTTTCCATTAGCAAGAAACCTTTATGAGAAGCTTGTCCATGAGTCAGAGAGTATCTGTTCAATAACAATAATATCAATAATAATAATTAAACTTTAAAGTTAATGGGACACTTGGCATTCATTATCCCACTTGATCCTCACAAAAACCCTGTGAGGTAGGTACCACAAATCATGTCTTCACTTTGCACATGAGGAAATAAAACAGATAAATGAAGTAACTTATCTGGGATTAGACAAGTGGTGAGTATCAGAGGTGGAATTTGAACCCAAGTCTTTCAGAATACAAGTCCAGCACTCTACCCACTGCTTAGGAATTGAAGTTATAGTATCTGAAACAAAGTAAGTGTATGGTTGGGATTTTTGTTATTTTTGTTAATTCGTGCATTCAATATTTTTTCTCAATGCAAATTAGATGAAGGTATGTCTTTGTGATAGGATCCCAAAATGCACAAATGTAGGTCTTATTCTTGGTGGACACAGGGAGAAAGAAATAAGAAAGAGGTCTATCATGAAGCTAGGTCTGTCTGCACAACTTAATGAAAGGTTAATAATTATCCAGTGAACTGTGTAAATCACTCATCTGAAATATTCAGACTAAGAAACTTAGATTTTTCTCAATTTGATAACATTTAAAAAAACCTGATTTATTTTAATAATTATGTTAGCAAGTCATCATAAATGCAACATGGATTATAAACTTTTTTTCTTATACATAAAGCCTTTAGTGGAAATAGGCAGATGTATACTATTTTCTTCCTTTTATTTCAAAAAAGAGTTAAATGCACCACACAAATGAACTGCCTTGAGAATATTTAGTACCTTTGGAACTATTTTAAAGATACACACAAAACAATACATTTGTTAGACTGATGATTTCCACCAGATCCTTTTATATTTCCTCGGTGAGTTTGAGAAATAGAGTTCGTTAAAATTTCTACTTGAAAAGTCCCCACAGTGAAAATAATAATAACCACCACTTGACAAAACCAACCCTAATTTTATTGACAATCTCAGAAGTCAAGACCAAGATTGATTGACTGACCATAGAGATCAAGTTTTTTCTTTTTCCCAAATAGCAAAATTCTCCTGCCCTCACCACCTCAAATGTTTACTTCACTGGGCTAGATTTTAATATTGATATTATTCTCAATTTATAAATCTCATATGAATTTCTGTTTTAAAAGCTTTAAATTGCTGAGCATGATGGCACACACATGTAATGACTGCTACCAGGGAGTCTGATGTTGGTGGATCTCATGAGGATGGGAGTTCTAAGCAGCAAGGAGCTAAGCCAATCAGAATTCTGAACTAAGTTTGCATTGATATGATAAGCTTCCAGGAAAGAGAAGATACACCAGGTTGCTTAAGGAAGAGTGAACCAGTCCAGGTCATTCATTCATTCATTCATCTATCTATCCATTTATCTATTTATTTGTTTGCTTATTCATTTTTTCATTTATTATTTAATTAATTATTTGGTTGTTTGTTTCTTTTTATGTATATATAAATATACACACATACATAAACATATATTTACATATATATTCTTATTTACTTCATTAAATATTTCCCAATTACATTTAAAATATTTTAACAATTTTTAGATTTTGAGTTCAAGAGATTTTAAAAGGTAAATAGAGATAGAGAGATAAATGATAGATACATAGATAGATGCACACATAGATAAATGGATGATAGAAAAATAGGAGGATAGATAGATGATACAGGTAGAAGAATGAATAGATAGATGATAAACATAGATGGACAGAAATAGAGATAGGTTATAGATAGCTAGATGCATAGATACATACATAAATAGATGATAGAGAAAGAGGGATGGATTGATGGATGAATATATAGAAAAACAAATAAAAATAAGCTTTCAATTGACTTGAGAATAAATATTTGCACAGATAAAATAAATAATAGCACATTGTTAATACTTGGCATAAATATGTGTGATGAGACAATATTATGAAAAAGTTCAAAGATAGCTAGATAGCAAATTTAAGATGACTTTTCACTATAGCAAAGCAATACCATCATAGCATTGATAGTTTTACTAGTGTTTAGTAATAGTGGTGTGAGAGCGCATGTGGCAGAGAGGATTGAAAGCCAGTCTTAGAGCCAGGAAGATCTGGGTTCAAGTTCTGTCTCTGATACATCCTGGCTTAGTGACCCCAAGGAAGTCATTTAATCTCTTAGAGCCCTAGGAAAATGTAAGTATATTGTGAGGTCTAAAATTCTAGTCTAAAATCTAATGAGTGGTCACCTTAAAGTAGAAGCTTAGCAAGAATTTAGCCTTTTAAGTATTTACTAAAGTGGATTAGAAGTTAGTGAAGAGAAAACCCTAGTTTGGATCTATTCAGTATAGCCAGAGAGGAAAAACTTGCCTTTCCCTAACAGCCCACGTGAAGTTCTCCCTTGTTCTGCCTCCCCTGCAGCCAAGCAGAAGTCCGGAAACTAAAAGACCCACTTCTCAGCTGCTTCTCCCAGAAGCCCCCTCTGACACCTGAAGCCAGGCTGTCCTCACACACAGTTCCAAGCTAATTGGTTGGTAGCACTGATTGACAGGACCCACAGATGGCAGACACAATTTCCGGACACCAAAGTCACGTGTTTTCTTTTCATGGTGGAGCTTCCCTGCAATGTCTTTCTCAACAGGTTGGTAGCGCTCTAATTTTCACAGTATAACTGGCAAAACTTTTGCCTATTTTCATCAATAAAAAGGAGTTCCCTCATTGGGAGTCCCCTTCCTATATCAAGTCCAGACTATAAATCCCATAGGAATTTCTGTTTAAAAGCTTTAAATTTCTGGGCATAGTGGCACACACCTGTGATGTCTGCTACCAGGGAGTCTACCTGGAATGCTCTCTATTCTCTTCATCCCCTCTTGTTTTCCTGTAAGACTCAGGTTAATTCCTCTCCTATTCAGAAGGTCTTTCTTGGCTCCCTTCACTACGTGTGCCTTCCTCTGAGATTCCCTCCAATCTACTCTATCTACAGGATATCCCCAAACTCTCAGTTTAATCTTCACTAAAAATTTTGACACATCTTGAGTTTATTATCTACATAGTTACTTGCATATCATCTCCTCCATTAGAATATAAGTTCCTTGATGGAAGACAATTTCTGTGGCTGTTATTTCCTTTTATCTCTAGTACCTAGCATAGAACTTGGCATCTTGCTTCATCGATGCTTGTTAATTAATTGGATGATGGACAGGATATCCCATCATATGGGGATTATTTGAAAAAAAAACTTACGTGATTGAGAGAATGTTAATGATTAAATTTAAAATTGTATTGTGCTACTTTTCCCTCCAGAAAGTTGATTGTTAAACACTGATCAGCACACCCCTGACATCCAAGTTCTTCCTGACTCTAAGCCTACCATACTTTCTGCTATACCACATTTTCACCTAAGTGCAAAGTTTAAAGTGCCTCTTGACACCTGAGAGTTATTCCATATCCAGATTTCCATTTCTTTAAGCAAACATTCCTAAATTAGAGAGTATTCTATGAAGGCATTATTAAAATAATTAAAGAAATTAAATAGGGATAAAGAATTTAAAAAAACCTATTGGCTGGGAGCAGCTAGGTGGCGCAGTGGATAGAGCACCGGCCCTGGAGTCAGGAGTACTTGATTTCAAATCCGGTCTCAGATACTTAACACCTACTAGCTGCGTGACCCTGGGCAAGTCACTTAACCCCAATTGCCTCACTAAAAACAAAACAAAACAAAACAAAACAAAAAAACCCTATTGGCTGTATGGTTATAAAATGAGGATCAGGCTGGACAATTTCCACTGAGTAAAATAAATTCATTTCTATTGTTTCAGCCCACTGAGAATGTTTGTAGGGTTGGAGAGATCAGTGATGGCATTCCTGGGATTCTGGGGTTGGGAGTGTGGTCAGGGAAAGAAGGAATCTTGAGTTAGGTGGAATTATGGAGGGATGGAATGATCAGAAATAGGACTTGAGGCCTGGATGTCACTATTCCCTTCCACTTTTGGAAAAGTGTGAATTCCTGGATAAATGCCTAGATGCCCTCTGGTTAGCCCAACCCTACCAAATTATATCATGGATGGCCAGTACTTCTGATAAAGGCCTCATTTCTAAAATATATAGGGAACTAAATCAAATTTATAAGAATCCAAGTCATTCCCCAATTGAGAAATGGTCAAAGGATATGAACAGGAGTTTTCTGAAATTGGAAAGCTTGTATAAACAAAAGTTGAGAACTATCTTTACAGGTAGCGGGAAAAAAATAAAATACTTTCTTAATAAAAAAAAGAACAAAAAAATGATATCATGGTATACAGATATAGGGAGAGAATCTAATTTATTAAAGGCCAAAGTTCTCAAAACAAAGAGAACAAAGTATAAGAATGAATAATGGGATGAAATTGTTATCAAAAAGAAAAAGAGTAGGTATGATCATTACATAATTGGCATTTAATCATTGTTTTCTGATTTGAAATTATTGCTTTGGATTTTAGGAAACCCTTAATGGTAAAGCTTTGATTCCATGATACCAAACATCTGGATTTATATATAAAAAATTCAGCCAATTATCTATATATTTTGATGATACCATGGTCAAACATCTGGCTGTTTGGAATTACTAATAATCCAGAAATTTTTTTTCCATTTTTGTCCAGGTGTTTGGCATCCTGTGATTCGTGAACTATCCAGGTACCCAGCAGGAACACCTAACAGTTTGGTGTCTATGTGAGCATTTCAGCATCTCTCAGTGTTTTTTTTTACTATATTAAAAATTATTTGGATCATCTACATAACAGGTGGAAAAACATTACAGCTTCCACAGATCTCAGTGGTAATGTCGACCCACTATACCCTATTGCACAAGATTCATAAACCATGCTATGTGTTTTATTGACATAAGTGTGGATTTGGAAACTTTAGGACCACAACTAGTTAGAGTATTAGAAAAAATGTAGCAAATACACACACACACATATATATATATAAAATTTTGTCAGTGAAGGTAGGCAAACTAAACCTCCCGATAGGGTTCTTCAGTATTTTGCTAAGAGTTTAACTGTATAGATAAATAAATAAATAATAGGTAGATAGGTAGATAGGTAGATGAAGATGAGACAAGATTGGATCTGTAGGAAAGATATACATCTTTCTTTTTCCTCATGCATCATAGAATGTACCCTCTTTATTTCCTTTTAATGTTTCCAAGGGGCCCACGAAAATAATGTCCAAAGATAGACAACTGGATATTTTACTTGTAACACTCAATATTTGGAAGACATAGTGGAAGTAGTTATTTGGAATAAGGTCATAGGTTAATACATGAAGAACCAGAAGGAAACTTGAAGATCATGGAGTCCAAACCTTTCACTTTTATAGATGAAGAAACTGAAGTCCAAGATGTTAAATGATTGATACAAGTCACATAAATAGTCAGTAATAGAGAAGGTTGTCTGCTTTCCAATTCAGGCCTCTTTCTGCTAGGAAGAGCCCTATCTGGATAAGTCCTGCATGGTAAACAACTGTTAACAAATGTAGTATTCTTATAAGTATTTCCAAGTCCTGTAGACGGTTGGTTAACCAGATGTTGTCTAATGGAGGTTTTGTATATGTATTACTCAACAGGTAAGTATTGCTTAAAATTAGCATATAACTTGTTTAAATGAACAAAGATGTTGTTTGAAGTAGTTTTAAATGTGTTTGAAAAAAAACTTATGTTCCTGAATAGCCTGAACACATATACATCTCCCTCCCAATCATTTGTTCAGCTACCTCTGAGAGTCAACACAGATAAACTTGAACTTTGTTCATATCAAGAGTTCTGAAATAAAAGAGACCCAGATCATTAAGGCTCTTTTTCCTTTGATATCCAAAAAACTTCTTGCAAAACCCAGCTATAAGACAAGAGGAATCTAGACCATTGAATTTAGGTACCTGAAAAGACACCCAGGTGAAGGATATAGCTACAAATCCCTGGTCAGACAAAAGTGCATGGGACAGATGTGCCTTGCCTTGTGCAAACACACTGTGTGAAGAGCTGGGATAATGACACTAAAGATCAATTTAAAAGAATTCATGACAAAATTCCATTCAAGAAAAAAGGTAGATGTGCCAAAGCTAAGAGTTGACTGTTGTTCTCTCTGTGTGTGCATAAGTGTGTGTGTGAGTGTCTATTGCTACTGCTTAACAATGCAATGAAGACCTTGACTAGTAAAACCATCATCCTTGAAGGAGAACCCAGTGACACCTTTGAGAATGCTAAGGAAAAGATCCATGACAAAGAAAGTATTTCCCCATAGCAGCAGAGATTAATCTGTGCCAGAAAGCAGCTGAAAGATGGTATACCCTGCCTGACTACAATATCCAGAAAGCAACCTTGCACTTGATCCTGCACTTGAGGGGAGATGTCCAAATTCCAGTAACTTGACTGAACTTTTCTTTCAATACAATTGTTGCATTACCCATCCCCCATTCTCCCAAAGGAAGTCTATGCTAGTGCATCCTAATGCCTGACCCTGAAGAGACCATGGAAGGCAGCTATGGAATGAAATGGGCTGTACCTGTAGCATACCTAGAATCACCAGGATAAAAAGAAGAAAAAGCATGTATGTGCTTACTACGTGCCAAATGTTCTGAGTTAAAAATAGAAGTTAAGAAGCAAACACAATCCCTGCTCTCAAGGAGCTTATATTCTAATTAGAAGAGAGAGCACAGGGGCAGCTAGATGGCATGGTGGATAAAGCACCAGCTCTGGATTCAGGAGGACCTGAGTTCAAATCCAGCCTCAGACACTTGACATTTACTAGCTGTATGATCCTGGGCAAGTCACTTAACTCATTGCCCCACCAAAAAAAAAGAGAAGAGAGAACACATAAAGGGAGTAGCATCCAAGAAAAGAGAATTGGTTTGTTTTTTTTTTTTGAAAGTTATTGGGATAGTGAAAAAAAACATAAGAAAGTAGATTGACACAGTCTTTTCAGGAGTAAGAACAGAGCTGATTTGATTATGGTTTTAGAACTGGAAAGGGGATGGGATGGCACAGAGGGACACTTGAGACAGTATGGAATTTTGTTAGAAGATGGCTGGGGAATAGAGTAATGTGGCTGGATTTGGGCTTTGCTATAGTAAATGACTGAAGCAACCACCAATCAGGAAAGAAGGGGTGGTTCCTGGGGATGGGAAGGTTGTCTTCTGGGTGAGGTTACTGCTCCTTGTAGCATGGTATGTTGCCTGACAAGGAGAGAGTTGGGGGTTATGGTGAAGAACATCTGGAAACTGGCATTGCAGTAGGAGTTGAGAAAAGGCCATTAGATTTGATGCTGAAGAAATCATTGGTCACTGAAGAGAAGACTTTTAGTTGAATGAGAATATTGGAAGCCAGATTATAGAAAGTTGAAGAGAGTAATAGAGGAAGATGATAGTATATTATTATTATTATTATTGCTGTTATAGCATTTATATAGGACTTTAAGGTTTGCAGAGCAGTATTATATATAATATTTATTATTATATAAATAATCTGTATGCATTTATTATTTATATTATACTTATTTTTATTTATGTATGCTTTTATTTATTTATTTGATCCTCAAAACAACCCTGTGAGTTTGGTGGTATTCCCTCTTTTAATTATCCCCAGTTTATTTTGTCTATATCTTGTTTATACATAGTTGTTTAAATCTTGTCTCCCCCATTAGATTATGAACTCTTTGAGAGTAGGGACTGTTATGTGTTTGTATTCGGTTTGGGTTTTTTTTGTTTGTTTTTTGCTTTTCTTTGTATCCCCAGCAGCTGGTACACAGTAGTTGTTTAATAAAGTTTTGCTGATTGACTAAATGAATGAATGATCCCCATTTTGCTGAACAGGAAATTGAGGCTGATTGAAGTTAAATGATTTGTGCAGGATCAGATAGCAAGTAAACATTTGTTGTAGGGTTTGAACCCGGAACTTCCTGACTCTAGGTTTGTCACTATCCACTAGGCCACCAGTTTCCCCAAGTACTGGGTGAGGGATAGGATGAAAGAATGGTGCTGACCTATGCATAGGTTTCTGCCTTGTGCCACATGCATTACATTTTATTCTTCATCCCTGGTGATAATCATCAGAGGACAATACATGTTTCTCTGGGCCAAAGCCAGCTTGTCTGGCCCTCTACCTGAAAGGAAATAAGGCAGCTTTCCAAGTTATGTGGAAAAAGGGAAGGCGGGGGCAGATTTGGAATGAGGTGGAGAGAAGGATAGATTTCCTGAGAGTTTTTGTTTCCATAATCCTGTGCTTTATTGGGCCAGTGGGAGCCAAGTGAGGACATGGGTGATGAGTGAAATAAAGTCACTCAAACATGTATCCCCAGTTTGAGTTTGTAACCTATGGTCTCCAACAAAGGTTAAATTAATCTTTGAATGCTTCAGTATAACTTCTTTTCTGTCCCAAGGACATTGAGTTCCCCACCCCTCCCCCCCATGGCAGGCCTTCTCTTCACTATATGAGACATTGACTATATAATGACAGCTCAGAGGAGAATGGTTGCTTTACACTTTACAGTGTGCTTTCTTCATAGACACCTTGGAAGGAAAGTGAATGCCAGTATTATGAGCTTTTTTTACTTGGAGAAAACCAAGGCACAGAGGGTTTAGTAAAGTTTACCTCACTAGTAAGTGGCCCAGTTGTACCCCAAGTGCCCTTGCTTCTTTGCCTCTCACAAAGGGCAAAAGTGCATTCATTCATCTTCTATTTTCTCCATTATTGTTTCCTAAGTAACAATAAAATACATATATTCAGTTTTTGCATAACATGGTGCCATCATCAGCTAACTATTGTTTACCACATTTCCCTAAGGGGAAGCCAATTTTATGCCAATTTCATTTTCTAAGGAAAGATTGAAGGAAATCCTAAAACATAGATTTATGTGACAGTGAAGTTCTAAGTTCTATTTAGCATCACTGAACCATACACCAATCAGGGAATCCCCTGCCCCACCACTACCACATTGCAATGATCAGACAGAGAGATCCCCTAGTCAGAACCAGAAATTCCCTGGAAGAATCATAAGCAACCCTTTTGTCTCACTGTCTCTGTCTCTGTCTCTGTCTCTGTGTGCGTCTCTCCCTCTATTTCTGTCTCTCTGTCTCTGTCGCTCTCTGTCTCTGTTTCTCTGTCTTTTTCTCTCTCTCTGTCTTTTTCTTTGTCTCTCTCTGGCTCTCTGGCTCTGGCTCTGGTTCTGACTCTGGCTCTGGCTCTCTGGCTCTGGCTCTGGCTCTGACTCTGGCTCTGGCTCTCTGGCTCTCTGTCTGTCTCTGTCTATCTCTGTTTCTCTCTCTCTCTCTCTCTCTCTCTCTCTCTCTCTCTCTCTCTCTCTCTCTCTCTCTCTCTCTCTCTCTATCCCCTACTGGAGTTAACTGTATACCCAGATGATACCCTTTGGGGACTTGTCTGAAAGGGAGAAAATTGTTTTTACATTCCACCTTCCAGATTCCTGAGTTAATTTGCATCTAAATTCCAGAGGTCAATGAAGAACATCTGGATCTCAGCCCAGTGACCCCAAGCCCTCTAAGGAAAAATTTCGGTAGTAGCTGAAATAACAATGGAAAAGCATGTTTTCCCCCCTGATTGACAGATTATGGCTATTTGGAATTTATCTAGCTGTCTAGTAAGGTTATCCTGCAGACTTTCCAGGGTTCGCTGATATAAATAAAACAAGCCATAAAAAGAAAATCAAAACAAGTGCACATTTGTCTCCAACAGCTCGACAACCACATAGAAGACAAATACTAGAACACAGTGATTAATAGAAAGTTTAAGGACACAGCCAGTAGCTATGGTTTCTTTGTCAGATTGACTAATTATCCCAAAAACAAACATAAGAGACATTATGATGTAATAGAGCACTTGAAAAGAGTCAGAACACCTGAGCTTAAACTTGGCTCCATCACCTTCTTGCTACCTCTATGACCTTGGGTAAAGCATATTATTTCATCGAACTTCAGTTTTTTTACGTCCACAATGGGGATGATGATCCCTGTCTTAACTACTGCCCAAGGTTATTGTGAGCCTTAAATGGACTCTTATAGCTGAAAGTGCCAACTAAATATCAAATGCTAAGCCAGAATTTTAGGGTTGGTATTTGAACGGGTCTGATGATCCATCTAATTATGGTTCTCTACCCCCAAGTACAATATAACTTCTCACATGTGTTCTCATTCTGTGCTACTCCTGTACACATGTTTCCATAAATCTTCTTCTGAGGATCCACCAATATTCTAGAGGCCTTCTTCTGGCATTTTGACATTACAGACATGCCACTGTCTCATTTGGGCTGTCTGTCTATTACCTCTCTTTCTTGTGACATAACCAGACCATCTCCTTTTTATCAGTCATACACAATCAAATAGAAAGATCTGTGGCCTTCCATGTATGGTTGGCAACCCAGCCATACCTGCCCTCACCCAGGTCCAACCAGAAATTGAACACAGGAGAGCCACCCAACATGCTGGAGAGATCTTCCTCATTTTCTTGTCATCATGATGATCTCATTGGAGTTCATGGGCCACCCAATGATTCTCCCTTGTTCTCACCATGCGACTAGTCCACATATTATGCCAGCATATAAGATGACATCCTTTATTCTAGTTCTTCACATTTTCTTATTTATTCTGCATTTACACCCTACTCATGCCTACCACATACCTTTCTGCTGTGCCTCTCAAAAGGGTACATTTTCAATTCTTTAGTTGTTCCATAACTCATTACCGCAACTACCTTGTACTTAATATAAAATTGTATTATATATGTGTGTGTGCACATGCACAGATATATGTTCTCTTATACCAATAAAATGCAAGCTTCTTGAGGATAAAAATTGCTTCATTTTTCCCCAACTTTAGAACCTAACACATAGCAGATGCCATAAAATTTAACTGATCGATACATCAACACAGGTAGACTATTGGTACTTGAAAAGGTGGAATTTGGATGAGTGGGTGGGGAAATAGGATCTTTAAAGGATCTTTGAATTTTCCCAAAGGCAGTGTAACCCACTCATAGATATCATCAGTCTGGTAATGTGGATGTGATTCAGTTTCTCCATGAGTATGTGGATACATTGCTCATTGTACAAAAAACCACAGGGTAAGAATACCAACAAGTAAATGAATGTTTATAAGTGATCCAAGAACTGTATGAGTCAGCATTTTCTTCAAATACTCTTCTGTCATTACTTGCAGAGATGTGGAAGTAGAAGTTCTGAAGGCCACATGGTATTTTTGTCAATTTGCCAAAAACAAACAAACAAACAAACAAAAACAAAAAGAAAAAAACAACAAATGACCCAATGACCAACCTTCTGGTCATGAACTTTTCCATAAACAACAAACTCAACATGTCCAAGATGGAACTCATGTCTTTCTCCCCAAATCCTCCCCTCCTCTTAATTTCCCTATTATTGTTGAAGGCACTACCATACTCCCAGTCACCCAGGCTCACAACCCAGGTGTCACTCTGGACCCCTCACTCTCACCCCTATATCCAATCAGTTGTCAAGTCCTGTCTCATCTTCTTTTATAATATTTCTCACATGCATCCTCTTCTCTCCTTTGACTCTGCCATGATCCTGATACAGGCCCTCATCATCTCATGTTTGGATCATTGCAACAGTCTACCGGTTAATCTCCATGCCTCAAGTCCCTCCCCATTTTAATTCATCCTGTCAGTTATTAAACTGATCTTCCTAAAGAGCATGTCTGATAATGTAAGCTCCCTACTCAGTGAACTCCAGTGGCTCCCAATTACCTCCAAAATAAAATATAGCATCCACTGTTTAGCTTTTAAAGCTCTTTCTAAGCTGGCCCCTTCCCACCTTTCTTCTTACACCTTACTTCCCTCTGCAATATAGTGACTCAAGCCTCCTTGCTGTTCCTCTCACTAAACAGTACACCTTTTATCCCTAATGCCTTGAATGCTCTTCCTCTTCACCTCCAATTTCTGACTTTGTTTAAGATCTGCTAAAATCCTATCTTCTGCAAGAAGCCTTTTGTGGTCCACCTCAATACCAGTGCCTTCCCTCTGAGATTACATACATAGTGATTTGAATGTTAGAAGACATTAGAATGAGAGCTCTTTGAGAATAGGGATTTTTATTGTTGCTGTTGGTTGGTTGATTGGCTTTCATCTTTATTCACATCCCCAATACTTAACACAGTGCCTGAGACATAATAAAGACTTCACAAATTCTTTTTGATTTGCCTCGACTTAGCTACACTGATCTATCAGCAATATTCACATTGTCTGTCATTGATCCTATGTTCAAAATCTTTCCAACTTGGTTAAACTTGTCTGAGCTTGTGTTCTGCCAACCTATACTTCAAGATCACTTCTATGCCATGATGAGGTAGCAACATAAGATTTCTATGGAATCCATGTAGGACTCCAGTGATCCAGGTGAAGTTCAAGAGGAGATCTTAGTTGTGTAGTGAAAGGATGAAGGGAAGAATAAGCTTGCCCCAAAAGAGAAAAAAGACCTATTTGTACAACAATTTTTATGGCATCTCTTTTTGTGGTGGCTAAGAATTGGAAATCAAAGGAATACCCATCAACTGGGGAATGGCTAAACAAGATGGTGATGGAATATTATTGTGTTATAAGAAATGACAAGCAGGATGATTTCAGAAAGGCCTGAAAAGACTTGTATAAACTGATGTATAGTGTAGAGAGCAGAACCAAGAGAATGTTGTATACAGACACAGCAATATTGTTTGATGAAGAACTATGAAAGACTTAACTATGTTAAATGAATTTTTAAAAATCCAGTTATAAACACCAATGTGCAGTTTATTCATCTCTGTGAAAAATGAAAAAAAAGGATCCCACCAGGGCCAGTAAACATTGACAAATGATTTCAGTTCTGAAGTGAGTCAGACAGTCACTTGATCAGAGCAAATAATTAGAAACACATAAAGAGGAAAGAATGAAGAGTCCATGGATTTGCCTCCTTTGCTTCTTGTAGAATAGTACAAGGTGGGAAAGAAAAGTATGCAGCCTGATAAACATTTAGTACCTTCTATTTCTTCAAATTTGGACTCAAAGCTTGCCTTCTTTGATGCATAGACACTAATTCAACTTGGAGGAGGGAATATGTTTATATTTAATAAACTATCCATTGACTGCAGGACTCTAGGAGTTATCACATAGATCAGCCTGCTTCTTAGACAAAACCACTGTTGTATCTCAGCTGACTGCCCGGATTTCTCTCCCTTTGCCCCCAACTGGCCATTAACTCCCCCAAAGCTGGGTAATAACTTGCCAAGTCTATATGGGTTGAAGATTATTGTGTCTATTATGTGTAAATATCAGTGAGGCAAGGGGCAGCTAGGTGGTGCAGTGGATAGAGCACCGACCCTGGATTCAGAGGACCTGAGTTCAAATCCGACCTCAAACACTTAACACTTACTAGCTGTGTGGCCCTGGGCAAGTCACTTAACCCCAAATGCCCCTCAAAAAAATCAGTGAGGCATAATGGAAAGAGAGCTACATTTATAATCAAGAGAGAGCTGGGCTCTGATACCAGTTGAATATCTCCAGGAAAAACAATCAGTCAATCAATCAATCTGTGCTAAAGCCCTGGGCATAGAAAAAAAGGTAAAAGATAGTCCTGCCCTCACTGAGCTTACAATCTAATAAGAGTGGCAACAGGTACACAGATATATACAAAACAAGGTATATATGGGATAGATAATAAATAATTAATAGATGGAAGGCACCAGAATAAAGACGGGTTGGGGATGTCTTCTTGTAGAAGGTTAGATTTTAGCTGGGACCTAGCAGAAGCCAGGGATGATAATAGATGGAACAAAGGAGGAATAAGATTCCAGGCATGACAAACAACCAGAAAAACAATGCTCAGAGCTGAGATATAGACTTAAAAATCTCTCTCAACCTTACTTTACACATCTGTAAAATGTAAATGGTATTAATAATACAAAATGCTACCTACCTCACAAGGTTAATCACTGTATATGATCATATATTTAGAGCTAGAAGCAACCTTGTTGTTCAGTTGTGTTTGACCCTTCATGAGCTTGTGGACCATTTAATCCATGAGATTTTCCTGGCAAAGATACTAGAGTGGTTTGCCATTTCTTTCTCCAGTGGATGAAGGCAAACAGGTTAAGTGACTTGCCCAGGGTCACAAGATAATAAGTGCATGAAACCCTATTTGAATTCAGTTCTTCCCAACTCCAGGCTCAGCCTTCTAAACACTGGGCCACCTAGCTGCCTCAGGAGGTTACCTTAGAGGTCAGCTAGTCCAAACCCCTCATTTTATGGTTGAGGATACTGAGATCTAGAGAGATTATATGATTTTCCCAAGGTCACAAGGTAGTAAGTGGAAGATCTAAGATTTGAACCCAATAAATGAATGTTTGGATGCATGAATGAATAAAAAGCATTTAGCAAGCACTTTATCATGTGCTAAGCAGTAAGACTATGACTAAAAAGGAGGGAAAAAGAGAAACAGTCTTTTACTCCTTGAGAATAAGATCCCAGGGAACTTATATTTTAATAGGAGGTGTTGATATAAATATGCAAATCACTTGGATTTGATGGAGGTACCTTATTATCTGGAAAATGCCCTTTGGCTAAAACTTCAGGCTGAACACAGCTAGCAGATAAGTCCCTATTTACTAACTTCTCTCCCCAAGAGAGTAAACAAATCAAAATGCCCCCTTTTGACTAAACTTCAACTAATGAGTCCCCATTCACTATCTTCTTTCCCCCAAAGAATAAATAGAGCAAATATCTAGACATCCTTGTCCTTGGTAAGCCCTTCCTGTGTCTTTAAGCTGCCTGTTATAGTATTTGCTTTAGGTTAATTTGTATCATGCTAATAAAACTGACATCACCCTGTACCCAGTAAACCTTAAAAACCCTTAGAAAGAAGGGGAGCTTTGAGCCTCCCTCTTGGGAGGGGAGACTCCATACATGATCATGTATTGAATATTTCTTCTTGGGACAAAATATTGAATTTATATTATGTTTTTTTTTCTGTCTATCTCTGATCTGGTTTTGTCTTGTAGGAGGTATTAAATTCTACGATCTGATTCTTAACCATGTTCTCTGATCTGTCATTATATTTTGTAAGAGGACAGGTATGGGAACAAATTGTAGGAGATATAAGATATTGTAATTTCTCTGATCTGTTTGTAGGAGACAGGCAGATTTAATATTCAACAGAGGAGATGCCACATATAAGAGAGTGCTGGCCAGGGAAGATGAAGTCACAGGGATTGGGAATTAGGACTCAAATGATGAGCCTGTTCCAGAAGCAGCAGTAGTAGTATTTTTATTATTGTTCACAGAGCCCGATGTGGAAAGGGTAAGAGAGAATACAGTGCAGTAGCAGGGCAGGAATATGGCATGATTGGGTGTCTGGAACTCTCAAAATCAGCACAATACCAGGGCTTTGGGGAGCTGGTGCAGGATGAGGGGAGGGGGGAGCTGTAAAGGTCCATTGGGATAAAACAGTGGCAGGAGTGGCCTCAATGCAGGAAGTTCCCTGACTCCAAAGCTAGCCATTTTTCCATTGCACCACCCTTCCTCCCTCTGAATGTGAGTTAACCATTATTTTAGAAAGTGAGATTGGAAGGAGGGATTCAGGAGCAAGTTTTGCTCTAATCCATGTAAATGCACAGGGCACATTTACCAAAGCCCACTTCTCCTTCTACAGAAAGTTGGAGGACATAGGGTTCTATGTTACATGAGCGCTGCATCTTTATTATTATCAAATGAGATAAATATTTATATATTAGTTCTATAGTTTTCTTACTTTCAATTTTATTAATCTCTCTAAGTTTCAGAATTTCTAATTTGGTATTTAATTGGGAATTTTTAATTTGTTCTTTCTCTAGCTTTTTTTAGTTGTATGCCCAATTCATTTATCTCCTTTTTATTTATTTAGAGATATAAAATTTCCCCATAGAACTTCTTTGGCTGCATCCCATAAGTTTTGGAATATTATCTCATTATTTTCATTCTCTTGCAAGAAGTTATTGATTGTTTCTATTATTTGTTGTTTGACCCACTCATTCTTTAGGATGAGCTTATTTAATTTCTAATTAATTTTTGGTCTATCTTTCCATGGCCCTTTATTACACATAATCATGATCTGAAAAGGATGCATTCACTATTTCTGTATTTGACTGTAAGGTTTTTATGCTCTAATACATGGTCAATTTTTGTGTACATGCCATAAACCTATGAGAAAAAGATATATTCTTTTCTATCCCTATTCTGTTTTCTCCAGAGGTCTATCATGTTTAATTTTCTAAAATTTTAATATTAATACAACTTGCAAAGATTTTGGGAAGGGTAGTAAGCATTGAGCAGCAAAGTGTATATTTGGTTTGGTTTGGTTCTAAACTTAAAATTTTATTATTCTCATTGTCATCATCATCATTTTCATCATTATAATTATATACCCTAAGTAAGTATAGAATGTACTTCTCTGGATACACATAAACAAGCATTTATTAGGTGCCTGTTCTGTGTTAGACATTGGGCTAGATGCTAGGGAGACAGAAACAGAAGAGATCCTTGCATTCCACTGGCATGAAACAATAGATATACTCATCATATAAGCAAATACAAATACAAAATGAATATGAAGAGAGAAGGTACTAAAAACAGGATTATCAGGAAAGGGTCCACATAGGAGGGATTAGTTGAACTGATTTTTGAGGGAACCGAGAGGAGGAGGGAGGTGACCTCGGGGCATCAAGATGTCAAGTGATGTCCGAGGTCACATAGGCAATATAGGTCAGAGGCACGATTTAATCTCAGGTCTTCCTGACTCCAAACCCAGTACTCTTTCCACTGTGGGACACTTCTTCTCAAAGTCCTTATGTCCTGCTAAAAATGACACTGATTCAAAGAAATGAAATAAAATAAAATGTTTTGGAAACCATTGGTTTGTGAATTTTTTTTCCAGAATGGCAAGCCTTCTTCAACTCAGGGCTGATTCACCATCTCATTTCTTGATTCATCATCACATTTGTGAATTGCTCATCTAATTCGTCATGTAATTGCCAGATTTTGGCACTTGTAAGTCACTGTCCTTGACTAATTCTTTTTTAATAGCTGAAAACACTGACACCCTAATGATTATGACTTATCCAATATCCAACAACATAATGAGAGAATTGGGACTCAAATTTATGTCCCTAAGCCTGGTTGGGTGTTTAGCCAATTAAATCATCCTGCCAAAGTACTGCCCTATTGAGATCATTGATCACATATGCACAGGATGGATGACCAAAATGCAAGGTCTTCAGGCAGGGTAGATGAAAAATTAAAGAGGATTTAGAAAAATCCAGGATATTAAGAAGACATTGGAATAAACATATGAGTACTACTATGCATCCTTCCTAGAATGTTAATAAATCCAAAGCCATGGAGAAGAGGACAGCTAGAACCATAATGGGAATCAATTCCATTCTGTAAAAGGAAGGGGGAAGAAGACATTTAATCTGACGAAAATTTTTCTTCATGAGGGGAAATGTAATAGCTGACTTCAGATATTTGACAAACTGCCTTGCAAGATAAATTTGACTTTTTCTTCTTAGCTCCATAGGGTATGATTAGGAGAATTGGGTGGGAAAAAATCTTAACAATTAGAATTGTTCAAAAGGAAAATGAGCACAGTAGTGACTTCCCCTTCAACAGAGGTATTCAAGTCAAGTGTAGAAGTTCTATTGTTAGGATGTTCTGGAAGATATTCTTGGTCAGGTATAGGTCAGACTAGGAGACAGTTTCAGGAGTTCTTTTCTAGGTCTGAGATGCTGGGGTTCTGAGTACATCATGTTGTAGTTCTAATTCAATTTAATTCAAGTAGCATTTGTTAAGCAGCTGTTGTGTTCCAGGCCTGTGCTGAGCCCATAAAAGAAAAGACAAAATAGTCCCTGCCCTCAAGAAACTTCAATTCTAGACTTGAGAAGGGAGAAGGAAGTAATACAATATGTGCATTTAACCCATACCCCATTACCCCCATTACTAAAGCCTTGGATTTATGTGGACCTGGCTCAATATTGGAGGTTCTCCAATAATTAATACTCTTTATGATTCATTTCTTATTCATTAGAATATCAGCTCCTGTGGGACAAAGACTGACTGTTTCTGTATTTTTGTCTTCCCATCCCCAGAGACTATCACATAGCAGGCATTTAATAAACCCTTAATGAATCGAATTGTTAAATTGCCAACCCCAAGCCCTGTAAACATCTGTATTTAGCTCATTTTTAGTTCTTAGGTAGGGGGTTCTTAATTCCCTTGAAAGCTAACTACACATGGAACATAGCACAAGTTCATTGTACACCACAAAGAGTATAGAAAAACTCAGGCCCCAGCCTATAAAAAGTCAAGAAAACCTTCTTCCCTAATAAACTCACCTCCTCCAGGGATTTATAGTCATTATAGACATATGGTGCTATTGTGGGCTTGAAGCATCCCTCCCTAAGAAGGAAGAAAACTCAGGACTACCAAGATATTGAGTAAGCCTCACCTATGATTAGTTTTACTTTCTTGATGGTCTTATAGAATCTTTTCAGGTGTGCAGTGCCATCCTAAAATTGAGGCCATCAAAAGTGAGAAAGCAAGTGAAGGTTGCTAGAGAGCAAACAAGCCTTCCCTGGAACTACCCAATCTAACATAGCAATACAAGTAAAATGCAAGATCAGAGTTTATTCCTCTTCACTGTGGCTATAGGCCTTAGTGAATTTTGGTTATAGCCCATCCTCTTATCTTTTGACTCTGGAATTCCTTATTGAGATTTCTTCTTCAGGGTTTCAGTGCTTCCTTGCCTCCAAGTGCTCATGGTGTTTTCATATCTCTCTCACCCACATGCAGCTTGGTACCATTGGGTTTTTACTCCTGTCTTGGGTCAGGCCACACAATTTCCCTAATGCTCAGAGAAATTTCAAGAAAGATGTCCTTGGCTATCAACCCAGATGCAATGACAAATGCCATGTCCATCTTATATAGGTCAATAAAAAATAATTTGAAAAGGAAGAGAAAATTAACAGTCCATCAAGCAACAAGCATTTATCGAGCCCTATGAGCCATATCAACACTGTTCCAAGCACTAGAGATACAAAGAAAGACAAAAATAGTCCCTGTATCAAGTGGCTTACATTCCAATGGGAAAGACAACACATACAAAAATGGGTACATACAAGATAATTGAAGAATAGATCAACTTGGAGAATTAGGAAAGGATTCACAGGGAAAGTAATCATTGGTCTGGACTCTTAAAGAAGAAAATAGTTCTGAAAGGAAAAGATGAAGAGTAGCTACATTCCAGAAATGGAAAGTGTCTTGTGAAAATACATGGAGGTGAGAAAGTAAATACCAAGTCTGAAGACAAGCTAGTAGTCCAGTTTGGCTGAGAGATAGGTAGGATTTGTGGGATGAGAGGAAAGAGGAGATATCTTCCTTATTTTGAATAATTAAGGAAACCTATAACCTCTCCTATAACACCTCTTCCTTTTTCTGTGATTCATCAATGATCAGTGACAAGAGTTTGGAAATTGCATTCTCAAGTCCTGTTGAGTCTTTCAGAGCAAGAGTGGAGAAGATTAATTGTGGAATGACTCAGGGGTGAGGAGTGGTAGGGCATGAATATCCAGTGGACAATATGGCAAGGGATTGAAGGGCACAGAGAAACCTATAGTTAAATAGGGCAACTATTAAGTCAAAACTATGAAGAGAAAAACATGAAAGCAAGAGCAGAGGTAATGGATTAAGAAAAGAGAGTGTAATTCTTTTGGTTTTGTCTCTATACTACCCTCAATATGTAAAACTAAGTGCTTTGTAGATAGTAAATTTTAATAAATGCTTGCTAGACTGAATTGTTAGATTGTTAGAGGGAGTGGATGTGGTGATGAAGATGAAAAACAAGTTTTGGAGGAGGGCAGAAGATGGAGATGTGGAAGAACAAGAGATTGCTATCAAAAATGGGAAATTCAGAGTTTGCAATCATGAAGGTAGCATGGTTAAAGGTGCTGGAGAGATTAGAGTTATAAGTCTGTACCCACTGTGGTAGCTGAGATGGAATAAAACTTTAGGTCACGGTAAACAAGGAAGTTGACTGTATTTTCTGGACGATCAACACAAAAGTTGAATCCCCGATGTCAGAGATTGAGGTAGAAAAGAAAATTATGAAGTAGCTACTTAACTTGAGAAGAGGAGACTTACATGGAGGAAGGTAGATTACAGTGACAAGGTTTCCTATCAGAATGATATAGATAAAGTGAGTATCAAAGGAAGTAGAAGAAGTGATGTCTGGAAGTGGCATGGAGGAACAAGCTTTAGGTAGAATCCATCCTCCTGGATTATTGTGTCTCTTGGCGCTGGTGGGCGTGTGAAAAGTAAAAACCTGCCCTGAAGAAGGTGAAGGTGAGAAAGATATAGATATAAGTATATAGATAGTGTTTTCTCGAGATATTCAAGTTTCCATAAGAATTAGTCACTTCAGTGTGTGAAGAAAAGATCTAACATAAAGTTAAATTCCTTTATTCCAAACACTGGGCCTCTGGGGGTAGTGGCAGTTAAAACTTCCAGCTAGACACCTGGGTCAGTTAATGCCTGGTGTCTTGGTCCATAAAGCAAGACTGAATTCATACTCAATGCCAACTTTTTAATCCTATATCAATATGGTGGAGGGTAACATATACCAGAAGATAAACTACAAGCTCCCAGTCTCTGAGTCCCCAGTACTTTCAATGCCCTAAGGCTGCAGATTTCTATTGAATCTGTTCAGGATCTCTAATGCATCCATACCCATTTCACCATAAGTGCCTCTGGCTCCCCTGTGGCTCAGGACATGTTGTTTCTATGACTCTGGCAGCACTGGATAACAATTCTGATTGAGTTATAAAGGGATAAACTGAACTCACTCCTCATCACCAATTCCATAGCCTCATCCCAGGATGCCAGGAAATGAGACCAAAATGACATCCAGAAGATAGTCAATACTAGGAGCATTACATTGTAGAATGGAGGGAGCATTGGACAAGAAACAAGAATACATGTGAACCTGGTACATACTCTGTGACTTACTGTTTGACCCTGGACAATTCACTTAACCGCTCTGAAAGTTTAAGAATGATAGGAATAATATTATGTGTTCAGCCTACCTCTCAAGGTATCTCTAAGGATTAAATGAAATATTGTATATTACCATATTACATTATTACTGTATATTGCCATATTACAAAAACAGCAACAATAAACACATTCAGAAAAACTCTTAATGTGGTCAAGGCACATGGCCAGGTTCTTGGCATACAAAGACAAGAAACAACAGTTTCCACCTTAAAGGACTTTGAAATCTAATGGATTTGTGTATGATGTATCCAAATCGATATGATCCAAGGTAGAATATGATGTGATTGAATCAAAGGAAGACCAGGTAGAAGGTTCCATGGATGGGTGGGAAGAAGGCAAAGTCCATTTCAAGCATGTATGAAGTTGTAAACATAAGCACAGACACAAAATAGGGTGGGGATAGGTTGCTTTTTATCCCTACCTATCAAAAATCCCATTTTAACCTGTAAGACTAACACAAAATCTCTTTCTCCATGAAACTTCACCTCCTTCTGACTATGATCAATGTGCCTGAACTAAGAGATTTATTGGTTGGACAGCTTAGCTGGAACTTTAAATGAATAATGCCTTGTATCATTAACTTTTACCTTGTTATTTAACTTTTTGTATGTATATATATATCATCTTTTTTCACCTAGGTGATGCAGTAGAAAGATCGATGAACCTGGAGTCAGGAAGACTTGACTCCAAATCCAGCCTCAGACACTTACTAGCTGCGTGACCCTGGACAGTCACTTAACTTCAGTTTGCCTCAGTTTCCTCATCTGTGAAATGGGAATAATAATAGCATCTGCTTCCCAGAGTTGTTGTGAGGCACAAATGGGATGAAGATGAGACTTCCTGATTTCAGGCCTGGAGCTCTATCTACTGTGCCACCTCTTTCATAGAAGAGTTATTTCTAGGCTAGATTCTACTCCAAGCTCCACCATTAAATTACTATATGACTTTGGACAAATCATGTCATGTTTCTGAGCCTCAATGTCTTCACACATATAATGAAAGGCTTGACCTTGATGATCTTTAAGGGCCTTTCCAGCTCTAACATTCTATGACAATATGACTGATGGTACAATGTGATCAATGGTTGGAATTTAAGGCATCTCAAGGCAGAGGAGTATCAGAGAGAGAGAGAGAGCACTAAAACATTCGCCTCTTCCTCTTTCATCTTCACTTCATCCATTCTCTTACTCACCCCACACTCATCCTTTCCCCACTTCATTTTTTTAGAACAGGGAGAAATCATTCTATTAAGGAGGCCAGTTCTTCCAATTGTCACCCATCGTTCTGAACGTCCCCAGCCCATGAGATAGATTTCTCAGTTCCATCGGATTCTGTTTGATCTTTGCTCGATTGGATAACCACTGTTTCAGGGTTGCCTGGCAGCTCTATTTTCCCTGCCTTTAGAAATGGTGATGGATTCATTTAGCATTACTGGCTACTGAGACAGAGAGCTCAGGTGCTGCAGAAATGACAGGTGGCAGGAGCTGACTTGACAGCAATTAACTGTACAAATCTTTGATTAGGCTCCCGGGAATGGAGTCATTAGCAACCCTGAATGGACCAGCTTGCTTTCCACTGCCTCATTAGCTGTAATACTGATGTTACTTTAAAAAGCCCAGGAAAGGGAGGGAAAAAAGCCCCTCTCCCACATAGAATTAGAAAGGTTGAGTGATAAAGGGGGTAGGGGGTAGGGAAGGAGGGAGGGAGAAGCTAGTGTAAGCATTTTCTAGATGAACAAACAGGCCCCAGGTTTTTTTTTTCTGTGTGGTCATTGACAAGAGGACTCATGTTTGTCATACTGGAAAATCATCTCCTGCCTAGGGCGGTAGGCAGCTATGCTCATGATTGCAGAGAATAATTAAACTGCTACATTCTTTTTCATCTGCTTAGTCATAGGCCTCTGCTCATTTATTCTTCCTGGTAACCCTCATGGGTACCTTCCTTTAAGTTTCCAATGGCCATATATCTGTACAGATTGACCGGGGTTGATGGTACTTACTGAATGGCTGAGGACTTCATTCTACCCTTTGATCTGCCATAGGATTGCAGTGTTGATATTCTGCTCCCATACCAGCTGCTCTGCTATCTTTGCAGTCTCTGAGTTCAATTCCAACATGGAACTAACCCACACCCTCAAGGTGGGGAGCAGAATTCTGTCCATTATATTGGGTATTTCAGGAAGCAAAAATCCATTTACAGAAAGCAAAGCAAGCATCCCCTGTTAGGTCATCCAAAAGAAAACATGAACTCTTTTTGTGTTGTTTTGGTTTTGCCCTTATCCCCTTTTATCCTTCTATTCCCCCTTCTAGAACAAAGAATTTATTTTGGAAAGAAAAAAATTAAGAGGAGGGGGAAAAATCAGGAAGGCCAATCAATACTTTAGAAAACATCTGACAATATTTGTAATGTTCTACAACTGTGAAGACCCATCCCCACTTCTGTAAAGGTGTGGGGGGAGGTATCTTCTCATATCTCTCCCATGGGGTCAATTGCCTTATGGTGTTAACATGTAAATGGATATTTCTTGTATGTGGTACTTATTTCACTGCCGATATTTTATTATCCTAAATCACAGAATCACAGAGGCTCAGAGTCAGAAGAGTTTCAGAAGCCATTGGTTCCAACCCTACCTGACAAAGAATTCCCTCTATACCATCCAATTGTATACCATCCATTCAGTCTTCTGATGACTTCTTGTGAGGCAAAGCCTCAACTTCACAAAAGAACCTGTTTCCTTTTTTTCAGAACTCTATTAGTTTGGATTTTTAAAAAAATTAGTATATCGAACTAAAGTCTACCCTTTTCTTCCAGTTCTACCTTATGGAATCAAACAGAACAAATCTAATCCTTCTTCCATATAAAATTTCTTCAAATACCTGAAGATAGATAACCTGTATCCCCCAAGTTTCCTCTTTTATTTCAGGGCAATGAGGGTTAAGTGACTTGCCCAGGGTCACACAGTTAGTATCAAGTGTCTGAATCTGGATTTGAACTCAAGTCCTCGTTAATGCAGGGCCACTGCTCTATCCACTGCACCACCTAGCTGCCCCTGCCTATGTTTCCTCTTGCCCAACTCAAACATCCCCAGTTACTTCAATAAATCTTTACATGACATGGCTTCTGGATCATCCTAGTCACTTTGGTATCTAAAAGCCATTGCTAAAATGTGGTACCTACAGCTGACCACAGCACTGCAGATGTGATGTGATCTGACCAGGGCAGAGTACAATGGATCTGTTGCTTCCATTTTCCTGGACCCAATGCACCTCTCTTAATGCTGCCTTAGATTTCATTAGCTTTGTCACCTTCCATATCACTCTGTTGGCTCATCTTGGGTTTGTAGACTATGAAAGGCCCTTCGCATTCTTCATCTGAAGTACTGTCTGGTCATTTCTCTCTCAAGTTGTCCTTGAGCAATTGAGTTATTATGTAAATGAAAATTCTTACCACAGAGTAAGAATTTACAGTGATACCTTTTTAATTTCATCTTCTTAGGTGGGGGCAACTCTGTAGAGATCATTCTGGATTCTGGCTCTGTCAAACAGCGTATTAAATACTCCTGTTGTCATCTGCACATTTGACAAGTATGTCAGCTATTGTTTAAGATACCTAGAACAATTCATAAGAGACCCTCCCATACTTGAATCAATCAAACAATAACAATATTTTGTATTGTTGCTCAATAAAATTCCACCTTCTGGAAGAAGCCTTTCCTGATGCCCTTTACTTCTAATACTGTCCCTCTTATATGACTCCCAGTCTCTCATGTGCATAGATTGTTGGCACTTAGTTGTTTGTGTGTTGTCTTTCCCCCTGGATCATGAGCTTCTTGAAGACAGGGATGGTTTTGCCTTTCTTTGAATATCCAAAGCTTAGGGCAGTGAGTGGCACATAGTAGATGATCAATGAATGTTGTTTTTTTTTTTTACTCCAACTATACTGTCATCCAACTCATGTTTTCCTCTCTTGTCTACAAGAATAACATTGAGGGGCAGCTAGGTGGCGCAGTGGATAAAGCACCAGCCCTGGATTCAGGAGGACCTGAGTTCAAATCCGGCCTCAGATACTTGACACTTACTAGCTGTGTGACCCTGGGCAAGTCACTTAACCCTCATTGCCCCGCAAAAAACCCAAAAACAAAAGAACAAAAAAAAAAAGAATAACATTGAGAATTTTATCATATTTTAGCTAAAATGTAGGCAAACTATCTAAAATGTTCAATTGGTTATATTGAAAAATTAATGAATCTAGTCTGACATGACATGTTCTTGATGAAGCCATGTTGGTTCTTTTTTTTTTTTTTTTTTGGTGAGGCAATTGGGGTTAAGTGACTTGCCCAGGGTCACACAGCTAGTAAGTGTTAAGTGTCTGAGGTCGGATTTGAACTCAGGTACTCCTGAATCTATGGCCAGAGCTCTATCCACTACGCCATCTAGCTGCCCCCATGTTGGTTCTTAATGATCATTTCTTCCCTTTTAACATGCTCAACATTCTAAAATTTTGCCCAACATTGAAGTCAAGCTCATAGGTCTATAGTTTGAGGATTCCACTCTTTTCCATTCTTTGAAAATCAGGATATTTACCTCCTGCCAATCATGGACATCCTTATCTCTTCCCATGATTTTTCAATGACCACTGATAGTGACTGCGGAATTGCATCTATCAATTATTTCAGCACTCTGGAATATACTTCATGCAGGCCTGATTACTTGAATAATATGAGGGCAAATAGGCGTTGCCTTTCCATCTTTTCATTTATCTTCATTTTTAATTACCTATTCACCATTTATTGTTTTGTCCTGGAAATCATTCTTCTAAATAGATCAAACAAAAGTGGAATTAATTAATTAACTTAAAAAGTTGTTATTATTAAAGTATTAAATACAGACAATGTTCTAGGTACTATAATAATTGTTAAATATTAAAATACAAAAGTATGGCCATATTTGTCCTCTAAGAACTTACATTCTTTTTAAAAACATTGTTTTGCTCTTTATTTTTTCTTTCTTTAAATTTATTTAATAACAAAATTATATTCATTTTAAACTTAAATACAAAAAAGAAAAAACCCAGAACATTTACATGTACTTCGAAGAACACAAAGGATTCACTATAAAACCATCAATTTTCATTTCAAACTGTTTGCATTTAAAAAAATAAAAACTATGTAATAAATATTACACATCATTTTCAAAGCTAATGAGCTTTTCTGTGCTTCCAAGTTTTCTTTTCTTCTCTGCTGTGTACTTTTTTTTCTCTCTCCCTTCCCACCATAGAAGGCCACAAATAAACACAAATATACATAATACATACATACACACATATATACATAAATGCAAAACCATATTATACATACCTCTATTTTTGAGTTCTTTCTCTGGTAGAGAAGTTTTTCCATGTTTTTCTAAAATCAACCAGTTCAGATGGTCCTGGATTCAGGAGGACCTGAGTTCAAATCCGGCCTCAGACAATTAACACTTACTAGCTGTGTGACTCTGGGCAAGTCACTTAACCCTCATTGCCCCACAAAAAAAAAATAATAAAATCAACTAGTTCATTATTTCATATAACACAGTAGTTTTCCATCACAACCATTTACCATAACTTGTTTAGCCATTCCCCAATTGAAATTCATCTATCACTTTAACCAATATGATAGGTGCGAGTAACTGTCTGAGGTGTCTGAGATGATATCACAGAGTTGTATTAATTTGCATTTCTCTCATTAATAAGCATTTAGAATATTTTATATGGCTATATATAGTTTTTATGTCTTGATTGAAAAACTGCCCATTCATATCCTTTGTCCATTTATCAATTGGGGAATGACTTACATTCTTATAAATTTGAAAAAAGTTTTTATATATTTGAGAAATGAGACCTTTTTCTGAGAAACTGTCTAGAAAAATTTCCCCCAGTTTTCTACTTTCCTTTTAATCTTGGCTATATTGTTTTTATTTATACAAAAAATCTTAAGTTTAATATAATCGAAATTATCCATTTCTCACAATGCTCTCTATCTCTAGTTTATTTTCCTATTCAGGACTGTGATAGGTAATATGTTCCATGTTCTTCTAATTTTCTTATGATATCTCCCTTTACATCAAGGTCATGTATACATTTTTATCTTATCTTGGTACATGGTTTAAGATAATGGTATATTAATTTTTTAGAATCAACTCCTCAGTCCAATTTCTGCCAGACTGCTTTACAGCTTTCCTAACAATTTTTACCAAATAATGAATTCTTTTTTTAAAGTAGGTACTTAATAAATTTGATTGATCAGAAGAGAACATTCATAATTACAGAGCAGGAATTACTTATAAAAGGTCACACAAGTAGTTAATAGTACTGTCAGGTCAAGATTTAAGCCCAGTTACCATATCCAGTGTGCTTTCTACTACATCACACATGTTCCATCTTTTTCCCTCTCTCGGTTCTGCTCATTTTGTTCTTCATAATTTCATGAACATCTTTCCATGTTTTCCTAAAATCACTGAGCTCATCATTTCATATAGAGAAATATAATAATGAATTCTTATCCCAAACACTTAAATCTTTACATTTGTAAAACACTAGCTTACTATCATCCTTTTCTACTGTTTATTGTATGTCTAATCTGTTCCACTGGTCTACCTTTCTATTTCTTAGTCAATACCAGATAGTTTTGATGTTTATTGCCTTATAGTTTGAGATCTGGTATTTCTGAACCTCCTTTCTTTATCTTTTTGTCCATTAATTTCTTTGAAATCCCTGACCTTTTCCTCTTCCAAATGAATTTTATTATGAGTTTACATTCCTTCAAGGGAAGACAACACAGAGAGAGAGGCACAGTGGCTAGAGGAGGGAGTTTTACTTACAGCAGTTAATTATCATACCTTTTCCATTAGTAAAGGTAGCAATTATCTGATCACTGCTCACAGAGGAGCAGGTAGCAAAAAGAAAGTAGATGAAACCTTCCTATTTCTCTTAAGTTAACTTCCCTAGTAAGACTATGGTCATAGGATTTTACTTTCCCTTGCTCTAAATGCTTTGAGATTTATTCTTCTATAGTGTATGTTAAACCAATAGTATCAAATTCAAATGGAAATGGGGTCATTAAATGGGCAACATATTGATTTAGAAAACCATTTATTAACATTATCTATGTTCTATTATTAAGGCAGCTAGGTGGCACAGTTGGCAGGAGTGCCAAGCTGTATTAGGCATGGGATGAGGAAGATTCATCCTCCTGAATTCAAATCTGGCCTCAAACACTTACTAGCTCTGTGAACTTTTGGCACTTAACCCTGATTGCCTCAGTTTCTTCATCTGCAAAATGAACTGGAGAAGGAAATGGCAAACCACTCCTGTATCTCTACTAAGAAAACCTTAAATAGGGTCACGAAGAGTCAGGATGTGACTGAAATGACTAAACAAAATGTTCTATTATATTTTTATTTATTTTGTTAAATATTTGCCAATTATGTTTATCTGTTGCATCACACTGGGGAATGTTGTGAGCCTTATATAGATTGCAGCCTGTGGGTGCATATATGTGACACCTCTGTGTTGGACTATATCTCACTTTCCTCTATCTGTAATAAACTTCAAGATGGAAATGTATTCTCCTCTCAAAGTTTCCATCATTTCTACTTCAATAACCAATTCTCCCTTATTGGTTAGAACTGGGTTGAGAACATCAATGACCCTCCTTCTGAAGAATGATTGATTTCCCATACCACTATTGTCTCTTACCTTGGTCCTTCTTTTGATCTGTTTTGCATAATGTTTATCCATTTGCCCATTGTTATTAGGTATCTACAGTCTATAGTCTATCCTCACCAAAGTGTTCTCCCCCATGTTTCTATCCTCCCCTTCTCAAACTTCTTCACACATGTATCACACTGCTCCATACCTCCTATTATCTATTCTATCACTTTTGAATTCGGTATAGTTTTGTGTGGTTTTTTTTTGGGGGGGGATGAAGGTTAAGTAATTTACACAGGATCACACAGCTAGTAAGTGTCAAGTGTTTGAGGACAGATTTGAACTCAGGTCCTCTTGAATCCAGGGTCAGTGCTTTTTATCCACTGTGCCACCTAGCTTCCCCCCTTGGTATAGTTTTCAAGATACATTTAGCAGTCATGAGTACAATCCCACCAAGTTCCATTGGTACCTGGGAGGTTGAATTTACCTCCTGGTAATCTCTATTGATCTTATTACCCATATTTTGTGCATTTGTGTTTATGCATCTGAGGTCATGGGTTTTATTTGTGGATCTCTTTTTGGATTTTGTCTAGTCTTCTTTACTAATGATCTGCATAGGTTGTATCTGATACCCTACATAGCATCTGGCTTAGAAGAAAGAGACAATCAGTTTTCTCTTTCTCCCCCTCTACTTTTAACATAAAGTTTTCTTGGTTAGCTTTGTAAGGGTCGCACAGATAGTGTCTGAGGCCAAATTTGAACTCAGTTCTTCCTGACTCCAGGTCTGGCACCCTATTCACTACACCACCTAATTGCCCCACACTTTATGCTATACCACACTTTCTTTTTTGATCAGACTTAATGGAGCACCCTCTGCATGTTTCCATTGTTTACAGTCAATGTGTTAATACTAGCTTACAATGTTTCATAAAGAATTTTCATTGTAATTATCTCATTTGAAACTCATAACATCCTTCAAAAGATGAAATAGCATGCTTAGAATAACAGTTCAATAAGACACATCAATACATGAACTGAGTGACTTGAAAGGATTTAGAAAGAAAGTAAATAAAAATGGCTAAGATTTTTTTATCTCCAAGGGTATCTTGGAGAATTGTAGTACCATTAGTGAAAATAGGAAATTTAGGATGAGAAGTTGAATTTGAAGGTTAATTGAGGTGGGGTAGAGAAAAACGATATTTTTAGATATCCTGTGTTGGAGGCAAGAGTAAGACATCCAGACAGAGGTGCCTGGAACATTATCATAAATGAAGACCTGGAACTTGGTAGAGAAGTCAGTGCTGGAAATATAGATGTGGTATTATCCACTTAGAAAACTTTAAAGTGGTTGTGTTCATCCAATGAGAGAGTATAAATTGAGAAAAGAAGAGGACTAAGGACAGGAATTCACCAAGGGAACATAGAAAAACTCAAAAGGGAAGAAGAATAATCAAGAAAATGAAATGTGATGGAAGGAAAGGGAAGGTTTGTTTTTGAAGGAGAACATACTGTAGAGAGTAAATACTGAAGAGAGAAGAAAGACATTGAGAACTATGAAAGGAAAAATTCTTTGCCAACGGGAAGAAAACATTACTATTCACATGCCCTCTATTTAAAACAAAAATAAAATCTTTTGTTAAGTAAAAGAATGTAGAACTACAGTTTCCCTCATTATTCCCTTTATTTTCCATTCGATCATACATTTAGCTTCTTTTAAACTATTTCTTCCTTTCTTTTTCCTTTTCTTTTCCAACTTAGTTTCTTATTTACTCTTTCCCCTTATCTGTTCTTCATTGTGCATTCAGGTCATTGTCCCTTCCCATAATACCTTGATGCTATTTTTTTTCAGTAACTTCCTTGAGTTTTCTGATCATATTTCAGTCTCAGAGTTGGAAACAGAATTGGAGGACTTCCAGGAAATTGGTTGTGTAAATGTTCCCTCTTCTGTCTCTCAATATACAAAAACTCAGCATAGCCCCAAGGGTTACTTGGCAAATGCTTGACTACTCTTGGAGGTATTTGTGACTCTTCCAAAGCCTCAGGATGAGACCAGACCACAGGGCAAGGACAAGAAGAAATTTGAAGTTGAAGATGTTATTTTTCCTCTTTCTCAATTGGCACCAGAACTAGAGGGTGGGGTCTCATCTGTTACATAATAGTGATTATACGATGAGCATAATTTCTTCCATAGTAATCAACTTCCCTTGGGCCTCATCAAGACAAACAAGGAGACAGATGGAGAAGATGACTGTCTGATAGTCATACATGTCTCTGATGGCATTGGTGTTAGGAATGAAATTCCTGTCTTGAGGTAATCCAGCTCAGAGTACATGTAATTAAGAAGATTTCTTTCTCCAGCTAGGAACAGCAGGTACTCCCATCAAATGTACTGCATCAGCTTCCTGAAGTCAGAAATCTCAGGCCATCCAAAACCATGGAACAACTTCCTGCTGTCAATATTCTCCACACTGATTGTTCCCTAATGACCTACTTTCTCTGATAACTAAAGGTCTCAGACAGAGACAGTAGATGGAAGTCACAAAAAAAAAATGAAGAAACCCCCAAAGGGGAATAACATATTCATATTTTGCATGCAGAACTCATCTTGTAATAAAATCCAAACTTTTTTTCTGGTATATAATGTCCTACAACACTTTCTTTTTCCTTTTTTTCCTTTGACTACTCACATCCAGAACCTTCTTCTCTTGTCAAATGTGTTTACCTGCCGTCTTCAAAATGTACCTTGTGATTTGCAACCTCTGATTTTTACTTAATTTGGTCTACCCCCTGGAAGTACCACCACCATCACCTATACTACACTCAAAACTATCCAAATTCTACTTATCTTTTACGGTTTTGCTTAAGTCCCATGTATTTTGTAAAGTTCTCCCAGACTATCCCAGACTTAAGTAAGTTCTCCTCATCAAAGACCTGCTCACAGTATTGATTACATGCTTCATCGGGATTTCCTCACGGACTCCCTTGTGATCTCTTTTCCTTTGTCATCTCCAACTGTTATTTCTATGTTTTGTTACTTAAAGTTTCACATGCCAATGTCTTATTTATCCAGCTAGTATCTCCCATAATGCCAATTGCATAGATGGTATTCAATGTAATCTCGTGAAGTGTACAATGTATACTTGCCACCTTCTGAACTACTCCATCACCATGAGATACTGTTCCTTATCTTTCAGACTCATAACAAGTTATCTTCGACTCATCTTCTTTCCATAATCCAGTCTGTTAATTCTTCTTGCGAAATCATTCTTCAGATTATTTATTAATCTACTACTACTCTCTCTCTCCCCTCACAGTCCCAGTCCTAGCCCTATTTCATATCCTATAATACCAAACTACACTAACAGAACCCTTAGGTCAAATAGCATATAAAAAAATTCCTTACTTCATTTCTGTGTTCTTTAATTCTATGACAAGCCCTGCACTAAGTAGTATATTCTCAGGAGCTATTGGGCCTTATTCATAAATCAAAGAAGTTTAGTTTCTCAGTTGTGGTTTGGGGTCTTCACTAGAGTCAATGAGACAATCACAATTAACAACATGAATTGATTGTAGTCTACTTTTCACATCCATTAATCCCAGGTTGCTCATCTTTTATAGTGTCCCATGTGACCTTACTCCCAAGACTGGTACTTTGTACTCTAGGGGTTACCCGGTGAATGGCTATCCTCAAAACACTGTAGCTCATAAGCTCCCACTAGTGTATATTCCCTTAAAAATAAGTCAGTAGGGGCAGTTACGTGGCTCAGTGGATAGAGCACTGGCCCTGTATTCAGGAGGACCTGAGTTCAAATCCGGCCCCAGACACTTAACACTTACTAGCTATGTGACTCTGGGCAAGTCACTTAACCCCACTTGCCTCACCAAAAAAAAAAAAGCTAGTAGACTCAATGCTTTTGAGAAAAGGTATTTACTCAATGTCAATATGAGAATAATAAATAGAAAACATTTCCCTTCAGAACTTGTGAAAATACTCTCTCACATATACACAGAAAGCCCATGGAATAGGAAAAGAGTGGGGCCAAACTTAAGGTCTGTGAGTGAGTGAGTCACATATATAGAAAAGACACATGGCCAAGACAACTCACAACTCTTCCATGAGTCTCATCCTACTCTAGTTTGTCCTACACTCAGCTGTCAAAGTGTTCTTACTAAATTATAAGTCTCACTATGTCTACCTACCTACTCAATAACTTCCAATGACTTCCTATTACCTCTAAGATAAAATATAAAATATTCTTTTTGGTGTTCAAAGTCCTTCATAACCTGCTCCATCTTTCTAATCTTCTTACACTTGATCCCCCCCCCCCACCCACATGCTCTTCAATCCGGTGACATTGGCCTCTTTGTTGCTCCTCAAACAAGGCTCTCTATCTCCAGACTCTAAGCACTTTCAGCGTCTTTGAAAATGTTAATCTCCTTCCTCATCTTTACCATTTGACTTACATGACTTCCTCCATGTCCTAGCTAAAATCCCACCTTCTATAGGAAGCCTTTGATGACCACTCTTAACTGTATTGCCTTCCCTCTGCTGATTATTTCCAATTTATGCTGCATATAGCTTCTTTGTTAGATGGTGAGTTCTTCAAGGGCAGGAGTTGTCTTTTACCTTTCTTTCTATCTCCAGCAGTTAGTGCAGTGCCTGGCACATAGTAGGTGCTTAGCAATTTTTAAAAATTTATTGTTGACTGGAACTGAAAAGCCTTGACATTCGTTCATTCTCTGGAAAGTCAACACAAAGTTCACTGTGGGCATTGGCAATGAGTGAGTGGCTCCACTAGGTGGCTAGACTTTTTCCTTCAAGAAAAGGTATGTCTGATGCTTGGGTTGATCTTCTGTTAGACTTGACTAAGCAGGCAGAATGGCTTCTGGGCTAGCTGCTCTCTGGGTTTGGCTGTCACTATAGTGATCATGTTTGTTATAGTGATCACAGCTGCTGACCTGTGGTTGCTTTCCTAGACTGGACAGGTTGCTAGGCCATTGGCTCTTCACAGGACACATCTCTGTTGGATAGGTTCATCCACTAGTTTCCCTTGGGCTTACCCTTCAATGGATATCTTCAATCTTCATTACCTCCAGCCACAATAAATCACACAATTAATTGAAATGTATAAATAATTATAAAAGCTCACTATACTTATTGTTCCTTGATTTAAAAAAAAAGAAAACATTTAATTGTTAGATTAAAGCACTATCTTAAAGGCCTTCCTCTTACAAAACGTCATCCATGTATATGTGACAATCATATAATTATCACTTAAGAGATATACCAATAAAAATAACTTTTTTCAATAACCTCATCAAAAAGCAGCTATATGGCATAGTGGATAGAGTACAAAAACCAGAGTCAGAAGACCTTGGTTCAAATCTGACCTCAGTTTTAATAGCTGTGTGACCATGGCCAACTCATTTAACCTCTATCTTCCTCATCTATAAAATGGGAATAAAAATAGAATCTACCTCCCATGGGGGGTTATTGTGAGGATCAAATAAGCTAATCTTTTTCAGGAGCTTTGCAAACCACTACATGTTGTGTCAATAGTATCTATTGTTATTTCTCTCCTTGTGCCTTTACATCCCTCCTCACCTATTACCTTTCTTTTGTAATTCATACTATAAGAAAAAATCTAGAAAGATGCTGAGCTTATGACATCTTGTACAAGAAACTGAAGACTTCAAGGGCACACACAATATTTTCACCACTGCAACTGACTGGAGATGAGTTTCAAAAGAGAAAGACAGATGTGAAAAGCAAATAAATGGCAATCTAAGAAGAAAATGTCTCCACCCCCAGCTATTTGCAGAGGTGGGAGGTCCACAAGTGTTATATGCTGCACATATTTTCACCCTTTTTTGATGCATTGATCAATTGTGTTGATTTTTTTTCCTCTGCTTTTTTTTCCCCTCTTTTTTGTCTTTAAAAACACTGTGGATTATAAGGGATGGCTCTTGGGAGGGGAAGGAGGAAAAATGCCAGGAGAAACTTTGGTAATGTGAAAAACATAAGATATCAATAAAACTTTTTTAATGGTTAATCTTTTATTGGAGGGAAGAAAACATAACACCATATCTCAGGTAATCCATTCCAGGGTCTCAGGGGCTCAACACGTGGAGTCCTAGCTTGTAATGCATTCCACAGTTAGGGCAACAGTACGTCTTGCCTTTATGAAGCCAGAACCAGATGACTGCACTGCTGTCTTCTTCACAGATACAGTCCACTATTCACATGTCAGGGATGGAAGGCACCATGTTTGGCTTCTCCTTAGTCCCTGGAGCTGCTTTTGGGGCTAACATATTGTAGGGATCCAAATCATTCCTTTCAGCCATCATAATCTCTGTCTCCAAACCAGTAGCCTGCTCTTCATCAAAAGGAATGCCTCTTCCTCTCGCCATGGAGCAAGCCCAAGCTAGGCTATAGGCCTTCAAGGCCTGGACCACCAGTGCCCCAGCACTCCTCAGTAACCTTGAAGTCATCACAACTGAGACTACTACCCAGTAAAACTATTTTTAAGAAGGTAATATCTGAGAATGGTATTTGGATTTCTGGATGAATCATTATGGGAAAATCTGACATGCCCCTAGATTTTAAGAGAACTGAAATCAAAGGGTTCAAGGAAAGGAGAGATAGGATCCTGTTGCCTAAAATTCCACAAGGGAAGTCAGCCCAGGAGGGATGAAAAGCTCCCATGAATGAAATGATGAAAACCACAAAGAAAAATAATTTTGATGAATAGCTATTTAAAGAGCTTGGTAAGAATATATAGGAAACTCATGAACCAGCTAAAATTTTGAAAAGATGCATAAAGATGAAAAACAATGGTAAGTAATGAATGATGGGTATAAAAGTATGGTATAATTCTATAAGAACTCTGTCAAGAATACTAAAGTTCAGAATGATCTGAGGCTGGTGAGGAATCAACCAATTAATAAGTATTTATTAAGTTCTACTAACCCCTTTTCCCTGTGGACACAAAGGAAGGCAAAAGGCAGAAACAGTCCTGCCCTCAAAGAGCTTACATACTAATGAGGGAAATAACATGTAAATAAATAGGTACATCCTGCACACATAAAAAGTAGATAGGGGGCAGCTAGGTGGTGCAGTGGATAAAGCACCGACCCTAGATTCAGGAGGACCTGAGTTCAAATCTGGCCTCAGACCCTTGACACTTACTAGCTGTGTAGGCAAGTCACTTAAACCCATTTGCCTCACACACAAAAAAAGTAGACAGGACGTAAACTTAAAGGAGAAAAGGGGTCCAAAAAAAGCTCTTGCAGATTTCACATTTGAACTAAGTCTTAAAGGAAGCCAGAGAATCCAAGAGATAGAGGTGAACAAGAAGAACATTCTAGGTAGGAGAGACAGCCAATACTTAAGCACAGACATGGAAGATTCTGTGTCATCTGCAAGGAGCAGTTAATAGTCCAATATGTCTGAATCATGGAGTACATAAAAGTACATAAGTGTAAGAAGGTTGAAAAGGTAGAAAGGGATTG
Organism: Dromiciops gliroides; assembly: GCF_019393635.1. Classification (NCBI taxonomy): domain Eukaryota; kingdom Metazoa; phylum Chordata; class Mammalia; order Microbiotheria; family Microbiotheriidae; genus Dromiciops; species Dromiciops gliroides. The sequence goes on along the minus strand of NC_057863.1, from coordinate 574,468,628 downwards.
GGTCATGAAGAACTTTGAAGGTCAAACAAAAGACTGCTTATTTGATCTTGGAGGAAACAGGAAGGTACAAGATTTTATCAAGTAGAGATAATATGGTCACCTTAGGACAATAACTTTGGCAGTGAAGTGGAGGATGAATTGACAGCCAGGACAACCAAAGAGAATATTGCAATTTTGTCCAGAAAAGAGGTTCCAAACTAAAGTGGTGGCTAAGTTAGTAGAGAGAAGAGAATGTATACAAGAAATAGTGTAAAGGTAGAGAAGACAAGATTTTATAACTGATTTGATATGTGGGCTAAGTGAGAGTAAGGAGTCAAGGATGATATCAGGCTAAACATTACTAAAAGGTTTTATTTAACTCTACCAAAAAAGGAAAGTCAAAGAAGGAAAAATCTGTTGCTTAGGATGGATGGGATAATATTAATGGATAAAGGAGAGAAGGTTTTACTGCTCATCCCTTATTGATTGCTTTTATTTTCTCTGCCAAGGAGAATGTTCCTTGGGCTGGAAAGTAGAGAGTAAAAATGGAAGTTGAGCCCAAGTAGGGAGAGCTTGCTTACCTTTGCGGAGTTCAAATCACAAAGCCCAGATGAATCCCATCTTCACATAGTGAAAGAACTAGTAAATATGACTGAGCCACTGTCTTGAAAGGATGAAGGAGAAAATATGAGTCATTCTTCAATAGATAAGTAGAAAAAATATGTAAACAAACAATTTTCAAAATAAGAATTGAAAACCAACAACGCTCATATGAAAATATGCCAAATTACTACTAATAAGAGAAATTCAGATTAAAGCCATTTGTTTTGTTTTGTTTTGCTTTTTGGTGAGGCAATTGGGGTTAAGTGACTTGCCCAGGGTCACACAGATAGTAAGTGTTAAATGTCTGAGGGCAGATTTGAATTCAGGTCCTCCTGACTCCAGGGCTGGTGCTTTATCCACTGCACCACCTAGCTGCCCCAGATTAAAGCCATTTTGAAGTTTCACCTCAAAGTCAGAAATTGGCAAAGTCAGCAAAAGAAGATAGAAAGAGTCCATGTTGAAGGAGTTATTAGGGAAAAACACATTAATGCATGTTTGGTAGTTCTATGAATTGTTATGATCATTAGGAAAACATTAGTCAATAATGTGTACTATGTGCCAGACATTATAATAAGCTCCAGTGATACAAAAAAAACCTCCCTGCCTTCAATTCCCCATTCAAATGGGTTGGGGGGGGACACAAAATGACATGAAAATAATTATGTACATACAAGACATATAAAGTAAAAACTAAAAATAACTACAAGGAAAGGTACTGGCAGTATGGGGATAGAGATCTGGAAAAGTCCTCCTCCAGATAAGATTTGAACTTAATCTTTTTTTTTTGGTTTTTGGCCAGGCAATGAGGGTTAAGTAGCTTGCCCAGGGTCACACAGCTAGTAAGTGTCAGGTGTCTGAGGCCGGATTTGAACTCGGGTCCTCCTGAATCCAGGGCCGGTGCTTTATCCTCTGCACCACCTAGCTGCCCCAATTTGAGTTTAATCTTGAAGGAAGCTGGGGAAACCGGGAGATAGAGGTGAGGAGGGATGACATTCCAAAGACGGGGGACAGCCAGTGAAAAGACAAGAAGTCAGAAAGTGGAGTATCACATATGAGAAACAGCAAGAAGATCAGAATCTCTGGTTCCTAGAGTACATGAAGAGGAATAACGCTAAGAAGCCTGGAAAGATAGGAAGATGCCAGGTTGTAGATAAGATAAATTTTGCCAAGTGCTTAGTATATGGTAGGTGTTTAATAAATGCTTATTTCCTTGTTTCCTTCCTTTCTTCCTTTAAAAGCCAAATAGAGTTGGGGCAGCTAGGTGGCACAGTGGATAAACCACCAGTCCTGGATTCAGGAGGACCTGGGTTCAAATCTGGCCTCAGACACTAGACATTTATTAGCTGTGTGACCCTGGGCAAGTCAGTTAACCCTCATTGCCCTGCAAAAATCCTTAAATAAAATAAAAATAAAAACCAAATAGAGGACTTAAGCAAGAAGAATTATTAAACTATTCATACCCTCTACAGTACCTAGAAATTCCACTACTGGGTCTATACCCTAAGGAGATCAAAGCCAAATGAATGGTCCCATATGTACCAAAATATTCACAGAGCCATTTTTTGCACTCATGAAAAACTGGAAACAAAGTCGCCCCCCATGTATGGCTGAACAGACTGTGATATATGGATATAATGTGCTTTTGCATTATATAAAATGACAAAATGCAAGGAATTCAGAGAAACATGAGAAAACTTGTATGAACTGATACAAAGCAAAAACAACAACCATCCCCCACAAAATTAGGAGAATATACACCATGGTTATAATGTAAATGAAAGCAACACTAAAAGGTAGGTGGGATACAGATTAAAAATAGTGTCAGATATTAGTTCTAAGGGACAAATGATGAAATACACTTCCTTACACTAAAAGGGTGAATGGGGACAACTACAGATTACATTTATTGCAAAAGCTAAAAAATGTAGTTATTTAATTATTTTTTCCTTTTGTTTGGGGTGGGGAAGGAGTAAGACTATACTAAGAAATGGTTCTAAAATAAACTAAACTCCAATAAAACTTTTTTTTAAAAGAAAAATTAAAAGCATAGTAAAAAAGAAGAATGGCATAGAATCTTAGTAGGGAAAATGTCATGCTTTTCAAAAAACAGAAAAGAATGAAGCCCCAAAACTATAGACCAGTGAGATTGACTTCAATCCCTAAGAGAATTCTAGGATAGATTACTAAAGGGTTGATGAGTAACATCTAGAAAAAGAAATAATTCTCATAAGGAGGCAGCGTGGCTCCTTCCAAAACTGTTCATGTCAGACTAATTTTCCTTTTTTTTTCTTTTTTTGGCAGGCTTCTAGATTAGTAGATCAGAGGAAAGCTATAGGTATACTTAGGTCAAAATCCTTAAGAGCTTCAAAGGAATATGAAGGGCATCTAATCCAACTCCTTCATTTTACAGGTGGGGGAACTAAAACCCAGAGGGATGGTAGCGAAGTTAAAGTTTGATACTCTCTTAAATTGACCTGGTGAACAAAATAGTGAGCTGTGGGTTGGGCCTTATAGTTAAGCAGATTCAAAAGCGGTTGAATGGATGGACTCAAACAACAATAATTAATGTTGTAAAGTCAATTTGGAAGGAGGTATCCTAACAAAGAGAGTGCTTCCAAGTATATCTGGGCTTGGTCTCAAGCTGTTTAAGAATTTTGTGAATTGCTTGGGTAAAGGCATAGATGTTTTGCTTAACAAAATCCCCCATTCTAGATTTTTTTTTATTTTTCAAATCCAAGTACTAGACTTTACCTTTAACTCTATTAAATTTAATCTTCATTCAGCCATTTTCTATATTTCCAGATTTCTTATACCTCACTTATACCACACTCTCTTTGCTGTTCCTCACACGTGACACTCTGTTTTATCTTGTCTGTCATGGCTTAACTCCAAGCTATCTCAATGGCTAGAACATCTTCTCTCCTCATTTCTACCTCCTAGCTCTACTGGTTTCCTTCAAGTCTCAGTTGAAGTCCTACCTTCTGCAAAAAGCTTTTCACTGTCCTCCTTAATTCTAGTGCCTTCCCTCTGAGACATATCCTATATATACATAGTAGTTTGCATATTGTCTCCCCTAATAGCTTGTGAGCTCCTTGAGAGTGGGGACTTTCTTCTTCTTCTTCTTCTTCATCTTCTTCTTCTTCTTCTCCTTCTTCTCCTTCTTCTTCTTCTTCTTCTTCTCCTTCTTCTCCTTCTTCTTCTTCTCCTTCTTCTTCTTCTCCTTCTTCTTCTTCTTCTTCTTCTTCTTCTTCTTCCTCTTTTTCTTCTTCTTTTTGGTATTTTCAGTGCTTGGCACGTAGTAGCCACTTAATAAAGGCTAGTTGACTTGATTTGACTTGACTGGTTAACTTCTAACAATCTAGTCTGTTGATCTCTTTTCAAGTCTGCTTCTGTTATCTATCTAATAAATTAAATTACCATGACAGCTTTGAGTCATCAACAGATTTGCTAAGTATGACATTCAAATTATTGATAAAGTCCAAAGTCAGAGAACTGTGGAAATGTGTAAAAAATCCCTTCCCTCCAATGCCCATGCAGAACAGTAATCCTCTATTAATTATGTCAATTAGGCTGGATATTTCAGGTTCATTCCATCAAATGATTATAAGCCCACCTAAATCCAGTCCTTCTCTCTCCCTTTTTTTCCACAAACATATAATGAAAGTCAATCCATATATACTATGCCTGTGGCATAACTGATAATATGGCCTAGACTGATAACTCTGCCAGAAAAAAAAAAGAAAAAAAGATGTTCAGCTTGACTTTCTTAATAAACTCATGTTGGCTAGTGATCACCCCTTCCCTTTCTGGGTATCATATACTTTCCCTTTAGCATTCATTCATCATATTATTATTATAAATTGAAATCAAGTTCACTGACCTACTATTAGAAATATTCATCAGAGGCAGCTAAGTGACACAGTGGATAAAGCACCAGCCCTGGATTCAGGAGGACCTGAGTTCAAATCCAGCCTCAGACACTTGACATTTACTAGCTGTGTTATCCTGGACAAATCACTTAACCCTCATTGCCCCGCAAAAAATTAAAAAAAAATTTTAAATGGAACAATGATTGGCTATGTCTAGTCCTGTCTTGTGCCACCTGTTTATTTAGTCATAATTCCTCAAAAATAATCAATAACAGATCAACAATCAGACTCAAGTTTGATTTTTTTTTCAGGAACCTGGGAATTTTTCTTCTCCTTTCTTTGTATCTACAGTGCTTAGCACGGTGCCTGGCACATAGTAGCACCTAATGAATGAGAGTTGACTTGATTTGATTGGATTTGTTCACATCAGTCTATTGAGCACTTTTCAAACCTGGTTGTGTCTTTTAATAAACTAGATCAGAATGTAATAAAGTTTGGGGTGTCAATTTGCCCCAGAATTTTATTTGAATTGAGAGGGCCAGCCAAGTTCCTCCATGTCATATCATTATATCATAATAGATTCAGAGTTACTAGCAAAAGGCCCCTTAGAAGTCTTTTATTCTTACCTCTCAATTTTACAGGTGATGAAACTGAGTCTGGGAAAGATTAAATGACTTGTCCAATGTTGAACTAGTCATAATTAGCAGAGCCTGAACTCATACTCATTTTCCTTCGTTGTGAGTCTGGTGCTCTTTCTACCACACCCATTAGCCTCTTACCTTCTCTGTTTTATTTTTCCAGACTTTATTTTATTCTCTTTGGTAGCAAAAACAAGCAAAATAGGAGCTGAGCAGCTCCATTTTCCTCCTATTGTCCATTTTAGAGTCAAGCCTACAAAACAAATGAAAATGGATTGTGCCTTGCTGAGAGCTTATGAAATTTGGCACTTTTAGTCAGCCTCAAGATCAAATATTCCACCAAAACTTTTCAGTTCCTATGAGTCCCTCAATAAGATCCCTGCCCCAAGAAAAGAGGGAAATAGTGGATGCTGAGCCTTCTCTCAGAAACTCAAGAAAGAAACACCCCTTTGATCCAATTCATAGTCTAGTCTAAAGATGACTGACAGATGTGCTTAAAAAGTCATGTTCCTAGATAAAGGTCTTGTCCCATGTCAGAGGTCACGATCCCTTTTTCTCTCTTAGAAATGGGGTCAATCTGAATCACAGAATTTTAAAGTTGGAAGGTACTTGTACTATGTGTCAGGGACTCTGCTCAGTACTTATCTAGTAGGCACTGAATTCCTTCTCCCCATCACACTCAAAAATTCAAAATCTTACCCCCAGTTTACTGATGCCTAGAATCTAGCATTAGTGATTCATTCGTTTCAGTTTTTTGTCCCCCCTTCAGGTACACTTGATTAGTAATGCATTTGTCCAAATAAACTTTCCCTCAAATAGGTTTTGATCAGAGGTAAAGACACAACACTGAGATTCAAGAGAACAAAATTCTAGTCTAACCTCTGCCTTTACTTTGCAGTGTGACCACAGGCTAGTGATCTCCCATTTTGGGCCTCAGTTTCTCCATCTGAAAAATGAGGAGGTGAGACTAAATGAACTTTAATCTTCCTTCCAGTTTGAATAGTCTTTTGATGTTGGGTGGGGAAGGGGGAGAATCAGAAGGGTACTGGGTGCCTAAGTTGGGGTAAAGAGGGGATGCTATATAGTTCAATGACTGAAAAAGTATCCCCATTACAACATGCCTGACAAATGGTCATCTGGTCTCTGTTAAAGACTTGTGATGTTAGGGAAATCTCTTCATTTTATTTTTTTATAGCTCTAATGAGTAAGAAGTCTGGGGGGGGGGGGCAGTTCTCTTTTCAAGCCTAAATTTTCTCTTTACAACTTCAACTTTTGACTACTGTTTATTTTTTTTTATTTTTTATTTTTTTAGTGAGGCAATTGGGGTTAAGTGACTTGCCCAGGGTCACACAGCTAGTAAGTGTTAAGTGTCTGAGGTCGGATTTGAACTCAGGTACTCCTGACCAGGGCCGGTACTCTATCCACTGCGCCATCTAGTTGCCCCGACTACTGTTTATTTTTACAGAAGACCAATTCTTCTTCCATATGACATTCCTTCCAGAGCTTGAAGAGATCTATCATCTTCTCCCTTAGCCTGCTCTTCTCAAGATTAAGCGCCCTCAGTTCCTCCAATCTATCCCATATGATTGTTAGTCAAGATCCTCTACTATCCCAATTACCTCATTGGGTGTCTCTAGCACCTCTCTAAGGTCTCAAATGAGACTTCAGTCTCTATCCATCACACTCCATACCAAATTCACGGTCTAATAGACTCCTGCTTGAGGAAGAACTGCATAAAGACAGCTAGGACTGGAGAGAGCTTGTCTATCAATCCACAGGAAGCTCTCTCTCCATTCCAATTTCATTGCCTGCTTACCCCCTGTCTTGAGACCATTACTCAGCAGAGCTTATATTCATAGACACCCCACTGAGCATCTGGGATATACCCATGTATCAATTAGTTCAACCAATGTTATGCTAGATATCTATGTGGCAGGCTGCCAATTCTTTGAGTTTTTTCTCTTTGCTTGTTCTCAGCTGGCTTCCCTCCCCTCCTCCATAGCTCCCCACTCCTTGGCTGCTACCTATTTCTGGTACAACCCAGTTTTTACTGCCTAGGCCATGGGAAAACAATCATCTTCTTCCACACAGTCTGGAATCAGGAGGCAGCTGTCTATAAGATATGGATTGATTCAGTAAGGACTTCACCAGGGCCAGTCCCCATTGTACTTTAGCAGCTCATGAAGAAGGATCCCAGCTAGCCATCCTGAATGATTCTCCAAGATCTGCTTCACAATCTATAGATTTTACCACTATACATAGGCTGCTTTCTCACCCTAGAAGTTTCCTCATTCTCTATGGCTTTCTTACCCTGAAACATCCTGCTCCCTCTTTGGCCCCCTTCTCCAATTGATGGGTGATGGGTCCTTTCCTCTACCTCCATTTTGAGGAACGACCCAGGTTAGTCACAGTGTGTTCCTCTCTTGGCTGATTCTGACTCTCCCAACTTCAATACAGAAGCCCTACAAGGGAAGCAACCCCCTCAACCTACCTCCAATTCTTCAGTTTCCTTTTAGGTATTGTCTTCCCCTACTAGAAAATAATCTCCTGGAGGACGAGGACTGTCTCTTTTTGCTTGTACTTGTATCCCGAGTTTTGCAGAGTGCCCTGACACACAGTAAGCACTTAATAAATGCTCACTCACTTGATACTGCTTTGGCCATAATCCTTGGCTGTAATTCAGCAGTCCTCCTCTCCTTCCATCTTAACAGGACTTTTTCCTGGTGCTGACTTGTACTTTATGTCTGTCTTTTAACTGTGCTGGGTTTTCTTGGCTTTGTTCTTCAGATTCTCTTAAGTCTGTTGGTATAGTTAGAAGGTCTATACTCATTTATTCCCAATTAAGAAGGGGAATCAGTTTGGTTATTTCATAATCAAAGGCATTTTCAGCTCTATCCTAGAACTGCAAGGATCAACAACCTTGGTAAGTGGAGCCTTTTGAAGGATTGGTGGGAGGGAAAGGGGATGCCTCCCTGTATGGAAATTCCTTCAAGCGATGCAGATAAGTACTTATCTATAATTTGAGGCCCCTCAGGGTTGCCTAGAACATGGAGAAGGTCACATAAGTTGCCCGTGACCACACAGCCAATATATGCCAGAGCCAGAATGCAAACTGTGATAACGTTGTAGAATTGAAGTTAGGAAAACTTGAGTTCAAATCCTGCTTTGGAGCCTTCTGGCTATGTGGCCCTGGGCAAGTCATTTAACCTCTGCTTGACTCAGTTTTCTCAGATATCTATGAAAGGAGGACACTAATAGCACCTACCTCTCCGGGTTATTGTGAGGATCAAATGAGATAACATTTATAAAGTAATTTGCAAACCTTATTTGTAGATGTGTCCGGTATGGAGATTACAGGAATGAATGAATTTATTAAAATGAAATTTTAAAAAATTAAATAAAAAATGTAAAATACATAGTTTACAAAACTGGGGTACCATAAAGATAAGGATGTTGGTGATAGGAAACTAGATATCTGTGCCTGATTGCCAAGATCAGTCCTGGACAAAATTGTAAAAGAGATTATTAGTCTTTAAGGTCCTCAGTTTCTCTTTGAGCAAACTTCCCCATTACTACTACCCTCCTCAATGGCATCCCTGTCTTCATCCTATCTTAGGTATCCAGTGCCCTCAGTGCCTCATACACCCCCCCAAAAGAAGACTATCAAAGCTATAAGGAGCTTTAAAGTCCTAGTTGTACCTCCTCATTTTACAGGTGAGGAAACTGAGGCCAAAAGATGGGAAGTGACTTGCTCAAGGTCACTCAGTGAGGAAGTGTCTGAGGCTGGGTTTGATCCTGACTCCAGACCCAATGATCAATCCATTACACCACCAAGTCTATCAATGGGAAAACCATGAACACAGAAAAACCTTAATAAATGTTTTGGGTTTTGTTTTATTTTTTCTTCTATTTAATGAGACCTACCAAGTTCTCCGAAATCACATCATCTACTTTGCATGTATCTTGTTTGTAAATATTTATGCATATGACGTTACCCACTCAAATGTTAAGTTCCTGGAGGGCAGGGATTGTTTTTTGCTTTTTCTTTGAATCTATGACATTCAGCACATAGTAAATATTTGATAAATGCCTGGCCAATAGCCTGCTCTACCTATGATAAGGACAGTCCTACTGTCTGCAGGGACACAAGGTAACCAATTTTCAGTATCCTAGGCTTCAGATGTTAACAGATGATCTAAATACAGATTTCCCAGGCATCGACATGTAGTTGACACAGGATAGGAGACAAAGGCTTCAGGGACAGGTTTGTGCTAGACACATCAATTTGGGACACATGAATAGAATTAATCACTGACGCATTCGGGCTATGGAAAGAGCATCAGTTTTGAAGTCAGAAGGCCAGGTTTGAATGAGGTCTCTCACATTACCGGTGGAAGCTTGGAAGGTTCTTTTTTACACTAATCCTATGTTTGTATGAAACTACATGAGTAAGGGTGTGTGTGTGTGTGTGTGTGTGTGTGTGTGTACAAAGAGAAAAGAAAAAGGCCTAGAAATGAGCTCTAAGTGAAAGTGTTATACTTAGAGACAGGTAGAGAAAAGGGAATCCAGTAGATGTAAGCTTCTTGTCTGGCACAGAGAAGATACTGAAAAAATAAAATCAAACCAGTAACGATAACCTAGCCTGAGAGCTTATCTCCCATGACAACTAATTGTAATTCCCTCCATAGCAAGGGGAAAAAAAGACAAAGGAAAGATGTCCAGGAGGTTTCTGATCAAACTGCCAGCCCCTCTGAGGCAGGGCCCTGAGTGCCAACTTATTATTGTCTGGTTTCCAGGTCTGTGTGTGGGAGGGAGGCCGGGCAGAGAACAGTACTTTTACCTCTGCTACCATCCTTCCTTTATGAGTTTGTTTTTCAGCCACTGGCCTTGACCGGCCTTGTGGACCTGGTCTCTCTGGGAGGGCCATGCTCTGTTTCATTCCTGTCAGTGGCAGGTCCCCCTTCTCTGGCCTCTTCCAGGAAGGCCTTTGTTTCATTTCCTCCCCACCCCCAACCCCGCCTCCGCAGGCTGTGTGGAGCAGGCATCTTGCCACCTGTGTCTGAGGCCTTCTTTCCAGCTGCCTGCCCAAAGCCAGTTGCTTAAGGCCAGGAGCTGATGGTCTAGCTTGCCCGTGGATAGGTGAGGACAGCACCCAGGGGCCTACCACTGTCCTCTGCCCTTATCCCGCTCCCTCTCTCTTTTGCTGCAGCCTACCCCCCTCCTCTGTGTCCCTTTAGAAGTAGGGACACAGGGGATAACCAACTGAATAGACTTCAGACAAGGCAAATGATTGCTTATTTAGAGCAGAAAATTGCATCTCAAGAATTTATACTGTATGCTCAGTCATTTTCGGTCGTATATAACTTCATGACACATTTGGGGTTTTCTTGGCAAAGATACTGGAGTGGTTTGCTATTTCCTTCTCTGGCTCCTTTTACAGATGAGGAAACTGAGGCAAACAGGGTTGAATGACTTAGCCATGGTTGCACAGTATCTGAGGCCAGATTAGAACTCATGAACATGAGTCTTCCTGATTCCAAGCTCAGTGCTCTATCCACTCTATCCATTCTATACTGAATATGAGGGTGTGCAAAATGGTAGAGGAGGTGACATTTTTATCACACTGCTATCCCATAAATCTATTAACACAGCCTGGGATACAATTAGCTGCAAAGGCTGCTCTGATTCATGCTGTTAACTCATCCTGAGCTTGTAGTCCTTTTATGGGGAAAACAGCAGGGTATGATGGAAATAGTAGAAAAAACACTGGAATGAGGAGACCTGAGCTGATGATTCAGCTTTTCCTCTTACTGGCTGGCTAAACTTGTTCAGCTTCCTCCTATCTATGTGTCTTGGTGGTCTCACCTGTAAAGTGAAGGCATTTGACTAAATGTAATCTCCAACTCTAATTTCTATAATTCTACTGATCCCAGGTCTTCCTGGCATGAACTGTTGTCTGGCTAAAATAGGATCATAGGATTGATTGTTTTAGAGCTTTACAGATGAGAAAACTGAGAAACAAGGAAGTTAAATAACTTGTTCAAGTCACACAAGTACTGAGTGACAAAGACTAGATTTGAAACCAGCTCCCATGACCCAGGAGACAATGTTCTTTCTACTGTAACCATACTCCTCAAGTATTTGGTGAGTGAATGAATGAATGAATGCATGCATGCATGCATGAATGAATGAATGAATGTACATGTGCCAGTTACTTTACTAATGAGTTTATAGTTATTGAATATTCCATTGGATCTCATTGATCGGAAACTTTCCTCCAGCAACAGTGATCACAATCCATTCATGCCTACTCACCTTGAGCTACTTCTGTCCATTTCATTATTTATTTTAAGTAATAAACATTTTTATTTATAGTTTTGGGTTCCAATTTTTATCCCTCCTTTCCTCCCTCCTCCCTGAGGCAGTCAGCAATCAGATATGTTATACATTTATGATTATGTAAAACATTACCATATTAGTCATTTGTATAAGAAAACTTGAATAAAAGAAAAAAATGAAAGAAAGTGAAAAATAACATGCTTCCATCTGTGTTCCATCAATATCAGTTTTCTCTTTGGAGGTGGATAGTATGTTTCATCAATAGTCCTTTGAGATTGTCTTGGATCATTGTATTGTTGAGAATAGTTAGCAGAACCAAGAGAACATTGTGAACACAAACAACAATATTGTTTGATGAGGAACTATTCGTTTTATTCTTAAAGTTTATCAAAGGCTGAGACATCACCAAAGGGCCAATGAAATACTCTGGCTGTCCACCTATCCTTCCTCACACTCACCACCAATCTTCTCTTCCTGTCATATAGTTAGTTCCTCAGTGATGGTCTTTACTCCTGTTCTTCACGGTTTGTTGGTTACGTGTTGTAGGCTGCAGACACCCACCATGCACGACTCCATTGGTCACTATTTGTCATTCATCTTTAAGTCTTTGGAGGCAATGGTATTTCATATCCCATTACAAGATAGAAACACTAGTAAAATATCCCATTGAAAAGATGGGACTTTGCTCTCATGGGAAAATTGCAATTTCCTAAAGACAATTCAGGCCACTCTTTTTCTCCTTTTCAACTCTGAACCCACTTCATTGTCTATCAATATCATCTTTCTCAGACATAAACTGGACAACCTCTATGGGTGCTCCTCCAAATGCACATTGAAATCTAGGCAATAGGCATTTTTCATCCAATTGGTCTTTCCTGTGTAGATGGACAGAACAAACTCCTTTAAGTGATTACATATTTCTCCTTAAAAGGCCCTGCAACCCCATGGGGAGCAAGGCAATCAACACATTTTCATCCACTGTCAGGAGCAAATGACAGACCTCACCATCCACCAGAAATTTTTCTTCAACATGGATTCTGTGCAGGCTCTCCTCAATTAATGATGCATTCCTTTGTCAAGAAAACACCTCCCTGTTTTATGCCTCACCTGATGATGATCAGGTTTCTGCCCAGGGTTATTTCTGTTATTATATATTCCAAGGAAACCTGAAAGATCTTGAGCTGTAAAAGAAAGTGAAGAGCAGTTTTTTGTTCTACAGATGCAAATGTTTTCCCCTTAATCAACATATAGCAAGCATGTCAAGGATTTTATATTTATCCCTATTAAATTCTATGTTATCGGATCTAACCCATCATTTCCAACCTGCTGAGATCCTTTTGGATCCTTTTTCTATTATACAGAATAATACCTAGTCCACCCAACCTTATGTCATCCACAAATCTGAAAAAACATTCCACCGCTTTTAAGTCACTGAGTAAAAGAAATTAAGAGCCTCACTCAATAGAGGCCTCCCCTCATTGTTATTGATCTATTCTAGACAATACTCTTTGGGTCTGGAGGCATAATCCAACTAACACCAGTTATCACCCAAATACACATTTTGCAAGAGATTAATGCCAAACTCACTATTCTATATTTTAAAGAACCTGCTATCTTCCCCTTTGGGAAGGGAAGAAGAACCAAAGGAAACAGTGGCTAAAGGGAAACACTGAAGATTCTTCTTGTAATTTTTTTCTTTTTTTTTTTTTAGTGAGGCAATTGGGGTTAAGTGACTTGCCCAGGGTCACACAGCTAGTAATTGTTAAATGTCTGAGGCTGGATTTGAACTCAGGTACTCCTGACTCCAGGGCTGGTGCTCTATCCACTGCGCCACCTAGCTGCCCCTAAACTTTGGGTATGGTTTTTTGGTTTTTTGGGGTTTTTTGTGAGGCAATTGGGGTTAAATGACTTGCCCAGGGTCACACAGCTAGTAAGTGTCAAATGTCTGAGGCTGGATTTGAACTCAGGTCCTCCTGAATCCAGGGCTAGTGCTCTATCCACTGTGCCACCTAGCTGCCCCCTAACACTGAAGATTCTTGAGCAGAAATGATATGACTAGTTCTGTGCATAAAGGCAATGGTATGCATGATACTTTTCACCTTGCCCTGGTTGTGATTAAGTGACTCCGTTGTGATAGGACATTTCTGTCTCACATAATTCTTTGTGATTTCTCCTGCAAGTAGGCTCTTATCAAAGATTTTATTTGTAATGTAATTTGTATTGAACAGAATTATTAGTAACTTCCTGAATGGTATTATTGCCCAAACCATGAGCCCTTGAAAAATTAGGGACAGGGAAAAGCATGAGAGCAGGGTTTCTGTCTGTGTTCTAGGTGGGTTGTGTTGGCCCTAAGGTAAGTATTCACCTCTCCTTTCCATGACCCCAGCTGAATACCTTTTCTTTATGCATATAATGCCTTCAACCATTATCCCCCCCCCATTCCAAATCATAAGATCATAGATTTAGGGCTAAAAGGGATCTTAGAGGCCATCAAGTCTAATCCTCTCATTTTATAGATGAGGAAACTGAGGCACAGAGTGGTTTAAAGATGTGTCCAAGGTAACAGAACTAGCAAGTGCCTGAGGTGGAATTTGAACCCAAGTCCAATGCTCTTTCCAATTTACCAAACTGCCTTTCTTAACGCACCCATCAAGATTCAACTCAATTTTCAAATTCCATTTCTGACCATCCCAGTCCTTATTGAGCTCTATTCCCTTTTTCGATCTCTAGCAATAATTATAGTTTGTACTATATTTAGTACATCAATGTTCTCTCATTGTTCCATTGGGGCAACATAGCATAGAAGAGTCAAAAGACCCAGTTTTGAGCTCTGAAAAGTACTGCCTCCTTGCTCAGTTTCATTCAAATCTCAGCTCAAAAGATGACTTCTACGTGATGCCTTTCCTGATCCCCCAAATGCTAGTTTCTCATATGTATTTTTCATATATATGCATTTATGTACATTATATATACATATATAATATTTAAATTTAAGCATATAATGTCTCCCTGACAGAATGAATATAATCTTTTTGAGGGCAGGGACCACTTCATTTTTGTCTTTACATCCCCAATGCTTAGCACAGTGATCATTTAATAAATGCACATTGGTTGGTTGATACAGATAATATTTGCAAAGCACTTTGCCTGGCACACAGCAAGTGCTTAATAAATGCTTGTTTTCTTCCTATTCATTTCCTACTTGTATGGACTTGAGCAAGTCACAGCTTCACTGCCACAGTTTTCTCCTTTCTCACTGAGAGGTTGGAATAAAATGATGCCAAAGCTTCCTCCCAGTTCTAACATTATACAACTCTATTCAGAACTCTGAAATGGGATGATCTTTTCTCCTTAAAATTCTGATTATTTTGATTCTAACTACCAGCTCCCCAAAATTAATAAGAAACAGGTCTAGAATTTGAGTGCCCCTCATCACTTCTTCTGTCTTCAGAAACATGAAGTTTTTAACGAGGAAACTTAATAATTTATTTAGCACTCTTCTTTGTAACAGAGAAAACCATCTAACAGATGTCTGGAGAATTTAAGTCACCCATCCCAGCACAGTGGCTAGGGACAGCAGTGGGACTGGTAGTACCCAGATCAGTCAAAGCTCTTCTTAGGAAACCAGCAGATTCAGCTCCAGCTGCAACACATTGTATCATTATTGACATGGAGGTGAAACATGTAGTAGGGAAATTGAAGCACATTATATAGTATCTTGCTCCTAGTCACAATTATGGAGCCTTTTGGCATATTCAATTTTGGGGGGGGGGAGATTTCAATACTGGTAAGTCTCCAGAATGGGGATGCATCATTTGCTATCTCTGAGCAATTTCTCTAGAATGGATATGTTGTGTGGTGCCTCGACTCATGGAAAGGTGGCCAGAGAAAGTGTGTATATTTCTGTTTTTTCTCTTCCTGGGAATATCAAGTGTGCTGTAGTTAAACTTGGTATCTCTCTAATGGGCTACAAATGAGCTTTCTGGTACAAGAATATCTGAGATGATGGAGTCTTCTGGAGAGATTCTAAACTGCATTTCTGATATACAGTTATCTAAGACTGCCCCTCCAAACTTGAAAAAGGTTAGAGAGTTCTAGGAGGCAGCAACATCACATCACCTGTGCTGTGGACATCCTCCTTTTCCAGGCCTACTAAGGACCTGCTGCCATATTACCCTTAAGCTTGAAGTGATTTAGTATTCCTACCCATGTGGCCTGTGACAAGTCATTTAAACTTCTCTGGTCTTAAGTTTCCTCATCTGTAGATGATTTCTAACATGATTTCTAACATGTCTTTAAGATATAAACCCCAATGCTTCTATGATCTCATCAAGTCACCTGGTGCCTGATAGCAAGCTGGTGGCTAAGCACCTTAGCATCTAGTTATGGAGGTCTTCTAGGTCTGAAACTGTAGAGAGTGTGTTAATGCTGGGGAATGAAGGATGATGAAGTGTTAAACCCCGTATCACACTTCTTTTCCTCTTCACAGACCACAGAGAACTTGGTGCCCCTTTCCTCTTTGGCTCCCATTTATTTTATACCCATAAAAATCAGGGCCACAGAGAAGGAAAATTATCCTCATGTGGGATAAAGTTTATACTCAGCTTACCCGGCTGGCATTCTGGGGTCTAAGCTCCCTACTCATCTCTGAGAAGACTATGAACCCATCCTCTATGGATGTGATTCATGTGGCTGCTTCAGTAGCTGAGAGTACTCACAAATTGGCCACCTCCTTTGTATATACATCAGGAATGTGCAGAGAGGGGATAAGTTGCAAGTTTCATTGGAATCTGATTAAAGGTACAAGCATTTATCTGTTACAAGTAACCACATTCTATTCCCCAACCTCCTTCCCCTTCTCCCTAACCTTCTCCCCTCTTTCTCTCTCTTCCTTTCCTTCTCCTCCTATTTCTTCTTCTCCTCTTTCTTCTTCTTCTCCTCTTTTTTTTTCTTCTTCTTCTTCATCATCATCTTCTTTCTCCTTCTCTTCTTTCTCCTCCTCCTTCCCCTTCTTCCTCCTCTTCTCCCATTTCCTCATTCTTCTTCTTTTCTCTAATATCAGAGGTCATCTAACCCAACATATACCTATACAAGAAACCTTTATACAACCTACCTGCAAGTAGGCATACAGCTTATGATCTAAGATCTCTAGTGGTGGGGGACCCATTATGTCTTAAGGAAGCCCATTCCACTTCTGTAAAACTCTTGTTTAAGGCCAATATTGTCCTTAATAATTTAAAAACATTTCATCGTTTAGGCATTGTTGTTCTTTCTATTTATATTGTTATAGTTAGTCATCATGTATATCACCTTTCTGGCTCTACTTCACTTTACATTAATTCATGTAAGGTAATTCATGCCAGTAATTCATGTAAGGTCTTACAAGCTTCTCCATACTTGTCATGCTCATAGAAAACAATATTTCATAACATTCATATACCATAATTTTCTTAGTCATTCCCTAATTGATGGGGATTTTGAAATTATTTCCAGTTCTTTGTAGACATGAAAAATGTTTCTATAAATATTGAAATGTATATTGAGCTTTGCTTTTTTGTCAATAGCTTTCTTGGGTTATTTGCCTAGCAATGGAATTTGTGAGATAAAGGGTTTGAACATTACAGTAAATTTATTTGTATAATTCCTAATTGCTTTCCAGAAGGCTGTACCAAGATTCAACTCCACCAATAATACACTAGTGTCCCTGCCTTTCCATAACTTCTCCATCATTGACTCTTTCCATCTTTTGTCTTGCTTGCCAATTTTCTGCAGGTGAAGTGAAACCTGAGAGTTATTTTGATTTACATTTTCCTTATTATTAGTGATTTGGAGCATAGTTTCATATGATTGTTAATCATTTGCAATTGCTCTTTTGAGCACTAGTTATTCAAACCTTTGTCCACTTCTCTTTTGGGAAATGACTTTTGGTCTTAGACATTTCAGTTAATTGTCAATAATCTGGATATCAAATGACTATCGGAGATATCTGACACAAAGATTTTTCCCAGGCAATTTCTTTCCTACCTATCCTGCATGCATTAATTTTATTTCTGCAAAAGCTTTTCAGTTTTGTGCAATCAAAATTATCTATTCTATCCTTGGTAATTTTCTCTCTCATTTTACTAAGAATTCATCCCCTACCCAGAGCTGTGAAAGGTATAAGATATGCTTCTCTTCTAATTATATGATATGTTTTAATATTCCCATCACAACCATTTTGAATTAATTACATAAAATGTGATGTTGTTTTAAGCATATTTTTCCAGGCTGATTTTCATTTTCTTAGCAGTTATTATCTCATAGGTAGCTCTTTTCTCAGTAAATTATGTTTTGGGGTTTATCAAACACTGAGTTTTTAGGCTCCATTAGTTATGATTCTTGGGGGCAGCTAGGTAGCACAGTAGAGTGCTAGGCTTAGAGTCAGGAAAACTCAAATCTAGTCTCAGACACTTATTAGCTCCATGAGCCTGGATCCTGTTTGGCTCAGTTTCCTCATCTGTAAAATGAGCTAGAGAAGGAAATGGCAGAAAACCCCAAATGGGGTCATGAAAAGTCAGACAAGACTGAAACAACTGAACAATAATTTCCCCTCATCTACTATGTGCCAATGTTCTACTTTTCCATTTTTTTTGTTTTTTTTTTTAGTGAGGCAATTGGGGTTAAGTGACTTGCCCAGGGTCACACAGCTAGTAAGTGTTAAGTGTCTGAGACCGGATTTGAACTCAGGTACTCCTGACTCCAGGGCCGGTGCTCTATCCACTGTGCCATCTAGCTGCCCCCACTTTTCCATTTTTTAACAAGTACCAAATAGAGTTTGATGAGTAGAGGTACTATTCACAAGAATGAGTCAATAAAAAGAAAAAAATGGATTTATTTAATAAATCATTTTCTATGTCACAACACTTAGAATCATTAAGGATTTAGCCAATAATTGTCATATGAATTGGAGAGACTTTTAACCCACTTAAGATAATTGGAAAACAGAATGCATTTGCCATCTAACCAATAAGTTCTGGTCACTAAGAAGTCATAGCTAAGTTATTTGTTTCACATAATCAACTAAGATAAGTGAAACTTCCAAGAGAGATAGATGTTTTGCTCCACTACCTGGAAAAGTTAATTTCTCTGAACCATTAGAATAATAGTTATTATGACTATCAGGACACATTAAACTTAATTCTCCGCAGATCAAAATCTCCATTTCATTGGGGCTTTGGCATCCTATAATTGGAAGCTGGTTGTAAGAGCATCAATAGGTTAATTCACAAGGTGAAAATTGCAAACCTTCTGTTAGTCTATCAGTCAGTCAATGATCATTTATCAAGTGTCTACTCTGTACCATGCACTGTGCTAAGGACTGGGAATACAAAGAAAGACAAACGACAGTCCTCACTCTCAATGAGCTCAGTCTAGTGGGGGGAGGAATGGAAACAACTTTGTACAAATAAGATTTATACAGAATCAATCAGGAGTGGTCTTAGAGGGAAGGCTCTAAAATTAAGGAGAGCTGGGAAAAGTTTCTGGTAGAAGGTGGATTTTTATCTGGGACTCAAAGGGAAGCAAGAGGCAGAAATAATGAAGGAGAGCATTCCAGGGATGAGGAATAGCTAACTGGGAAACTGAGTGGCTTTTTTGAGGAACAGCAAAGAGGCAAGTGTCACTGGATTACAGAGTATTTGGGAATGTAGTATAATGTGCAAGAAGGGAAAGGTGGCTTAAGGTTAGAAAGCATAATTCAGATGAAGATTCAGAAAAGGAAACTGAAAAGTAGCAGTCAAATAGGGTTTTTTGAAGATGAGGGAGACATGAGCATGTTATAAAACTAAATTTATCCTTAAAACAATGAACCATTTAAAAATTTTATTTTATTTTGGTTTTTAAAAATTTTGTTTGTTGGTTCATTTGTTGGGGAGGGGGCAATGAGGGTTAAGTGACTTGCCCAGGGTCATACAGCTAGTAAGTGTCAAGTGTCTGAGACTGGATTAGAACTCAGGTCCTCCTGAATCCAGGGCTGATGCTTTATTCACTGTCCCACTAGCTGCCCTTGGACCATATTTTCAAACCAAAATTGTTCTGATGTTTGTATGGCTATGAATCATAGAATACTAATGTCTCTGAAGAATCAGAACTAAATATCATGCAGAGGACAATGAAGAGTTACATGGTAGGTATGAGCAAACTGTAACATGTAACAAATAAGGAACTGCAAAGAACTAAAGAAAAGAATTTCATCAAAGAAATGGAAGATCAAAAAAGAAGATGAATTGGTCAAACAGAAGAAGTAAGGCCAAAACAATGGACAACCAATGCATTTCACTGATATCCACATGATGTTGCCTTTAACATCCAGGGCCATTTCCAGTCATCCTGATGTCTATCTTGCCACCAGACACGGATGACTCTGGAGGACAGAGTGTGGTGGGTGACCTTGCACAGCCCTCCCTCACTTAAATCCAATTCACTGCAAGTCATGACATCACCTCTTCTTGTCATGGTCCTCTTTGAGAATGAAGGAAAAACAACAACAACATGATGTTAATAGAAAGTATGGAAGACTTCCAGCACATTGGGCGGACCTCTTGTTGTGAAATTAAGTGACGAGATGGACAAGACTCAGGCAAGAAAGAGCAAAAGGATGGGTTAGGATCTACATCCTGGAAAGGAAGATCCTCATCAATACATGTTTATTTATTTTGTTAAACATTCCCCAATTACATTTTAATCTGATTGAGGCATCGTTCTGGAATTTTGGAGGCACCTTGAGGGTAGCATGTTTGCTACCTCTGTTCTAGATAAATCTATATGTAAGTAAGAATCCTCTCTACAACATCACTAATAAATTCTCATTCAACTTCCTCCTTATAAGTATCAAGGGATGGGAGCTCACTACTGTCTGAGGTGACCCATTCCACTCTGGGATATTTGTAACTATTAGTGAAGGTTGGGGGTATATATTCTGAGGCTATAAAAGCTCTGGTGATAAATAGTATAGAGATACATAAAGGTTCATATGGGCAGGGTGGCACAGTGAATAGAGCACTAGGCTTCGAAACAAGAAGATTCATCTCCATGAATTAAAATCTGGCCTCAGACACTTACTAGCTGTGTGGCCTTGGGCAAGTCATTTTAACCCTGTTTGCCTCAATTTTCTTCATCTGTAAAATGAGCTGGAGAAGGAAATTGAAATCATTCTAGTATCTTTGCCAAGAAAATCCAAATGGGGTTATAAAGAGTCAGACACAACTGAAAATGACTAAAAACATGAAACATAAGGGTTCACCACCTCCAATAGCTTTGGAACACTAGCCAGAGAAGACAGAATAAAATAGTAAAGGAAAAAAAATGAAAGTGGAAATAAAGAGAGGTTTATATTGGTCTGACAGACTAAATAATTAGCATTCAGGTTCAAATTACAGTATAGCAGAAATGATTTCCAAAAGAAATTTAAAGCTCTCAGGATCAGGTGGCGACCAGTAACCCAATAGTTCATCCTTCCTTGCATCATCTTCATAATAGCCAGTTCTAAGCTATCTCCCTTCATTCTGAGATATGCCACAAGATCTATTTATATTAAGTTCTGTGCCAACATGCAGGACACGGATTGGTGCTGAGATTATACCCAGCATCTCTGAAAATGAAGATTTTTGTGCACCAAAGAAGAAAATGAATAATAAAAAGTATTGTCAATGTCTCCTTCAAATTCCTTTATAGTGCACTGTACGATCTATACCTCAGGGAGAGGAAGGGATCTGAGAGATACTTGTATCATGGAAAAGTGACTTATGAAATCTCTTATCTGGAACTGGGGAAAGATATGAAGGAGATGAAAGTGAATAGTACATGCCTGCCACACTAGAGATTACAGCCTGGCTTCAGTTTGAGAACCAGGCCCTTTTCTTTTGGGCTTTGAGCCAACTAGATGGCATAGCTATATATGGCTTGTGAATTGGAGTTAGTTAAGACCTGACTGGGACACTTGCTTGCTGTGTGATCCTTCGCTAGATACTTAATGCCTGACCCTCAATGTTCATATCAATGAAATAGGATATATAATAGTAACCTACACCCACCACGGGGTTATTTTGAGGATCAAATGAAATAACATATATAAGGTACTATTCAGATGTTCAAATGCTACAGAAATGCTTGCTGTTATAATTACTACTTACAGTGTTACAGACCTTTGGAATAGAGAGCACATTGACCAACTAGCTAAAGAAATTATTACTAGACAATATTTATAAACTCTTTCGAAAGTGTAAAGTGCCTCTCCATTAAGTATGTGGAATAGTTGGGTAGTATCTGGGCATTGGTTGATAGGCATGATCTGAACAGAAGGAATTAATATTCTCGCCCTACAGGAATTATTCATAAATATGGATAATTGTGCTGAATTACCACAAGATGATTTGAAGCATTACACTAATTCGGGAGTAATAAAGCATGAATTACTGATGCAATCTAAAAAAAACTGTAACCTATCAATCAACATTAGAACAGCAACAGACACAAGCTATGATCTCCTATCATTGCTTTATGGTGCCATGATTAAACCTAGCCTACGGTTTAACCTTTATGAGCCCCATAGGGCATCAAGAGATGCCAACCACCTTATTGTCTCCTGTAAGAACAGAAAATAGATTTAGAGACAAAACCAGGAATTTTTTTCACCTGAGGCAAAAACAGTTGAGGTACTACCTGACTCACATCTCCAATGGTGGGATGGGGGGAGGGGGAAGGAAGCTAGGAGCAGCAGCAAAGAATGAGATTGAGTGGGGGAAGAGATGACTTCAGGATCCTAGTCCTTCCATAGATTCAGAAGAAAGAAGTGCTTCTATACACACAGAATTGCCTGACATGAAACTGCTTGCAGAGAAGGTTTCTTCAAGGCTCAGACCCTCTGGGAAGAGAGTTTGGGCTTCTCTGAATACTCTAAGATCAAAGAATCACAGATCTAGAGCTGAAAGGGACCTGGAAGACCATAGTACAATCCATTCATTTTTACAGATGAAAAAACCGAGTCCCAGAGAGGTTAACATTTTTGCCCAACATCACAAGAAAGGGCTGTGTTCTTCTGGGTCTCATTTGTACTGGTTAGGACCCTAAAGGCACCACTATTGAGACTCTGTTGTCAAAGGTGAGACTTCTCTAGGGAAGCAAATTGCTTTTTTTTTTCTACATGGAGTTGTTATTCTAGGAGGCAGGTCACTTTTGGAGTTTTTTAGGCAGTGATCAGTATATTCCTCTTAACTTACTTTTTCCTCTGGTTCTAATAGAAATGGACAGTTTATATTTATCCTTTCTGAAATATAGTGTCCAAGCTTTTCAAAAAATCATCATTTTTAGACCTATTTGGACAAAAATATTTATAGCAGCTCTTTTTTGTGGTGGCTAAGAATTGGAAATCAAATGTGATTTTAAAATCTATATTGTGGTCGCCTTAAATTAGAAGCTTTAGCAACCAGTCTTTGGGCATTAACATTATTAAAGCATACAGGTATTCACATGGAGTTTCAGAAAGTTAAGAAAGGCCTATCTAGGCCTAGAGTTCCAGCCGTGATCGGGTTCTTCCTCAAGTCCTCCAACACTAGCCACCAGCCTGCTTCAATCACAAACTCTCCAGCAAGCTGATTGTGGAAGCTTTTTATAGGTCTGGAACAGAGGCGGTCCTTATACACTGCTTCAAGCGATTGGTTGCATCATCCAAATCCATTGGTTTTTGAAGGTGTTCTCAAGTTGAGTTCACAGTCTAGCTCTAAGAACAAATACCTTCTTAAGGGCTAGGCAGGTGTGATTACAATCCAGTTAATTTGAAGTAGGCTAATCAGTAGTCAATAATTCTCACTTGATTCAATCAGTCTAGATTAATCTCCAGGTGGGTGAGTATCTGCTAAATCCCGTTATTTCATCACAGAAAGGAATGGATAAACAAGCTATGGTATATGACTGTGATGGAATATTATTGTACTATAAGAAATTGATAAAAAAGGACCAATTTCAGAAAGAGCTGGAAAGACTTATATGAACTGATGTATACTGAAATGAGCAGAAACCAGGAGAGTGTTGTGTACAGTGACAACAATATGGTTGGATGAGCAACAGTGAATGATTTAACTATTCTCAGCAATACAATGTTCCAAGACAATCCCAAAAGACTAATGATGAAGCATACTATCCACCTCCAAAGAAAACAACTGATATTGATTGAACACAGACTGAAGCATCTATTTTTTGCTTTATTTCTTTTTTCTTTATTCATTTTCATATACAAAAATGACTAATGTGGTAAGGTTCTAGATAATTGCACATATATAACCTATATCTGATTGCTTACTTGCCTCAGAGAGCAGGGAGGGAAGGAAGGGAAGGAGAATAGAATTTGGAACTCAAAACTTTATTTTTAATTTTTTGTTTTTGGTGAGGCAATGAGGTTAAGTGACTTGCCCAGGGTCGGCCAAGCTAGTAAGTGTCAAGTGACTGAGACCGGATTTGAACTCAGGTCCTCCTGAATCCAGGGCCAGGGCTCTATCCACTGTACCACCTAGCTGCTCCAGAACTCAAAACTTTAAATAAAAATGTTGTTGTTAAAAATTAATGAATAAACTATATCACCAAAAAATCATGTTTTTAATGGAGTTCAGTGATTCTTAAATTATCTCTCTATGACCTATTTTCTAAGTCAGTTGTTTTTTACAAGAAGGAAAAGACAGTCCCTACCCTCAAGGAGCTTTCATTCCTGTACTCTATATTCTAGCTAGATTACCTTACTATCTGTTTCTCAAGACTCTTTACTTTATCACTTATCTCTATGACTTTGCACAGATTGTCCCACATGTCTCCAATACACTCTATCTACTTTGTTTCTTAGAATCCTTAGGTTTCTTTAATACTAAGCTTCAGGTTCCGTGATATAGTACAATGGATCAAGAAGGAGAGCACCTAGGTTTAAATACTACTTTGGATACCTCTTACCTTTGGAAAAATTATTTAGTCTTTCTGCAGTTCAGAGGTGATGGATTCAATAGCCTTTAAAGACAGTTTCAGTAGGAAATCTATGATCTTGTAAACTCTCTGGTTAATGTTATTGTATTCTTCAAATTATATTGTATTTACTTTTTATTTACATCTATATCCACTTGTGGAAGGACAGATCCTTGAGCACAGGGGCTGCACAATATTCCCATCTTTGTATTTCTTATTGTCTGGCATTGCTCATCATGCAAAATAGGCCTTTAATAAATGCTTTTTGGGGGGCAGCTAGGTGGCACAGTGGATAAAGCACCGGCCCAGGATTCAGGAGGACCTGAGTTCAAATCCGGCCTTAGACACTTAACACTTACTAGCTGTGTAACCCTGGGCAAGTCACCTAACCCCAGTTGCCTCACCAAATAAACAAACAAACAAATAAATAAATAAATAAATGCTTTTTGGACTGAATTGAAACTTCTTACCATGACATTCAGAACCCAGTATAATCTATTTCCATTTTGCCTTTTCATTTTTTTTCTCTATGTTCCACATCCAGGACATTTCATTCAGAAAAAAACAAAACAAAACAATATGAGTATTCTTTTGCATGAGAGATATCTCTGATTTAAGGGGCAATCTTTTATTGTGTTTCCTTTGAACTGGAATCTCCAGAAATTCATGGGACTCATGTGCTAATGGTTCACTGCTGTCAAACAGCTAAAGAAAAACAGTGAACTCCAGGAATTCCATAGATAAAATCCAGAGCTCCCATATCAAAAAAGCAATATTACAATCATCTAGAGGAAAGCAATTCAAGTACCAAAGGATCATAGTCAGTGTCACACAAGACTTGGCAGCTTCTATTTTAATTGAAAGGAGATCTTGGAATACAATATTACCAGAGGTAAAAGATATAAACTAACGGGCTAGAAATTTTTGAACTAATCCTATGGGAATAAAATAGACCTTTAATGTAATAGAATTACATTACAAGAATTTCTGATGAAAAAAATAAACTGAGGGAAAACTTTGAAATACAAACATAAAAGAGGTAAGAGGGGATGGCATGGATCAAGGAGGATTTGTCATGTCTAAGCTTTCAAGAATGCTAGGGATTCTAAAAAGCAAAGGTGAAGAGGGAATATAATTCAGACATAGGAGACAATCTCTGAAAATGCATACAGAGAGGAGATGGTATGTAGAGTTAAATTTGGAGAGAATAGCTAACTTGATTGAACAGGAATATAAATGGTATACAAGAAAATAATGTGAAATAAATATAAAAAAATAAGTGGAAGCCAGATATGGGGGAGCCTTAAATTCAAAGTCTAAAGGAAGAAGGGAATCATTCAAGGTATGAGCAGTAGAGAAATGTGGTGAGTACCTTCAAAATATTAATCCCAAAGTCATGTTCAGTATGGATTGAAGGGAAAGAAGACTGAAAGCAGGGAGATCAATTCTGAGCCTATTGTAATAGGCCAGGCAGTAAAGGCCTGAACTAGAACTTTGGGGTGTGAATAGAAAAAATGGAAGTGATACAAGAAATGTCATGGAGACAGAAACAGCAAAAATGGCAAATGATTTGATGTAAGTATCAAAGAAAAGGAAAGTGTCAAGACTGACTCTGAGATTATAAACCTCAATGACTACCAGAATGGAGGTAGTTTCAAAAGAAATACATAAAATGGGAAAAAGGATGACAACCTCAGAGATCTAGAGCCAGAAGGGACCTCAGAGGCCATCAATTCCAACCCCCTTTTTTTACTGAGGAAAATAAGGCACAATAAAGCTAAGTGACTTGACAAGGACCAGACAATTAATAAGTATGTGAAGCAGGATATGCTCCCAAGTCTACACATTCCAGTTTGAAGTCTTATCCACTATCCCATGATAATAATAAGTTTGAAATATCAATGAGGAATCTGGATAAGTAATTCTAGCAGGTGGTTGGCAATGAAGGACTAAAATTCATGAGAAATATTTGGGTCAAATTTAAATATTTGAAAGTCATCTGCATCGAAATGATAATTGAACACATGGTGGCTGATGAAATCATCTTGTTAGAGATAGAAGAGATAAATACTCAAAGCAGAGCCTTCAGAGGCTTTCATGGTTAATTGGTGTTAATAAGAATGATGATCCAACAAGGAGACTAATAAGGAGTGCTCATACATGTAGGAATAAAACCAAGTCAGAGCAGCACCACAGAAGCCAAGGGAAGATAGTGTACAGAATGGGAGGAGTCATCAATGATATCAAAACAATGGAAAACTCAAGTAGGATCAGGACTACAAATGACCATTGGACTTAGTCATAAAATGATTATTGGTAGCTGTGGAGAAAGCACTTTCTTCAATAGAATTATGAAGTCTGCAGCCAGATTTCAAGGAACTGAGGAGTGGGAGGTAAGGACATGGATGCAATAAAGAGAAACAATTCTTTGCAAGGGATTGACTGTGAAAGAGAGAAAAGATATTGAATAGCTTGAAGGGACAACAGGGTCAAATGAGCTTTGGTGTGTCAGTAAAGAAATGTGTTTTTAGAGATAAGGAAAGGGATTTTTTAGAAGTTAGGAAGATTCGGGCATGTTTGTGGATAGAAGAGAAAGGACAAGTAGATTAGAAGTTAATGTTGCAAGAGAAAGGGTGGGTGGTGGTGATGATGATGATGATGGGGCAATGTCTGAAAAGATGTAGTAAGGTATTGCTCATGTATATGCCTCAAACCATTCCCACAAGGGAAAGGCTTTAATTCTACCACCACCCACATCTACAATGTAATGGAGTAAATAGAGGCCAAGCAATCATTTATGTGCCATGAACAGGGAAACCCAAAAAATCTTTTTTTTTTTTTTGCAAGAAGAGGCTCACAGAAAACAAGACTGAAATTTAACCCTCTGCCCAACAGAAAGAAGCAGTATGAAAATAAACTGGAAATCTACCTATCCCCCAAAGAACTCTGAAAGTTGTAGGGTGTGGGGCATTCATTTACCTATATGGAGTACAAAACAGCAGTAAATAGTCCTTTAAGTAAACTGAAGAGTCACTTAAGAAAGAAAATGCTGAACCTCAAGCATACAGGGGATAATTTTTTAAATGTGCTAGATCTTTCCCATAGATGAGTCAAGTCCTCATAGATATGTGCAAAGAATCAAAGTCACACCCCTTCCCAGGTAGGGAAGAAGGGATATCTTAGAAAAGAAGACTTTTATAAAAGAAGCGGTCAGTACCATGGCCAGCAGCTATGATAAAGCATGGTAGTAGCTGGCTGATTCTTAACCAGGGCAATAGTTAGCAACAGAGCATCTCCAACTTATCTTCACTGTACCTCCTTTGTGGTTACATGTAGTGATAACATTGCTTGGCATATTTAAGGAGGATGAAATTTTGTTAAACCTCCTCCAGTACCTACTTAGCTAGATAAGCAACTTTGGTACCTTATAGAATCAGAACTTCAGGACCTAAGAGTTAGAAGGGTCTTCAGTTGACATCTAGACAAATCCAAACAATTTGGTTTGGTGAAGAAGGTGCCACTGCATAGTTGAAACTTCCAAAACAGAAATTTTTCTTTCATGGGTGTGTTTCTGTGTATTTTCTCTGCGTGTGTTTCCATCTTCTTTTCTTGTACTAACAAATAGGAACACAATTCATGTGTGTATATATGCTTTTCCCAAGTGGTTGGTGTCTTGTGAGAGAACTTAATACCTTCCTCAAGTATCAAGGGGTCACTTCCAGGTAAGATGTGAACTTTTGATGAGAAAGACCTTGTAAAAACAGCTTTGGCAACATTTTTGAAATGGCACTGCCCCATAATTTTAAGGCAGAATTTTCAAAACTCTGAGGTATGCCCTCCTGAGGAGACATGAGACCATTTAAGGAAGGTCAGAGGCAATGGTCAAAATTACTGGATATATTCAAGTACAGCTGCTACATAAATTCATCCCTTTTTTATTGAAACTAATGTTTGAATCAAAGTCAACAAAAGAGATAACTGCTAGAATAATGAATATAAAGCAGCAATTATTTGATGTAATATGTGCAAGTGAGGGCAAATCTGAGTTGGCACATATTGAATCTTGACACAAGAGTGATACTCCACTATCATTGTCAGTTGGCATCAGCTTATGAGTTGTGTAACCATGCTGCTTCCTTCTTTTAAATGTGAAATGTATAAATTCAAAGTTAAACCATCTGTGTAGAAGTATAAAGTACCTAAATAACTATTAACTTTCTCAATATAATTCAATTTGGTTTGTACAATGTAATAAGCACGTTTTAAAAAAAAGAAAGCTAAAACTTTTATAAAATCAAAATAACCCAAGAGGAGTGATAACCACTTGAGATTTGTAGCAATTGAATTTAAATTTAATGCTCTAAAATTGTTATTGTTTCTAAGTTTGAAATAATTGAAATTATATCCCTTCATGATAGATAAATACATAAGTGAAATACACTTGAATACAAAGCACGTGGTAGTCTTTCTATTGATAACAATTCTTGTGAATTCAAGTGACATAGTATACTGAATTTTCTGGATTGGGCCTTTCAACATTTTAACTTTTTGTTTCTTTAACTCCAGTGTTTTTGTTGTCTTTATTTTCTTTGCTTACATTAGTTTCAGTTGCTTTAATTGGTATTCTCTGGATTCAACTCATTTGGTTTGATTTGCATATGATTTATCAAGTAGTTTGTCAATACCTGCAAATACTATTTTGCCGTGGAATAAAATTTTTTATACAACAATTCTATAGCAATGTTATACAATTAAAGCCATCCTTTAGATGCCATAGATGTGGACTGGGAGAAAACATTGGTTTCTTTATTAAAGACATCTAGTTTTCTTTAGAATAATTTCCTTGTTTTACTTTGAAAAAAAATGCTTCAACAGCAGATAGCATAAATCTTTAATAAATTGAAATGGCATATTGAAGGTGTATATGCAGAATTAATTGGCAAGACAAGAGAATGTTTCCAGAGAAAATTAGATTCATATGCAAAGCAGATTTGAATGGCTCTAGTTGGAGATAATATAGTGGGAAGGAGAATTACCCATATGTCTGAAGACATTTGTGATCAATTAATTGAGAAACAATAATCTTTATATTATTCATTGCAAGAGAATGAAGCAACAAATGCAGTTAAGGATGCTCAATTGATATCTGTACAATATGTTGTTGAAAATGACGTTAAGGGGCAGCTAGGTGGCGCAGTGGATAAAGCACCGGCCCTGAATTCAGGAGTACCTGAGTTCAAATCCGGCCTCAGACACTTGACACTTACTGGCTGTGTGACCCTGGGCAAGTCACTTAACCCCCATTGCCCCGCAAAAAAAAAAAAGAAAAGAAAAGAAAAGAAAATGACGTTAAGAGAAAATTCTTACTTTGCAAACCAGTGATTACAATGCCACAAATGAAAATTTCAACATATTTTGACATATGTTTTAATGAAAATTATATAATGTGAAATGGTTGTATTAGATTTAGAGGCAATAAAGCTCAATTGATGTTAGGGTAAAAATTAGGACAACAAGCAATTAGAATTTTCATGAAATTTACATGCATTACACACTTCACAATCATCATACGTATACATGTACATATACATGTGGATGTTCATACACATGTTTATACACATGTACTGTACATTCACATAAACATATACATATGTATATGTATGTACACATATATACATATATATAAATGAGTGAGAAGGTTCACACAGGTACATATAGTTTTTCAAATTGTCATAAGAAAAAATTTTATTTTTATAAAACAATTCAAAAGAAGACCACAAACTTTTAGACAATATGGGGGCAGAGCATAGAGCTTTTCTAGGTTATTGCTAAATACATAAATACTTTAGAAGAGTGTTTTAGTTAACATAATAGGATATCATTTCTTCTTAGTGATAATAATAAAGATGAAGCAGGTATATTTTATTTTAAAATGTTCATCCTGAAATCTACATATTTAATGTTAAAATTTAAAAAATGATATTCTATATTGATGCAAGATTTTCAAATCCATACTTTGATATAGAAAAATGACTTAATTTATCAAAAAATTAGAACTATGGATTATACATTTACAAAATCATGCTTATAGTTCCTTATTTTTTTAAAAATCTGTCTTAGAAAGGAAATATTTGACTAGTTTACAGAAACAATTGTTATTTAAAAAACTAAATATAGTTAAATATTAATGGATAGAAAATTCATTTGCATGGACAAATAGTTAATATATTTGTCTTAAAATACCACAGTGAAATAAGCATTTGAACTTGAAATTCTTATTATGCTACGTGTAAACAAAGAACTCTGGTTTACTTTTTTAAAATCCTTTTTACTGTAATTTGTAATGTTTTATTGGTATAAAATGGGATTTTCTGTTGTAGTTGTTACCAAGACAAAACATCAGACTCAACTAATAGCTAAAAATCATTTACAAGTAAAACAATAATCAATGAAGCCATGTCTTGAGAAACTGCAATGAAAAATAAGCCCACCCATCAAAAAAATAATTTTGTTGTCATTATTTTATAAGATATAAAGGATTTGCTCAATAAATTCCTGTATATTTTGCTATTTTAATAGTATATTTAAGATTTGTTATAAAATTATAGTAATTTATTAACTTTATCCTAACAAAATGTAAGCTATGTGATTTTTTAAAGTCATATATTTTTATAATTTGAATGTAGGCATGCATCTCCACAATGAACTCTTCTAATGAACTACCACTATGAATTGCTAAAGTCACAGGTTGTTTTTATGAAAAATGAGACAGAGGTATAAAAAGGATCATTGCTACATAAAATTTGAAATATACTGCCTCATAAGCATGTTTTGAGAGAGCAGAAATGAGACACATCTCTGAGTTTCTTTTCTGGCATGCTGACTGTCTGGGAGGCTATCCTGGTGTTAGAGAAGCAGTTTTTCAGTAAAAGCTGCATCTAACATGGAAAGCCAATTCAGATACTACCTAGCTTCAAGTTTTCTGAGACTCTGTCCATCTCATTCTAAGATTGTGTGTGAGAACCCCAGTCATAACACCTCCACCAACATGATGGGAATGTCCTTCTGGAAAGCCTGGTACAAAAGTACAACAGTTCAGTAAGTAAGTAACCTTCAGGAAAACATCTCAGCAGGAGTGACCTGTTTGGATTCTAATGGTAGCCTATCCAGTGACAGTAAGTCATAGCCATAAGACAGAGACCTGGACTTGAGAGCTAGAATATGCCTCTTAGAATCCCTATTTTCCTTTGAAGTTCAGCTCAACTGCCACCTCCTTCTTACATGGGAACTTTTCTGATCTCTACCTCCCCACTCCAGCTGCTAGTGCCTTTACGATGAATTCCTTTGCATTTCATTTTATATAATTTGCAAATCTACAGACCACCTTTTTCAATTGAATGTAAGGTCCTTGAGGGAAGGAGTTGTTTCACTTTTGTTCTTGTGTCCATGGAGTCTAGCTTAGTATATAGTAGACACCCAATAAACACTTGATGGATTGATAATAGGGCATATTATGTCTGGATATTCAAAAATCTTGGTTGATATGCAATCAAATGACCTCTTTCTGGAAAAGAATAGGATGGCTTGTTGGAATTAGAAAGGATATATTGAGGATACATAGATACATAGATAGGTAAGTAGATAGATAGAAAGATAGATAGATAGATAGATAGATAGATAGATAGATAGATAGATAGATAGATAGATAGATAGATGATAGATAGATAGATAGATAGATAGATAGATAGATAGATAGATAGATAGATAGATAGATAGATAGGAAGATAGATAGATAGGTAGGTAGGTAGATAGGTAGGTGGATAGATGATAGATGATGGATGATAGATCGATAGGTAGGAAGTTAGGTAGGTAGGTAGATAGATAGATAGATAGATAGATAGATAGATAGATAGATAGATAGATAGATAGATAGATAGATAGATAGATAGATGATAGATAGATGATAGATAGATAGATAGATAGATAGATAGATAGATAGATAGATAGATAGATAGATAGATAGGTAGGTAGGTAGGTAGGTAGGTAGGTGGATAGATGATAGATGATGGATGATAGATCGATAGGTAGGAAGTTAGGTAGGTAGGTAGATAGATAGATAGATAGATAGATAGATAGATAGATAGATAGATAGATAGATAGATAGATAGATAGATAGATAGATAGACAGTATATGTAAAAAGAATGCCAAGCCAACAGCATGAGAGGGGGGCACTAATCTAATCAGAAATTATGGTCCTATAAGGAGTGGTAGTAACAACTTCACCATAATCTATGCTTCCAATGCAATGCCCAAGAACATTAGGAGGGTAGTACCAATGGGTTTTAGGGTAAAAAGGTATACAAAAGAGATTTTAAGTGCATAAGAAAGCTCTGAAACTGGACAAAACAGGACTAGCCAAGATACTTAAGCATTCACAACTATGTCAGATTAGTTTCAACAGGACTTCTAATGCAATGGCCCTGGTCACCTTGTCTAATTCATAAGGGAGAGGAACAACCAATAACATAGGAATAAGATTGTCTTTCCTGGTTTGCCATCAAGTTATGTTAGAACTGGAATAAAGGCAGGGCAGACCAGATGAGCACAAGCTCTGCCTATTCTTGGTCTTGAGAAAATCATGTTACTCATGGCTTAGCATTGAAGTGAGTTTGCTGCTTTGGGAAGAGGATTGGTATGGCAAGAAACCATTTCACTGACTTGGAGTGGAAGAATGTAATTCAGTCCAGTTATTTAGAAAGTTGTCAATATCATCTCACTAGGGATAGTGTTTGTCCATTTATGACTTAAGAAATGCAACCCCTGACTCTATTTGTTTTAGGGTGATTATACTTTCCTTGAATCTGGATCTGAGAGATAAGGAATAAATCCTTCTCAAGACTGCACTATAACGGCTTACTTGGGGAGATAATCTAAATAAATTGTCTTGCCATAAACACGAGAAGTGTCTAGAAAATAAGGCCTTTAAATTTGGCCATCTTTGGCAGATAGGGAAAAAAAAACAAGAAGAATTGACCATTTCCTATCTTGCCAATATAATAGTGGGATTGAAATCTCCCCATATAATTTGTTTTGTTTGTTTTTTGCAGGGCAATGAGGGTTAAGTGACTTGCCCAGGGTCACACAGCTAGTAAGTATCAAATGTCTGAAGCTGGACTTGAACTCAGGTCCTCCTGAATCCAGGGCTGGTGCTTTATCCACTGCACCACCTAGCTGCCCCTCCCAATATCATTTTAATCCCAATACCTTTCAAGAAGAGAAAACAATTCATCAAAAGACCTTGGACTGAAAGTTATTGGATCCAAGTGAAATAATATTGCCAGAGAGGAAATTTGTTCAAATAGTCTGAAGAAAATTGACCCTGACCAGGAATCATTTGTAAAATCTTAAGTGAGTTGAGAAGGGATAGAGTTCCCCAAATTGGAGCAGGTGTGGCTTTCTAGCATGGTAGTGAGGGAAGAAAAAAACTCCAGGGATGGGAAGTAGAGGCCTCAACATTGGGTTTGACCAAGTCTTCTCTCTCTTTATATTACCCTTTCAACCAGAGGACTGCTTTGCAAGTTTCAAAGGGACTGGAAAACTCAAATATTCCATTTTCCCTTTGAGGTCTTAACTGGTGTCCCAAAACCTTGTGGCAGTATCTGCACTGGTAGCCAAAGCTAGAAGGAAACAGATTTATTAGCAACTTCTTGAGCACTCCATTAATGAGCACCCTACAACTGGGAGCCATGAGTTACCCCTTTATGACATGTGCTCTCTAAATTTGAGTCCACTGTCAACCTCAGCTCTGCACATAGGTATGGAAGAGTCTGTCACAGACTTCTAAGGAGGATGTTTTGTGCCAACTGTTTCTAAAATCTATTTTAGACTTGCTGACTAAATTATTGTTAACTGATAACATAGTGGGGAGCAGAAGTACACCCATGGAGGTTGAAGCCAATGGAAAAAAGACATAAGTTCCTTGATTCCTCAAGGGTAACCCTGGTACCCTGAAAGGAGATGTAGCCAGTCTAGCTCTTGGTATGCAACTTGTTAGTAAATGGGAGTTAGGAGAAGAATCCTATGGGCTTAAAATGGCTACACCAGTATTATACATTACCCCTCCCATTCCTCCTCATCCTCACCATCAGGTAGAATAGGCTAAAGTGACATCTTCTAAACACTTCACAAATATTTTCTTATCATATTCTCATTGCAATCCTGGGGCGCCGGTGTTAGGTGCTGTTAATATCGCCATTTTACAGATAGAGAACCTGAATCAGGCATGAAAAGCACAGAAAATTAAGGAAGTAGGATGGTATTTTATAATTAGAGCTGGATTCTTAAACAGAGAGGGTGTGGTTTTGAATCCTGATGATAACTACACCTGTGACCTCAGACAACCACTAACCTCTCCAAGACACAGCTTCCTCAAATGTAAAATGATGGAGTTAATCAAGGTGACAACTAAGGTCCCTTCCAGGTCTAAATCTATGGATTGTATGACTATTGTAGTCTTCAAAGGCATAAAGCTGAGCTTGCCTAAGGACGAGGGAAAGGTGAATGGTGATCTTCATCAGGCTGTAACATATTGCCAATGAAGAATTTAGTAAAAGAATTTACATAAAGGAATCATTGGAAGGACAGATGATTTGGAACAAAGAACTGATAACAAGAAAGAACTAAAGAATGTTAGTTCTTCACACAGGCTGTATTGGTATCTGTGGAATCACAGATCTAGAGAAAATTGCACTGCACTTTGGGCTCCCACCCACCCATCACCCACCCTCCATAGGAAGACATAGGTAGGAGTTACACAGGATAGACATAATATATCCATAGACATATCAAAGTATAAACCATTGGGAAGTGAATGGCAATTAATTAATCAATAAGAATGTATTAATCACCAGCAAGTCCCTCCCAAAAAACAATTGAAAGCAAATGTTGCAAAATTGTTATTTAAAAACAAAAAGCTTGCCCCCAAAGAAAGGATAGGAGACGATATCTCACCCCCAGAAGCTGGGTGGAAGGAGTTAGGCATGTGGGTATGGAACAATATGTGTGTAAATAAATAAACATTATTTATATATTCACTTTTTCTATGTATTGATCTGTTTTTTTCTTCTCTTCTTTCTCTTTCTTTTTTCTTTCTTCTCTTCTTCTTTCTTCATCTTCTTTTGTGCATTTCTTTGTTTCAGGAGATGGCTATCAGGTTGGGGGAGGGATATAGATGAAAATCTAGGCACTATAAATATAAAAGACATCCCAAAAATCTACTTTAAAATGGAGTCTACAGAAATCAAAACCCAGACTTGAGCAAGTTTTTCTTGTATTAATATGACTGAGACTATGTAACAAAAACTAACTGCTTAATTCAATTTTTAAAATTCAGCCTGTCAGACATGTTTCATTTCTATGTGATACAAACTGACAGTTTGAACTGATTTTTTTTCACGGAATTGACCAGCTCCTACCATGTAGATACTCCCTACGTACTTTGCATATAAAACATGTAGTGTTATAAAGTATTGTGAACATACAATAAGACATTTGACACAAATCTTTCCCAAAGGGAAGAAGTGGCTCTGTCTGTTTATTGTCAGTCTTTATTTTCCACTAAGGGTCAGAATATGAATGGGTCTTCTACCTTACTGATGTGGATATAAGAGTCAGTTGGTAGAAGATGATTATAGTAAGAATTTTAAAGACAAAACAGGATTTTATTGACAGAATTAACTGAAATGAAAGAAGCACGTCTTTCTAATTCTGAGATACAGTTTCAAACTGCCTATGTGTCTTTCCCAATCTTGAAAGATTTGGGTGCTTAATAGAGAATGATGATTAGAGGTTTTATGAAAGTTTATTTTAAAACTCCAACACTACCCCTTTGCCTCAGTGGGAAACTGGCTTTAAAAGATTCGGGGCTAGCCAGAAATTTCAGCAGGAAGCACTACAGAAATATTCTGTTAATGATTTCTAGATCTACTTTTTTCCTGTATTAGAGAACAAAGAGATGCCAATCAGTGGAGTCCTCAAGCTGAGTCAGGTGAGCCACATCTGGAACCTGCATCTACTCTATTTGCTCAAAGTCTAAAAAGAAGGAATATTATTTTTAGAAAGAAATAATTGTTGACCCTCCTGTTGTTTTACTGTGTCTCAGCCTATCTGGGAAACATAACTCTTTTTGGTGTAAAAAAAAAAAAACAACCCTCTTTATTAATCTAGTCTTTGTTGATCTCTCTATCTTGAAAGGAAATAACTGAATCTTAATATCTTTGGGTTAGAGTGTGCTTTTAAGCAGATCTGTGCTTTTGAATTCTGGCAAAGTCTAATCTCTATTTATTCTTAAATCTAGATAAACTTCAATTTTTTGCTTGATTAGATTTTTTTCCTGTTGGGATTACCATTTAAAAATAGAATTATTGGGGGATTTCACAGTAACTTTAGAATGTAGCAACTATTTCTAAAGTAAATTGGCTTTCATAGTGAATATTAGAACATGTTTTGTCTTCCTAAAGCAGCTTAATAGATTGGAATCCATTCAATCTTTGTTCCTTGGGGTTTTTTATTTGTTTGTTTTTGCAGGGTAATGAGGGTTAAGTGACTTGCCCACAGTCACACAGCTAGTAAGTGTCAAGTGTCTGAAGTTGGATTTGAACTCAGGTCCTCCTGAATCTAGGGCAGATGCATTATCCACTGTGCCACCTAGCTGCCCCTTTTTTTGTTTGTTTGGGTTTTTTTGTTTGTTTTTTAATTAAATTTTTTTGTAATACATTCAATCTTGATGCCAAATCTAAAGTCCTAAATTCCTGAGGAGGAAGGAGAGCAACATATGGCTATAGTTACAGCTCAAATCTAAACTCTCCTGAAAAAGAGAGGGAAGGAAAGAAGCCTCCCACCACCTATGACATGGATCTTACCTCAGAGCCTAGACAAAACAAAGAAATTAAGGTACATAAAGTACATGAAGTATTCAGGCAGCTCAAACAAATGATTAACTCAAATGTTAGGAGAAAAACAATAATGGGAAGCAACAATGAAAGGTTGTTATGTGACCCCAGCACAAAGAGGAATGGTTATCAATCTTTTCAATTGACGTCAGGCTGTCCTCCAGTGATGTTTCAGCACTGAAGGACGTGATGACCTGACCTTTTCATATGTTGATTTCTTTTGCTCAGGTGTACTATCTAAAGGTGTGCAGAAATGAATAGGGATATGACACATAGCTGATTTTCCTTTTACACATTCCAGGGAGGGCTTTCTGCAGATCTATCTAAACACATCCCAAGCCAATACAAACTTCCTACAAACTTTGGAATGAAAGTTTGTCTATGAAATTTACAAAGTTTGAGGCTTATTATTTCATTAGTGTGATTCCCTGCTCCCCCCCACCACACACACACACACCTTGATCTTAATGAGATATATTTTTCTCTGGGCTGTAGAAAAAGGAGGACTGTCCTTCATTCCTCCCAGGATCTTCAGTTGTAGATAAAGAATTGCCTTGTTGGCATGCAAAGCTACAATAGAAAAATGCATGGGCAGATAGTTTCACCTCTACCCCAAGACTGAACCCTCTCTCATCCATTCTGCTACCAGTACCAAATAAGTCTTCCTAAAACAAAACTTTCACCCTGGTGGAGGACTTGAGGAAGAACCAGACCAGGCTGGAACTCTAGGCTAGATAGGCCTTTTCTTAACTTTCTGAACTCCACGCGTCTCCTTTTACTTATACCTAGTATGCTTTAATAATTGTTAAATGCCCAAAGACTGGTGCTAAAGCTTCTGATTTAAGGTGACCACACATTAGATGTTAAACATCACACTACTATATGTCTAAACTTCCTTGTTTACCTTTCAAAGCCTCTACAACCTATCCAAACCCTACACAATAAACATTATACCCTAAAATTCCCATTATTCCCTAAAATGCAACCTAGTCAGGCAGATCAAATCCTTGCTGCCCATTTTTCTATAATCACTTCTTCCTTAGTACATTTTACCAGCCTGTTTACCCTACTCCAACCCCCACTGTCATCTTGAAACACTCTTTTTTTTTCTATATTTCACTTAACCTTCATCCTGCCTATCCTTCTGTGACCAGCTCAAGTCCTGTCTTAAGTACAGCCATATTCTTGATCTAGCTAAACTGCTGTACTCATGTACTTCTGGAGTGATTTACTTGAACCTAAATGAGAATATTCACATGTATTCCTATTAAATTTCATTTTATTAGATTCAATTCTACATTCCTACCAAAGCTTTTGACCTTCTCTGACTGCTCCAACTAATGTTGACTTCCCTTTCCTCTGAACTCCTGTTACATCGTAGGATCAATATTATATACTTTATTGTTTTCCTCATGCTTGAGTATGTTATTGTTGTCTCTCTGGTTATGTTTAATGTTCCTTAGAAGGAGAGAGACCCTAATTTAGAGTCTTTCTTGCCTGGAATCACAGAATATCAGGAGCTGGAAGGAACCTCTAGAGATCATTTAGTCCCACCTGAATCAGAACAGGAGCCTCTTCTCCAACATTTCAGTCAAGTATTCCTCCAGTCCTTCTTTTAAGACCTCTGTCAGTAAGTAATCCATTACCTCCAGAGGCAGATCTTATTGGAGATAGCTCTGAATGGTAAGAAATCTTTCCTTCTATCAATCCTGAACATCCCTCTTTAAATTTCTTTTCTTTTTTTTTTTGGTGAGGCAATTGGGGTTAAATGACTTGCCCAGGGTCATGCAGCTAGTAAGTGTTAAGGGTCTGAGACAGATTTGAACTCAGGTCCTCCTGAATCCAGGGCCAGTGCTTTATCCACTGCACCACCTAGCTACCTGCCCCTCTATTATAATTCTACCCCATTATTCCGGTTCTGCATTTTTGGGAAAATCAGAACAAGTTAATTTTTTCTTTAAGTGTTAAATAAAAATTGACTCTTTGTATTAGAATCTTTAGTTATCTTGCATAAGACCCAGCGGGTTGAGTAACAATATATAGAAATTTATAGGAGGCAGCTAGGTGCTCAGTGGATAGAGGTACTAGGCCTGAATTCAGGAGACCTGAGCTCAAATCTAGCCTCAGAGACCTACTAGCTGTGTGACTCTGAGCAAGTCACTTAACTTTGGTTTGCCTTAATCCACTGGAGAAAGAAATAGCAAACCTCTCCAGTATCTTTTGCCAAGGAAAACCCCATATAGGGTCACAAAGAGTTGGACACAACTGAACAACAACAACAAAACACAGAAATTTGAGACTGTAGGGTCTTAATTGGTTTCTCAGATTTTCTTACTTGGTGAATTTCTGATCATCTCTTCTACTATTTCTTCTAATGCTATAGCTACTTTTGATCTGTTATCTAGATTTGTAGATTAAGGGAACTTCTTCCCACCCATGCCCCTTTTGATTAGATTTGCAAGATTCCAGGCAAATAACTTCCTACTAGCCCCTATATGAAGCATTCCATTGCTAACCATGACCCCTTCATTCCTATATTTAATCCACAATCCAAAAATTCAAACCCTAACCCTAGACACTATGTACTTAACCAATAATATACTTCCCAGGCTTCTGTTGTCCTTACTGAATTTCTTACCCAAGATCTCATGATTTTTAGTCATATTCTAAGCTTTTTTATGGTATCATTCGAGTCCCTCTGAATCATCAAGGTATGCAGCAGTCATCAGTTTTGCCAACTCCTTGGTTTGTTTGTTTCTTGGCAGTGTTTTAGATATATGCCTTGGAAAGACAGTAGACCTCTCTATTGGGTATTGTGTGTTAAGAATAGATTTAGAAGACACATTAGACGAGATTATCCTTGACCTAGGGAGAGTCCAGGTTTTACCAACAATAGTTATTCTTTGTTATCTTAGACTAGCTCCCTGGCATCCTCCTAATAACCTGCAGATAGACACATGCCAATGACGCCTCTCTCAAGGATTCTCATTTTAACAAATACACACTGACTAGATTCACTTTTGTGAACCCACATTCAAATGGGCACATTCCAAGTCATAGAGACACACTCATACATTCAGACCAGAGAAGATGATTTAAAAACCCTGAAGAGGTCTTCAGTTCACATTGTTTTATGAATATCCCAACTGTGGAACACAACATGAGTTCTACTCAACTATAGCCTGTCCTACTGAACCAGAGGCAACAAGTGAAAAACCATTATCACCAGCAGGAAGGAGCTTGCTGATTATCATTAACAGTAGCTGCCTTGACAAAGCTCAGAGAGTGATAACTGACAGGAACCTATTTTATCTTATGGCTTTTTTTTCTTCTTTGGTCTTGCACCTGTACATTTGGGCTTTCTCTACCATGTGTGTGTGTGTGTGTGTATTTATTTCACTAGCTCTCCTTTTATGTATTCTTGTATACAGGAATGATGTCTTGCCAAATGCATACAGTTTCTGTATTTATTATCTGTCAAAAGCTGTCAAAAGGCATGTCAACAGGTTCATCACTGACATATTTTTTAATTCCCCACTGCATCTCTCATTGTCATTGGCAAATAGTGTATGCTAGATAAACATAAGCAGAATGAAATACAGGTGGGTCAGACTTTGAAATGGAATTTGTTTCTGGGCACCATATCTTTAAACAGCTTAAAGTATGGTGAAATTCCTAAATAAATATAAACTATGGTCTTTATTACTTCATATTTTATCAGAAAGGCTTCCCCTGGGCATGTAAAAGCCATGAAAGAAAGATTTTTCATTAGACCACATTGAATGACACCCCCCAGTATTTCCACAAATGATTAGACTAGATGAATTGTCCAACCAAGAACAAGATGCTCGTTCTCTAGAAGATGGCATCAGAGTCTTAATCTCAGGATTTTTAGATGATAGATGATCTAGATGTCAAGGTAATAGGTTGGTTTAGATCAGCAGTGTCCAAACTCAAATAGAAAAAGGAGCCACTAAAGCATACATAAGGACCCCAATGGACCACACGCCCCGCCCCTCCAATGACATTTTCATCTAGTTTGGCACACCCAGGAATGTTGTGGTCCACATGTGGCCTGGGGACCAGGTATTTAACACTTCTGACTTAGATGACTTCTAAGCACCTAACCAATTCTGAACTTTGGAACTCAAAATAGGAACAATGGGTACAGATTGCAGAGAAGCAGATATAGGCTTGCTATAATCTTAATAGAGCAATGCAAAAGTGGAATGGAGTATATCTAAAAAATGATGGTCTTCCCATTCCTAGAAGTTTTCAAGCAGAGTCTTGAGTATCACTTGGTGATATCATAGGGAGTATTCATCCTCAGATCTAGGAAGCACTCAGTGGCCTCTGAGACCTCAGCAGCCTTTCCAGCACTAAGATTGTATGCTTCCATTAAATATGAGCCAGGGAAAAGCAGGGACCACCTCCCAAACAAGGAGTAGGGACCAAAGAAGCAGTCCATTGACAAAATGAAATGAGAGGTGACATGTTAACATTATGTTTTAATGAATTAGCATAAATCAACACTACAATATCATTCTCTGGTTTGCAAATGGTATGTATTTTGTCATAAGTTTACATGTTATAGTGTCATCTCAAAAACTCTAATGTACAATAACACACAGGGCAAAGTGACTGAATACTGGGCTCAGATAGGGCATGGGGGACAGGGTTACACCTTTTAAACTTTGCCTAAGACTCATGAAGATCTTGTTCACATTCCAACTCCCTGTGTTTGTTGACTACAAAAGTATTCTGAGTTGATTTTATACCAGGTTTAAAAAAATATGTGGGTTTGCTTTTAGTTCAAACTACTTCACTAATTTTTTTCCCTTTTTTGGTTTAATAAATGTTTAAATATCGCCATTTAGGCTCATTTCAGTCTATCACCATGATTCACCAAATCACTGTAGTAGGAATTCTTGGTAAAGTTAAGTTTTTGCACTGCTTAAAAATACCTAGGGAAACCCTAATTCTCAAGGGGTCCCATATATCATATGGAACATGCTCTTATAAATAAAAAATATCATAGAAAACAAGCCTTACACAGGGCAGTATCTCACCGAATTCTCAGACCCACTTGTTTTTT
Source organism: Dromiciops gliroides (assembly GCF_019393635.1). Lineage (NCBI taxonomy): Eukaryota > Metazoa > Chordata > Mammalia > Microbiotheria > Microbiotheriidae > Dromiciops > Dromiciops gliroides. Next base: position 574,426,173 of record NC_057863.1, on the reverse strand, counting down.
TGTCATCATTGCCAGGATGGTCTGAGAAATAAGTGTATTGTTGATAAACATAGAGAAAGAAGGGTCTGTCATCTGTCTCCTAATCAGGAAAGCTTTGGTATAAAGGGAGAAACAGCTTTTTTGGGATCATCTTTCCCTCTCCATGTGAAACCAGTAAATAATATTGTATGAGTAATTTCAAAGCACATATGACTTGAAATTCTCTTCTTGGTGGGGCTCTTTGGTTTCAGCTTCCTGAGTTAATCTGTCAATTGACTGAATCAAATGATTCTCTCCTCCAAACTCTTTGATAATAGCCTATTAAGATTTAAGCAGCTTTACTGTTGCCCTCTCTATTTATGAGACTACCTGTCTTTTCAGTGTTAACTTTCTCCTTGGGACAGCTAGGTGGCACAGTGAATAGAGCACTGACTCTGAAGTTGGAAGGACCTGAGTTCAAATTTGACCTCAGACACTATCCAGGGCCATCTCCAGTTGTCCTGTTATATATCATACCACTGGACCCAGGTGACTCTGGAGAAGTCAGGTTGGTGACCTTGAACAGCCCTCCCTCAAATCCAATTCACTACAGTCATGACATCACCACAATGTCAGGGTCCTCTTCGAGAATGAAGGACAAACAACAACCTTTCTCTTGGCAGCAGCCCGATTTTCTGTGTATATGTGTATTTTATTTTTGTTTACATTGTAATGGGGGGTAATCTGCTATAGGAAGGTGAGTACTGTTTCTTGAACTGCCTGTGAAGCAACTATCTAGGGTCGATTTGTGATGCAGGAGATTCCCAAAGATGCTAGAATACTGATTTCTTAAAGGGTTACCTTATTCAAATATGAAACTGGATCTATTAACATATCCATTTGTTTTCTTACACCAAGTTATTTGTTTGATGCTATGTTTAATGAGTATGTGACAACTTTTCCAGACCTAAATTTAGAGTTTGATGGATTCAAAATGTAACCTGAGGGTACCTGGGATGATTGTGGGGTTTAATAGGGACTGGGATAGTAATGAAGTAGTGTTGGACATTTTACCAGAAGAATTCTTGGCATGATGCCAAAACTAGGTCTGTGGAACTAGGGGAGGGAGAGAATAAGCATTTTTATCAATTCTACCAGGTGCCAGAAACTGTGCTAAGGGCTTTACAAATATTAACTTGATCCTCACAACAATCCTTCAAGGTAAGTGCTATTATTATCCCCAGTTGAGGAAAATGAGGCAAACAGCAATCAAGTGACTGACTATCTGAGGTCACATAGCTAGTAAGTGTCTGAGGCCAAATTTGAATTCAGGTCTTCCTGACTCCAGGCAGAACACTCTATCCACCGTACCAGTGGTCGGTCATGCCTTTGAGAGGAAGGAGGGAGAGAAGGGGTTCTCTACCATGATGCAATAAAGTTTCTGGAAGCAAAATAAACAGTTCCGAAGACCAGAAAAGAAAGAGGCAGAGAGAAAGAGACAGTATGGGCAGGGGAGAGAGAGAGAGAGAGAGAGAGAGAGAGAGAGAGAGAGAGAGAGAGAGAGAGAGAGAATGGTATTATATTATCCAAGTCAAAGGATGTAGCCAAGGAAAGAAAACTGGAATCCAAATTCTAGCAGAGAGCAGACAAAAATGGGTTCAATTTGTAGCAACATGGTGAGAGACATTTGAAATTGACCAAGCTCTTGGGGGAGTCTTTTGATAATCATTCCTGGCCCACAAGCATTATCCCTCTGCTTCTTAAAAGGGGACCTCTCAGGCTAACCACCAAATATTTGACAAGGATCTTGCCCAAAGCTTTGTACATTGAAAAGAAAGCATTTCTCAGGTCTGGCTCTTTCAGCAGCATAGCACCAGAGTTGTTACTAGACATAATTTTGTCTTCTCAGATCCTAAAGTCATATCTAAACTACAGGGAATCTCTCTTTAAAAAAAATAAATAAAACATTCCAACTATTTCAACATAGTATCCAAACCTAACATCACATCTGTATGCAGCGTAAGCCACATTTCATTCTGTCAACAGAACTTGGCTGAAGTGCCCAGTGAATGAACAAAAGAATATAAGAGGACAAGTAGATGACCTATTTTCTTGGTGAATGTTGCTCGGCCCAAGAATTCCATGCCAGATGATTTGGCTGACCTAGGCATTTTAATATGACATAATATGATTGCTATTTCTAGGGAAATAGAGCTAGGCATAGCTGTCAAAATACAAAGCAAAAGGTTGTGCTTGTCTGAGTATTTCACACAGAAAGGAAACCCTTTTTTACGTGACTAAATCGATGGTCATTATCTCCTTGGTGGGTATTTTCCCTTAACCTGTATATAAACTCTGTGGCCACGTATGTGTATAGCTGGTCCAGCCAAGTACCTGAGGTCTCTCTTGAATGACTCAATTAGAGCTAATGCTAACTATTGTAACTGACTTACAGTGGAGATATTGATTCCATGCTTTTGACTTGTTTCTGAGGTCAATAATTGACTCAAGTATTCAACTCGACCTCCCGAGTTGACGTTAGTGAGTTGAATCATCATCTTAATGGATTTTGATGATGATGTAGCCCAAACACCACCCTTCTCTGGAGCACAGTTTTTCCTGGATTGAACTTAATAACACTGACTCAGGGGCATTCTGGGCTTCCAAAATGTGGCAAACCATAAGCATATCCTAACTAAGTTGGCATGGATCATGCGATTTTCTCCAAGGTCCAAATGAGATTTTAATTAGAACATCATGGATTAAGAGATATAAGGCACCATAGAGGTCATGTAGTCTATCCCTCTCTTTGTTTTAAATGTAAAGAAACTGAGGTCCAGGGAGACAGAGATAATAAATAACAGAGTGGAGATTTGAAATCAAAGCTTCTGATTCCAAAGCTACCACCCTTTCCACTGTATTTTGCAGTCTCCCTAAATAAAATAGAATGCTATTATCATAACAGACCTGGAAATCATCTTAGAGAGCATATGGTTCAATTTAATAATCCAATAAATGAGGAAACTCATATCCAGTGACAGGATGTGATTTGCCCATGGCCATACAACAATGGCAGTATAAGACTAAAATCTAGATCTCCCAACTCTCATTGGAAAAAAAAATAATAATTATCAAGCTTTTACTTTTTTCTCCTTCAAACTTTCCCCACCCTATAAAGCGAGAAGGAAGGAAGGAAGGAAGGAAGGAAGGAAGGAAGGAAGGAAGGAAGGAAGGAAGGAAGGAAGGAAGGAAGGAAGGAAGGAAGGAAGGAAGGAAGGAAGGAAGGAAGGAAGGAAGGAAGACAAGCTTAGGCAAGCAAAACAAATTCCCACCTTGACCACATTCAAAAAGTGTGTTTCTTCTGCATATTAGTCCATCATCTCTTTCATGAGGAAGGCAGTGTTCTTCTTTATCAATTATCTGTAATGATGGTTGATCATTTAGCTCATTAGAGATCTTAAGTCATTCAGAAATTTTCATGTTTACAATATTGATGTTGCAGTATTATTATTCTGTTTTTGATCACTTCTCTCTGCATCAGTTCATATTAGTCTTATCAAGTTTCCTTGAAACTATCTTTTTCTTCATTTCTCAGAGAACAAAAGTATTCTATTATATTCATGTACTCCAATTTGTTCCACAATTCCCCAAATGATGTACACTGACTTGGTATCCTATTCTTTACCATCACACAAAAAGTTATTATGCTTGTTTTTGTATGTATAGAACATTTTCCTCTTTCTATCATCTCTTTGGGATAATGGCATATCAATGGTATTGTGGGGTCAAATGGTATTCACTCTTAATAACTTTTGGAGCATAATTCCTAATTGTTTTTTCAGAATAATTGGACCAGTTCACAACTCCATTAAGAGTACATCAACATGGGAGCAGTTAGGTGGCACAGTGGATAAGGCACCAGCCCCAGATTCAGGAGTACCTGAGTTCCAATCCGGCCTCAGACATTTCAAACTTACTAGCTGTATGACCCTGGGCAAGTCACTTAACCCCCATTGCCCCGCAAAAAAAAAAAAAAAAAGAGTACATCAACATGCCTATTTTCCCACAATCCCTCCAACATTTGGCACTTATGTGTTAACTTTACTATAGGACAAAGACCTATTTTTTCACTGAATTCTTTGAAATTCCTGCTTCCCAAATCTAAGTGGCATGGCAAACTATTCCTTGTACTCCCTTGTTGTTGTTGTTTTTAATCATGAACTAAATAATAGTATTGCTTTCTTCCCAAATTTACAATAATTTCTATTTTGTCAACTGGCTCCTCTTTATTGGTCATAATGATCTCCAATCATGACTGATGATATTATCATTAGATTGCTTTCATCTTAAAGTGTTAACCTTGTTATGACATTTTGCATTACAATAAATGTGAATGTCTCAAGGGGATGAAGTTCTAGTGGTAGAATTGTACACACCATCCAGTGAAAGGCTTCATAAGTCATAAGATTTGGTACTGAAAGTACAAAGTATGCTGGTAAATGTGTAACAACCAGTTCTCCAAAAACCATGTGTGTATGACATACTTTTAAATTTAATCCACATCATTAACATTTCTCTATCACATTTTTTTAGTCTAGAAAATTAACAAAACAATAAATCAAGCCCAGATTTGCCATGTTTGATCATTTCTGAGGCATAAATTCTCATATTGAAAATTTAACAATCTGGTCTTGCAACCCCAGGTCAAGTTGGCTTGAATACCCCTAGCTAAAACGTACCCATGAGATCTAGTCCAAACCCCTCATTTTTTAGATGGCAGAATCATAGACATGGAACTAGAAAGGGGCTGGAATGCCTTCTAGTCCAAAGTTCTCATTTTACATGGGAGAAAGAAGTCCAGAGTGTTAAAATGAATTGCATGGGTAAGTCACTTAGTTCCCCTGAGCCTCAATTTCTTCATCTGTGAAGTGAGGGTAATAGCACTTTTACTACCTAATTCATCAGCTTATTGCAATAAAGGTTTTGAAATTCCAATCTGTCCTCAAATAAATGATATTCCTAAAGCAGAGGTAGGTATTATTCCCCTGCCTAAAAGGTTCTCAGTATCCATTGCCTTTAGAATAAAATGCAAATTATTTTGTTTGGCTTTTCCAAGCCTTTCATCATGGGATTCCATCCATCCCTCTAGATGATTTCACACTGTTCCCCTTCAGACACTCTCTTTACTAACCAAAATGACCTGTGCACAATTTCACATCTCTTGCCTCTGTGTCTTTTTTGGCACAGACTGACTACCATGGCTGGAATATACTTTGTTCCTCCAAGAATCCCTAGCTGCCTTCGAAGCTCACCTCATGTGGTGCCTCCTCCTGAACTAGGCCTTTCCCAGTTCCCAGAGTTTTGAACTCCCTCTAACACCCAAACAAGTCCCTGGCCAAATTACTTTATTTCTATTTCCTTATTGGATCTCTGTTATTTTCCCCACTAGAGTACAAGCTCCCTGAGGGCTAATACTATTTCATTTTTTTGTCTTAGAATCCCCAGAACCTTTCAGAACAATTTGTACTTTTTTTCTCCTACACCTCTTATTTTATCAGTATAGGGTATTCTCTTACTAATGCAAAACTGTACTTTCTCTGACTCTTACAATCTTAGAGAATTATCTGGAATATTAAGAGGCTAAGTGACTTATCCAGAGTCACACAGCCAGCACTCAGCAGAGGGACCCTTTGAGCCTAGGGCTTCCTGACCAGACTCTTTATCTACTACATCAAATTGCCAAGAAATTATTATTATTATTATTATTATTATTAGCATTTATATAGCATTGCTGTGTGCCAGGCACTGTTTTAAGTACTTTATTTATTTATTTATCTATCTATTTATTTATTTAATCCCTAAAACAAACCTGGGATGTAGATGCTATTATTATCCTCATTTTACATATGAGTAAAGTGAGGTGACTTGCCCAGTGTCAGATAGCCAGTACTTAACAGAAGGGCCCCTTGAGCCTATATCTTCCTGATTGGACTGTTCATCCACTGTAGCAAAGTGCTAATAATACACATACACACACACACACACACACACACACACACACATATATATATATATATATACATACACTTAGTTCATATAATATCTAGCATTTATACAGCATGTGCTTTGTGCCAGGCACCATGCAAAGTGCTTTAAAAATATTATTTCATTTGGTCTTCACAACAACCCTGGGATGCAGGTGCTATTATTAACCCCATTTTCACAAATGAGGAAACCAAGGCAAGCAGAGGTTAAGTGGCTTGCCCAGCATCAAACAGCTAATAAGTGTCTAAGGTCAGATTTGAATTGAGGCCCAATATTCTATCCACATAGCTGCCCCTCTCCTATGCGGAATAGGCCCTTCATAAACATTTGTTTATTTAAATTGAATTAAATTGAACTGTAAATGATTGTAGAAATAAATTGTTGGGGGCAGCTAGGTGGCACAGTGGATAAAGCACTGGCCCTGGATTCAGGAAGACCTGAATTCAAATCTGGCCTCAGACACTTGACACTAGCTGTGTGACCCTGAGCAAGTCACTTAACTCTCATTGCTCCCACCAGAAGAAGAAGAAGAAGAAGAAGAAGAAGAAGAAGAAGAAGAAGAAGAAGAAGAAATTGTTGCATAAAGTCAATTTTGGCTGTCCTATTCTGAGTTGCTGTGGGGTTTTTTAGGACTTCTTATCCTGGCGTTTGATGAGGCCTACTGTGTTGGGTGGGGATGAAGAGAGTTTAGATTAAGGAATATTGATTGGTCAATAATCCAAAGATGATATGAGATTATCTGTGGCCTTTATTCATGTCAAACTATAGGGAAAAGTTAATGGGGATGGTTTAAGGGAATTATTTTTGGCTTGACTTTTTAAAAAAATTCTTGAGCTGATTTCTTATCTCTAAAGACTAGAAATATGAAGTGCATGTTTTTCACGTTTAAACAGTTTGCATTTGTCTCAGTGAATATTTTGAAGTACCTGCTCTGTTCAAGACACTAAGCTAGAAGCTAGAGACACAAAGAGAAAAAAAAACAGTCCCTGCCTTCAAGGAGCTTATATTTTGTTATGGTACAACATGCAAAAAGATGGTGTGCTTAAGTAAATAACAATAACATGTATTTGCTTCACTTTTCTAGGAAGAGTTATAGCTTCTTTTTTGGGGTGGGTGAGGCAATTGGGGTTAAGTGACTTGCCTAGGGTCACACAGCTAGTAAGTGTTAAATGTCTGAGGCAAGATTTGAACTCAGGTTCTCCTGACTCCAGGGCCGGTGCTCTATCCACTGTGCCACCTAGCTGCCCCCAAGTTATAGCTTCTGACAGTGGAGTTGCAGCCCTATCTTGATTCCCTGATGTCATCACTTGGGATCCCTCAGTTCCTAGAAATAGCTCTATCAGAAATTCTATGGAACATCAAGGGAATTGGCTCAGTCCCAGGACTGGAAATGGTTTAACTTGTATCTTATCACCCACCAAAGTTTCATTTTTAATGTGGTTTTCATCCATTCTTTTAATTAGGAAGGAACATATGGCTTTGTTAGATTCAACAATTAGAAGACAGATCACCAAGAAATTTAAAAGAATGAAAAGTGTCAGTACATAATTCTTTTAATAATTGTCTTCATTGTTTCATCAGCCTGTGTGATCCTGTGGCCAGCACAGAGTACAATGTTATCCTGATCCTTCCACAATGTCAAAGATGGTCTATATAAGCCTTTTCCTGCAAAGGTGGCAGATGCACTATCCATCACCTTGTCAATTCTTGGAGATTATCAGCTTGATAGCACCAGCTTGGTACCCTACTGACATCATCCCTGGTCTCCAAAAACACAGCATACAACAATTAGGTACTCTCAATCAACAAAGAGAGTTATGAAGGAAGCTCTTGTATAATTTTAGCCCAAAGGTCTACAAGTATGAACATAGTGCAACAAAGTGGAAAAAGTCAAAAGACATGGGTCTAATCTTATTTTAGCTACTCACTACCTGTATGACTTTGGGCCAATCATTTATCTTCTCTGTGCCTCAATTTTCTCTTCTGCTAAAGGACAGAAATTGGACTAGAATAAAGGTTCTTTATCTTTTGGGTGCCATGGCCCCTTTAGGCAGATTATGGAATTCTTTTGAATGAGTAACAATAGAGTATATAGGATTTCAAAGAAAACAAATTATATTGAAATGTTGTAAAAATATTAAGAAAAACTACCTCATGGATCCCAAATTAAGAACCCCTGGACCAGAAAGCCTCTAACATTCCTTCCAACTGTAAACCTGTGAGCCTATAATCTCAGGAAAAGAAAGGCATATAAACAGAAAAAGTCATCTGCTTCATCATTTTGAAACCTTAAGAGAACAGGAAAAACCTTTATCCCACCAGTAACTAGAGAAGAGTCCACTGCTATAAGGTTATCATTGCAACTGCCATAGTAGAGATCCTATTAGCAGTCTGCCGGGCTTGTTAACGGCTTGTAATCCTTTCTTATGCTCAGCATTGAAGTGGCAAGGATTCTAAATAGCTTCCCTGCCTCTGACATGCATCCAAATTTTTAATAGTGGCTAAGTACTTCACCAAGCAATTGAATAAAATAATGTATTCAAGCACCAAAAACCTTTTCAGACCTCTTTTCATCTCTCTATTTTAGGGCTGGAAAATGGATTATGATTCAAATTTACATACTGGGCACATGCCACGCAATAGGTCCCCCCCCCACCCACTTCTTCTTTGTAAAACTCCTCCATTTCCAAACTACTGGGAGAGTTTAACAATTTTGATGATTTTGAAACTAGCTGTCAGATTTAATCTATGCTAAAGAGGCTGAGAGAGGGTGAATGTATTCTGAAGCTTGTTATATAATTTACAGATTATTTTTGCAATTTATATTCCATCAAATAGGGTGTATTAGGCTCTCAGAAAGCTCGTAATGATCAATTAATTTCAGCAGAGCAATCCTAGTGGCACTTATGGGACAGGCATGATTAGACCCCTTTCTATCTGAGTCCCAAGGTCAAGTCATCAAATATGACTGATTGCATTTTCTAATGGCTTCTCTATGCCCATTAAAGAGCACTCAGCTATTCAGAGTCGCCTCTGATCATGACATTCAAAATCTGCTCTGATGGCTCCTAACAAGCAAAAATGTATTCTCTAATCTTTAACCACATAAACAATGGCTAACCACTTGTAATTGAGTTTAAATTGATTTCAGGTGGCTTCAGAGAAAAGCAATTTCTACAACAGATTAACCTCTTAATTAAAGTATATTAAGGATACTGTCAGGTGTAGAAATTCTGCTCCAGCAGAAAATTATAGCTCATTGACATTCATTTATGAAAGAATCGTTGTTCTGTTCCCAGGTAACAAGTTACTTATCCACCTTCCTTGCTGCACTCACTGAACATAAAACCAGTATAAATGCCATCATTTAAAAAGAAATATCTCTGACTTTCTTGAAAGATGGTGTGTGCAGAAGGGGGAGGGGTGCAATGATGAGATGAGCTTCTCTTTCTGACTCAAGTCATCAGGTATATCTTCTCATGGGTAAAGGAACTGCTGTCTTCACCTCCCGAATAACTGATGACCATCAGCTATCTTTAGAGAGAATGAGTGAAAATGGATGCCATTTCCCTCCTCTTCCCAACTTTGCATGATGGTGAGCCAGGTGTTATATATGGAAGTTTAAATACATCTGCACACAGATGAGAGTTGCAAAGGATGGTCAGGCAGGGAGGAGCTGTGGTCTGCATCACTGGAAGAAACACCCACGTCATGAGATCACAGAACCACTGGAATACTGGGGTCCCTGTCCCCTACAGGATTGTTTTTGTTTGATACTGCTCATGCTAGACTTTGGAGTTTTCTGTCCAATGCCAAAAAGAAAGGAAATGAGTGTTTATGTAGAACCTCTGGAGGCAGCTAGGTGACACAGTAGATAAAGCACCAACCCTGGATTCAGGAGGACCTGAGTTCAAATCCGGTATCAGACACTTGACACTAGCTGTGTGACCCTGGGCAAGTCACGTAACCCTCATTGCCCAGCAAAACAAAACAAAACAAACAAACAAAAAGAAAATGGGTATATAGAACCTCCTCCATGCCAGGTACTGTATTAGGTACTTTATAAAAAATATCTCATTTGATCTTCACAAACTATGTGGTAAATGATATTATTATCCCCATTTTACATTTGAGGAAACTGAAGCAAACAGAAGTTAAGTGACTTATTTAGGTTCAAACAGCTAGTAAGCGAGGTTGGACTTGTACTAAGGTCTTCCTGATTGCAGGCCCAGTGCTCTATCCACTGTGCCACTGAGCACACCCCCACACCCCCACTAGAGCTTTTTTTTTTTAATTGGAAGAAAATTCAACATCCTTTTACAGTAAAATGGGGCGGGGGAGGAAAAAAGTAACATTAATTTCATATCTTAAAATGGTTCAAGACAAGTAGCTAAAGCAAATTTTATTGTCCATGGGGGAGGGGGAATTACAACATTAAATACACATGACCAAGATTATTCATTATCAAAAGGTCTTCATTTTATCAGGCAAATTCCATAGAAGAAGGCTTTTTTATTGGACAAAGGAAAACTCTCTTGTCTCTGTGTTGAATGTGATTCATTAAGGGAATTCAACAAATGACCATTAAGGCACAGGAGAAAACCATGGACTTGGAATTCCACCACTGGGAACTTACATAGCATAATGTCCTAGAGTCTGAAAGTCCTTTTAAGGATAATTATTTTTGGTTTTTGTTGTTGTTGTTTTGTTTGTTAATTTGTTGTTTTGTTGTTGTTGGGTTTTGGGGGGGGGGACAATGAGGGTTAAGTGACTTGCCCAGGGTCACACAGCTAGTAAGTGTCAAGTTGTCTGAGGCTAGATTTGAACTCAGGTCTTCCTGAATCCAGGGCCAGTGCTTTATCTACTGCACCACCTAGCTGCCCCCCTGAAAGCCCTTTTAAATAGTATCACAGGTGCCAAAGGAACTAGTTGGGTCCATTATTTCAGTGGAAAATTCAGACTAGTCAGTGGGGATCACCTACTCAAAATAACTAATTGGCCTACTGAATTTTTCCCTTTTCAGTGGGTTTCTGGAAGAAACATCTCTTTACTCCTTCCTGTTCCAGCTAGATGCACCTCTTTGTCTTCACCTTCAGACTTAGGCACATCCATAGTCAGTGATCAGTGGATATTGCTGTTTGTTGTTGTTGTTGTTGTTTGTCCTTTGTTCTTGAAGAGTACCATGACATTGGGGTGATGTCTTGACTTTCATTGAATAGGATTTAAGTGAGGGAGGGCTGTGCAAGGTCACCAACCTCATTCTCTCCTCCAGAGCCATCTGGGTCCAAAAGAAATATATGTATGTACATATATGTATATGTGTGTGTGTGTTTGTGTGTGTGTATGAATATATATATATATGAAAAGATATTAAGCACCTTTATATGGTAAAGACAGTGATATAGCACAACCAATGCACTGACTGTTCCGTATTTCTGATTCAGTAATGGAGTCTAATTTCCATTACAATCCTAGTCATAGAATTTAAGAGCTGGAAGAGACATTGAACAGCATCCAATCTAACTTCTTCACTTTATAGTTGAAGGAAACAAGGCCTAGAGAGGCTAAGGGATTTTTCAAGGTTAAGTACACCTAGTTGAGGACAAATCTAGCTCTAAACCTCAGATCTTGACTGCCAAGCTAGTGCTCTTCCTCTACATCAAACTCACCTGAGCCCCCTTAACCATCCGGCCACATTGGTCCATGTAGAACAGAGGCAGCTGTGCCACATAGGAATGAATACTAATTCTAAAGTCAGAGAAGATAGGTTTGAATCCTTGCTTGGCCACTTATCACCTGTGTGACCTGATACAGATCACTTCATCTCTCTCCAGGCCTCAATCTCCTCAATGCTAAGATTGGCCTTGTTGACCGCTAAGGATCCTCCTCTTCTTTTATGATCCTATGAAAAAGGTGGTCTTCAATGCTTTCCTCTTGCTGAAGCCCCACAGTATCTGGTAAAATGGAAGCCGGTGAGAATGATCAGCTCAGTCTAAGCATAAAGCCCATTCGGCAATGGTATGAATGCTGGTCAGTGGAAAAGAAGGCTGAGGAAGTTCTCTTGTCAAAAGGAGTGTGGAGGAACTACCTGGCACTCTGCTCCCATGTCCTCCCACAAGACAAGACCTCCTACTTGTCTCCTTTTAGGGCTCAGTTCAACCCACACCCCAAGACCAGCTCCACCTTTGTGCAGGCAGCATATAAGAAAGTGTCTTCTCCTAACACCTTGGCCTAACACCCTAGAATCTGGCCTCAGCTTTATCCTAGAATCCATGGTAACCCCCTTGCCTCAGAAGTTCTAAATATCAAGGGTCATTCCTTCTTTAGGAGCCCTTTATCCAAACTTCTTACTTACAGTCTGATCCCTGGTGGCTAACACTCTCTTTTCTGAGTCCCTGATCCTTTTCTTGCCCAGGCTTTTTGTTTCAAAGGCAGTGTGGTACAATGGAGGATGCCTTGAGTTTTGAATCAGGAAATCTGTGTTCAGATTTGAGCTCTAGAACTAGTTGTAAACCTCAGTTTCCACATCTCTGATATGGTTGTAAGTATGCCCATAGTCTCTACTTCATAGGGTGGTAAGGAAATCTCTTTGTAAATCTACAAATGTTACATAAATGTGAGTTCTTATTCCTTCTTCCTGAATCCCAATATATGACCCTCTCTTACAGAGATCTATCATAATCAATTTGCACTCCTCCATATTAACTGATCGTCCGGCCACAGGCCTGTCCTACTCTGGCCTGACCTACTTATTGATGCCTAACTCCTACCATGACAATTGTGATTACATCAACAAATATTGAATGAATGAATACATATAATGATAGAAGTATGACCCTACTTTCATTTCAATCTCTTGGTTTCTTTTTTTTTAACTCCTTCCAAAATTCTATACCAGTAACATATAATTCTGAAACCCTGTCTTGGAATTAGTCACTCAACTCATCAATAATAGCAAGTACTATTTAAGCCAGATGAATGAAAAAGGAATGTTTTCACTGTGTTTCATAAGGTGTAGACCTGCATTCTAACAGGAGACACATATAGGTAATGTATAGGCATAACCAACAGATGGAGGGGTTGTTGTTGGGGGTCTAAAGAAACTCCAAGGATGATTAGGAATAGGCTTGATCAACTACCCCAACAATGCTGGGGGAGACAAGGGTAATCTGATATGAATTCCCTGCCCAGTCTGAGTCAACCTCAGGTTTCTGAAGAGGACTTTGGACACAAGAGAAAGGACTTTCCAGAGGACCTTATCTCCTGAAATCATCAGCAAATTCAGGGCACTTCTTTACTATTTGATCTGCCCACATCAGGAAGACTACTTAAAATTGGATCAATAGGTCAGACGGGTCTAGAAACTACAACTATACCTACGCTTATTTCAATTTCACATCTATTAGAGAATGTGGAAGGCATGGTACCAGATGCTGAGGATATAAGTATGAAATACAATATACACCCTGCTATCAAGGCATATACAAGGGCCAGGCAGAAGCTGGCTGTATTGTTTGAACATCCCAGGGAAATGGAAAAAACAATGGATATAGGCATAGAAGATGTTGGTTAGAACACTGGCTCCAAAGCTTATGTGGATAAGTCACTAAGCCTCTCTAGGCTTCAGTGTCTTCATTCATAAAGTGAGGAAGTTAGATTATGTCATCTCAGAAGTTCCCCCCCACACACACACACACACCCAAATCCCATAAAATCTGAATAAGATTATACATTTAAAAAATTATCCCTTAAAGTGTAAGGTGATAAAAGAATTATTATAAGTTGCCTATGGACATCTATGAAACAAATTAGAATTGATAAGGACAAAGAAGAGATCTAGATGACCTATTTTTGTTTTTAATAAGGAAGAAATAATTTTCAGAGAGTGGGATCATATATAAGCCCTCCTGGAGGTAGTGACACTTAATTGTCATGAAGAAAGAGGATTTGATTTGATGGCAATGTGAAGGAAATGCATTCCAGATACATAATACATGGAGGTTGGAGAGTGCAAGATGAAATCAGGGAACAGCTAGGAGTTCGGTTTGACTGGAAGAACGTGGGAAGGTAAGTAAGGTGAAATCAGGTTGGAAATGTAGGTTAGAACCCAACCCTGTAGGGCCTTAATCAATCAACAAATATTTATTGCGTGTATCCTATATGAAGGGAATTGTACTGGGTGCTGTGTATACAAGTTGGCCAATTGATTGTTGTTTTTTGTCCTTCATCCTCAAAGAGGACCAACAATATTGGGAGGTGATGTCTTGACTTGCAAGTGAATCAGATTTAAATGAGGCAGAGCTGTGCAAAGTCATTAACCTCACTCTCTTCTCCAGAATCATCTGAGTCTAGCCACAAGACATAGGTCAGGATTATTGGAGAGGACCTTGGATGTAGTGGGAAGCCTTGGCCTTTTTAAACTAAGGTCTTTCCCAGGTCTCAATTTGTCTCAAGCAATACCCTTTCAGTGACTTAAAAATAGGTAGGAAATGAGGTAAAAGATGACCTAATTTTCCTACTAAAAAAATAAGCATTTATTAAGTGCCTACTATGTGCTAGGGTGGCTAGGTGACAGAGTGGATAGAGTACCTATCCTGAAGTCAGGAAGACTCATCTTCTTGAATTCAAATCTGGCCTCAGACACTTACCAGCTATGTGATCTTGGGAAAGTCACTTAACCCTGTTTGACTTAGTTTCCTCATCAGTAAAATAAAATGGAGAAGGAAATGGCAAACCACTCTAGTATCTTTGCCAAGAAAACACCAAATGTGGTTACAAAGAGCCAAACACATCTGAAATGACTGAGAAACAAAAAATGTGCTAAGGTGGGAGATACAAAAAGAGGGAAAAGACAGTCCTTGCCCTCAAGAAGCTCACAGTCTAATGGGGGAAACAATAAGCAAAAACAATATGTACAAACAAGTGATATAGGGGATGAATAGAAAATAACACTGAGAAGACACTAGAATTAAGAATGGTTGGGAAAGGCTTCCTGTAGAAGATGGGATTTTGATTGGGACCTAAAGGAAGTTAGAGAAGCCAGTAGCCAGAGATGATGAGAGAGAGAGTTCCAGACATAGGAGACAGCCGGAGAAAATGCCTAGAGCTGAGATAGGAAGCATCTTGTTCATGGAATAGTCAGGAAGCTAATGTCACTGGAAGCACAAAGAATGAAACCATCCTTACTCCCTAAAAGCTTACATTCTATTGGGAGAGATCACATGTACACACACAATCATATGCTGAAGGAATACAAAATAAGTACAGGGGAATTAGAAAGTAGAAACACTAGGTTTTGGGGGGATCAGGGAAATGCCTGGCTAAGGAGTTTGTATTAATGTTCTATTGGCAATAGGTGGCCACTGGAGATTTCTGAGAATCTTCATGATCATGGTCAAATCTGTCCATTCTGACGATGATTTTGACAGCTACATGAAGAATGGACTGGAGAGGGGAGAGAATGGAATCAAGAAGATCGGTGAGGAGATTTTTTTTTTTTAAGGTTCAGAGGACTTAGAACGACATCATCCAACTTCTGCATTTTAACCATAAAGAGACTGAGGCCCAAAGAGGGTGAGTGACCTACCCAAGGTCAAATAGGTGGTAAGCAAAAGAGCCAGGATTTGTCCCCTTGTTTCAAATCCATCATTCTTCCCATTTGATTACCCTGAAGTATGTCCACAGACAAGAGCGATAAGAGCCTAAGCTTCCGTTGTTGAGTTGTTTCAGTAGTGACCAACTCTTCATGGCCCCATTTAGGATTTTCTTAGCAAGGATACTGGAGTGATTTGCCATTTGCTTCTCCAGCTCATTTTAGAGAAGAGGAAACTGAGGCAAGCAGGGTTAGGTGCTATCTCTAATAATAACAACAGTAATAATCAACAGCAACTGGTATGTCTATAACATTTTGAAGTTTGAAAGGTGCTTTACATTGTTCATCTCATTTCAGACTTCTAATAACCCTAAGAGGTAGGTATTACAAGTGCCATTATCTTTACTTGCTGCATGAATGAGGAAACTGAGTCTCACGTAGGTTAAGTGACTTGACCACTTTCATACTGCTAGTGAATGTTGAAGATGGTATTGGACCCCAGACCTTCCAAATCTAATGTTCTATTCACTGTACTACACTTTTTCTATGTGCTAGCTCTCTGCCTAAGATCTTCAGTCTATCTATCTAGCCTAGAAAAAGGGCTTAGAATCCACACCCTACTAAGGGTGAGTCAGTATTGTCAACTTATAGACAGTTGACTTAAAATTCCCAGCCTTATCTGGGGTCAAGGAGAGAGTTCTTTTTAAATTTCATATATTCCTCTGAGTATCCAAACAGGAAATGCATCATTGGAAGAAGTGCACCTTAGATTAATAGATTTATAGAAAAGGGATACAAAGAACATATATTCTCACTCTTCCTTTCATAGATGAAAAAACTGAGCCCCAGAGAAGTAAGGTAACTTGCCCTAGGGTTAATAAATGGCTGAAGTATTTTGACTCCCAGGCCTCTATTGATCTATTGGTGTGAACACATAGAGTTTCTCCACCTATGAAGAATTTGGACAAAATGAGCCTTAAGGTCCCTTCCTGGCTCTCCCATCGTTTAGGTTGATCATTGCAGTCGCAAATTTATTTTGGTTAACCATTGGGCAGAAACTTCTGCATTGCCTTTAAAAGCCGGGGCAGGAGGGGGGAGGAGGGAACAGGACACAACTCTGCCTTTTCAGACTGTGTTCTCATTTTCTTTACCTCCTCTCTTAGACTAAGAATTCACACGGAGTCAAAGGGGCCAGCATCACCCAACCCTGGCCCTTTGCTATATGACTGATATTTTCAGCTTCCCCTGGGTCACAGTGACTGCCTGAATAGCTTCAAAGTTGAGGAAGACTTCATTCAGCACAAGAAGAAAATGCTAAAAGACACAACCTCGAAGGAAAATGGGGCTCCGTGATAAAACACGGAGGGGCCTTTCAACATTCGTCCATAGGTAGGCTTATCGTTTGCTTTGTTGACTCTCGGCTCAGCCATGTTGCACACAAAGGGTCAGAGCTCTCCCCATCCAAGCACGGTGAATGCCTGACAAATTCAGTCAGGGGATTCATGGCGGCCCTGAATGACCTCAATTCGTGGACAAACCCTGGCACGAGGCAGCTCTAGGCCCTTTAAGCTGCACAACCCAGGGAAACACAACATGTCGGGATTCTACTGCAACAAACTTTTACGGTGAAGCAAACTTTACAAAGTTCACTGAATCTTGCAAAAATGTGACTACTGTAGTGGGAAATTTTGCCAAATTATGCAATCTTGAGCAAAATTCTCCTTGCCACCCCCGCTGTGATGTTCAGCTAAGGGCCTTGCCAAAAGCAGTTGCTAGCAAAATGAGGGGAAAAAAAAAGAAAAGAAAAAGAAAAGAAAAACACCTTTTTTTTTCTTTTTGGCATATGGTGAAAAGCAGAGCAGCAGAAAGCAAACCCCAGGGAAGTGTTTTTTTAACCTTTTTTTTTTTTAAAAAAAATTATTGAAAGTGGCTTTTTGTTCTTGGCAAAAGGGAACTTAGTAAATAGTGGCATTTTCAATGGAACTCTTACATACAAAAGCATTTAAGTGCAAAAGAAACAGTACTTGGGGAAGAGTTTAAGATCAGATCATTTTAGTGCTTGTTTCCTAATCATTCTCATCCAGTGTAAAATATGAATAAATCATTGCTAGGCAAAGTTCATAGTGGAAACAAATGAGGAGTCCAGTCTGTAATTCCTTTGCCCCACTGCTTACTGAGTGTACTGTGTTCATTGGGCCGGGTGGGGCTGCAGCTTCTACCCTTTGGGTGGATCCTCAAACACTCTCCCAGCATGGTCTTTGGCGTAGTATTAAGGTATTTAAGATCAAAGTTAACCAACCCTGTGTAACCTCCTCCTTTGCTTAATGAAAGCAAAGGCAGCTGAAACTCAGCACATCCTGTCTCTCATCCTCCACAGTTACATTTGGGTATCCTATCCCCCTGAGCTTCCTTTTGTGGATTTGTCCAATCTGTTGTATAAACAAGAGGAAGAAGATAATTGTAGAGGTAAAGAACTAAGTGAGCAGTGAATTTTTCCACCTTTATTGGATTTATTCATAGTTCATTACTGTATAAAGACAGTTGTTGTTTTTTCAATTGGCTCTCAGAATGTGTTGCTATAAATAAACAAATATAATCAAGTTATTTAACCATGTTTGGTCTCAGTTTTGTCATCTTTAAAATGGAAGAGTTTGTGACAGCTTGGTGTTCTGGTGGATAGAGCACCAGCCCTGGAGTCAGAAGGATCTGAGTTCAAATTTAGCCTCTGATACTTGATGCTTACTAGCTGTGGAATCCTGAGCAAGTTGCAACCCTGGTTGCCTCCCAAATTTAAAAAAAAAATGGGTAAAATGAAAGAGTTTGATTAGATTGTTTTAAATGTCCTCCTATGATTTGATGAGAAAATTATAATATGCCATATAAGGATCAGTTTAAGGAACTGAATTGTTTATCCAGGAAAATTAAAGACTATGGGGAGATATAATGGCTGTCATCAAATATTTGAAGGATTGTTATATGGAAAAGAAATAATGGTTATAGAAGAAAGAGTGATTTTGTTGTTGGCAGTGATGCGAGCCAAAAATTTAGGAGACTGACATGCCTTTTTCCCCCTTACCCTTCTACACTCTGGCTAAAACTTGACCAAGGGTAGATTTAAATGAACCTAGGTTACACCTTGGACATTGGAATGGTTTAAAGGAATATTTCCACCCCCACCCAAGGAGCAAATTGCAGAGTAAGGACTTTAGGAGTTTATGGAGGAACTGACAAAGGAGTTCAAAAGATAAATATGAACCTGAGAACTTTTCCTAACTTTTGCCAACTGACTAGGGCAGCTGTAGATCTGACTCACAAAAACACTGAAATAGCCTCTGAAGCTATTGCTGAAAGAGTTGAAATCCACCTTTTTGGATAATAAACCACATAGTAGCTATAACTCAGAAAAAATAGTAAATGGAATCATCATCACAGCTCATATTTATATAGTGCTCACTATGTGCCGGGTATTGTAATCACTTTATGATTATCTCCTTTGATCCTCACAGCCACCTGAGAGTTAAGTGCTATTATTATCCCCATTTTCCAGATGAGGAAACTGAGGCAAACAGAGATTAAGTGACTTCCTGGATTTGAATTCAGGTCTTCCTGACTCTAAGCTAGGTACTCTATCCACTGTGCTACTTAGCTGCCTGAATGAAAGAAACAAAGGATAGAGAAAGATACAGAAAAGACCCAGGCAAAAATACCAAAAGATGACAGCAACTTAGAAGACCAACATGAAGAGCACAGTAGAGAGGATAGTCCAGTAATGGACACAACCAGCTTGTAGTATTGAAACCTTCAGTTCTAGGATATCCCCAGACCATTGATGACACTAGCAATTCTTTTTTTTTTTCTTCAGGGCAATTGGGGTTAAGTGACTTGCCCAGGGTCACACAGCTTGTAAGTGTCAAATGTCTGAGGCCGGATTTGAACTCAGGTCTTCCTGAATACAGGGCTGGTGCTTTATCCATTGAGCCACCTAGCTGCCCCAACACCAGCAATTCTTGAGAAGAACAACATGTAGCTAGAGGAAGGAAAGGGAATCCAGCTGGGAAGCAGTTAGAGGATCAAGGGTTTAAAAGAACCCTGGAAGTCATCCAGTCCAAACCCTTTATTTATAAATGAGGAAACTGAGGCCCAGGGAGGATAAGCTACTTGCCCAAAGACACAGAGGTGGTAAGCATTAGAGGAGGGAGTAAAGCCTAAATCCTCTGACTCCATGGTCAGTGAAGCATGAGTTGCATTGGTCTTATGCTCCCTATGCATGTGCACTCACTCATGGGTATTTTCTATACATGTTCTCTTCACCACTAACAGTATGGGAATCTGTGAAAAGAATATATGTGTGTGTGTTATGTATGTATGTGTATCTATATATACTTTTCACAGATTCATATATATATATATATATATATATATATATATATATATATATATATATACACACACATACACATATAGGTATGTGTATATGTATATAGAGTAATAATTTATAATATATAAATTATATGATATAATAATTGTAAAATTCTGTATATGTGGATTATATAATATGAATGTATAGAAATAAAACATATAAGTATAAATTATTTAAATATATAAATAAAAATTATGTGCATAATTTTTATCATTTATTTTGTTGTTTAAAGACATGTATTTTGCTTCTTTGTTTTGTTTTGGGTTTTGAGAGGCAATGGGGGTTAAGTGACTTGCCCAGGGTCACACAGCTAGTAAGTGTCAAGTGTCTGAGGCCAGATTTGAACTCAGGTCCTCCTGAATACAGGGCCAGTGCTTTATCCACTGTGCCACCTAGCTGCCCTGTAATTTGCTTCTAATTAATATGTTCCTCTGGTTGTCCTGGTAAAAGAAACATGAGTGAGGGCTTGTAACCAGTGAATTTGAGTGACTGACAACCACAAATGTGCTTTGAACCTGGAGTTGTTATCAAGGGAAACTTGAGTGAAATCTCCACTACTGTTTTTCTACTTAGACCCAGAGGAGGGAACTAGGTTCAGTGAGTAAAAGTTATATGGAAGCAGATTCAAAACTTCTACATGATCTGTCCAAAAATGGAATGGATGGTCTTCCTCAGATGTATCAAGTTCTCTACCTCTGGAGGTTGTCAAGAGGCGTTTGGTTGACTACTTGGGGATGTTGTGGTTAGGATTCATGCTTTGGTTAAAGGTGGGACTAAGGAACATCTAAGGTCAATTATTGGGATTCTTTGCTTTGATAATTAGGGTCTCTTTACCCATATTTTTGCAGACCTATCTCTTCACACATGTCCTGAGAGTGACTGCTTTAATGTGTCAACCCTAACTTCCATACAGAAGTGATCCCTGAATATGAACAAGCCAGCATAAAATCATATGGGCCAGATGTTATAAGGGTGGCCTATCCTAACAGGGCAGTCCAGTCTGTGTTGGCTACTCACAGAACCACCTATCTGGAACCCTTGAAATGGTTAAGAAAGCCAAACACAGGGCAGCTAGATGGTGCACTAGATAGATCACTGGCCCTGGATTCAGAAGGACCTGAGTTCAAATCTGGCCTCAGACACTTCACACTTACTAGCTGTGTGACCCTGGGCAAGTCACTTAACCCCAATTGCCTCACCAAAAAAAAAAAAAAAAAAAAGCCAAACACTCGGGATTCTCTAATCTGAAGTTCCTTTGGAGGACAATCTATAGGAAATAAAGTAAAAAACAGCTATCTGAAACTATTAAGGAATGAGTCATTCTGGAGAGCTGGGTTTTCTGGATAACTGAGGCTTATATCCTTAAACCAAACAAGCAGATTTAAAAAACTTAAATCACTATTTTCATAAAAGTTTATTGAAAATAATTTAACCTTTTATTGATGAATCAGGGTTATCTTTATAGACATTAGGGATTTTACTATGCCATTAAGGAATACTGCTCTCAAGGTTTTACCAAATGGCCCCAAGCTGCTGTGGGTTAGGGGTTTTTTTTTTTAATTTTTTTATTCTGCTTTTTAGATTTCCTGTCTTCTGCCTCACTCTTGGGCTATCCACTCTTACTTCTCAAGGCTAGCAGTGTGCTAGTCATAGATGGCTTCTATCTTCATTTCTAATTCACTGCTTTCAAATTAGAAAGTAAATTGGAGGAATTGGAAACCAAATTACTGAGTTTATTAAAATTTTTCTTAAGGCAAGATAAAACTTGGCTCACTCTAAGTGTTGTTGCAGAAGATGGATGATCATCTTAATTCTTCTGATAACTTTTAAAAAGTTGCATCTTTCATTAAACAGTCTTGAAGAATATACATTTGAGAAGTATGAAATCCCCTTATGCATTCTGGCATTATCATCAAGTCAAGTCAAGAAACATTCATTGGGTCCTTACTATGTATCAAGCACGATACTAAGCTTTGGGGATACAATGGCAAAGCAGAAACAAAATATATTCCTGGCTTTCAGGGCATTCAGAGTCTAATGGTTCAGAGTCTGAACCATGTTCAGACGAGGTGTAGACAGGGTAAATTGAGAGTAACCTCAGAGGGAAGGCATATAGATTAAGCAGGATGGGAAAGGCTTCTTGAAGAAGATAGATTTTAACTGAGATTTGAAGGAATGCAGGAGGCAGAGATGAAGAGGGAGAGCTCTCTAGGAATGGGAGTACATCAAGTGAAAATGCATATACTTGGGGCAGCTCGGTGGCATAGTTGATAGAGCACCGGCCCTGGAGTCAGGAGGACCTGAGTTCAAATCCAGCCTCAGACACTTAACACTTACTAGCTGTGTGACCCTAACCAAGTCATTTAACCCCAATTGCCTCACCAAAAAATAAATAAAAATAAGAAAATGCATAGAGTTGGGATATTGAGTGTTTTATATACAAATTATATTTTTCAAGCAGAAGGTAGAAAAGTACCTGCTCTCAAAAAAACTTACAGTGTACTCAAGTAGATGTGACACATCCTTAAATAAACATTATGAATATGGATGTGTTGAGGACAAAGGAGAGCTCCAGACAAAGTGCCATTGGAAAATTTAAGGAGTGGAATTTATTTTCAGCTGGAAGAACTAGGGAAAACTTGCTACAAAAGATAGTTACTAAACTGTGATTTGAAGAGAAGAATTTCCACAGCCAAAGGTAAAGATTGATTTAATGAATGAATGAAAAAGCATACCACCATCTTTCTTAGAAAGAAGATTTTAGAGACTGAATGAATGGATGCTATGAATTAATTAATTTTAAAAAGGGCATTTATTAAGCACTATGTGCCAAACACTTTGTTAAGTGTTAGGGATACAAATTGAAAACTGAGACAACCCCAGCCTCTACTTATGTTCTAACTAGAGGAGACAACACCTATTTTGGAGTGGTGGCCAAACAAAGAAATGTCTAAGGAGTCACAGTAAAGACAATTTGATCCATAGAGGGATTTGTTACTCAGAAATGCAAGTACTACTTCCCATTCAATGGTTGGGTTATTGATAATCATCCAATGGATTCAATCAATCAGTAAATACTTACTAAGTGGCTGCTATGTGTCAGGCACTATGCTAAGAACTGATTCATGCTAAAAAAAATTCTTCAATGACAGCTTAAGCAATAAAAAATTGTCCAAATATGTTACAAATGTATTTTTCCTATGACAATAGCATGGGCATGTTTAAACTGTTAGAATTTTGTTCCTGCAGCAACTTGAAACCTTCATGATAATATTTTATCATTATAGTTATTCTAAGCATTTAGTGGATAAGTCTAAAATACTATGAGTGGTATATTAAATTCCCCTGGAGTGCAACAGTTTTTTGTTGTTATTGAAAAGGGTCCAAAGAAAACCACAAAAGTTGGAAACCACTGAGTTCCTATAGTGGCCTGATAGAATTTTCCCTTGCTCACCAAGCAAGGCAGTTTTGCCTAGGGTAGAAGTCACCAGACTGAGAGGATTCACTTCCTCAGGTTACTAGGCGCATTTTGTTTGAATTGATAGAGGCAGGGGAGGGGGTGGACAGCTAGGCGGTGTAGTGGATAAAGCACAGGCCCTGGATTAAGATCTATTGAATTAAGGGGCAGCTAGGTGGTGCAGTGGATAAAGCACTGGCCCTGGATTCAGGAGGACCTGAGTTCAAATATGACCTCAGACACTTGGCACTTGCTAGCTGTATGACCCTGGGCAAGTCATTTAACCCTCATTGCCCTGCAAAACAAAAACAAAAACAGAAACCCAAAAAACAAACAAAAAAGTGACTTGCCCAGGGTCACACAGCTAGTAAGGGATGGCTGTGATTGTGAAGAAAGTCATCTCTGGGCTGCTAGGTGGCGCAGTGGATAAAGCACCGGCCCTGGATTCAGGAGGACCTGAGTTCAGGTCCAGCCTCAGACACTTGACACTTACTAGCTGTGTGACCCTGGGCAAGTCACTTAACCTTCATTGCCCCACAAAGAAAAAAAAAGATCTATTGAATTAAAATATCAGGAAAGAGCATTAAAATAGAAGTTTAAAAAACATGTTCAAACTTCAGCTTTGATGGTTACCAGTTCTATGGTTCTGGTAAAGATGTTAACCTCTATAGGTCTAGTTTCCTCATTTATAAAATGGGACAATAATATTTGTACTTCCTAGCTCCTGCGACTATTATGAGGAAAGAATTGTGTAAACCTGGAAGCACTATATAATTTTGAGTAATTATTAAAGCATTCTAATAAAGTGGTCAAATGCTATTTACATGTTTAATTGGACCTTTTCCCCCTGTGAACCCAGGATATTATTCATGCCATATTGGAGCTTTAGTATAGGACTTGTGGGAAGAATTTTGTGGTTCAGTCACTCAGTCATATCCAACTCTTTCTGTCCCCCATGGGGTTTTCTTGGAAAAGGTACTGGAGTGGTTTGCCATTTCCTTCTCCAGCTTATTTTACAGATAAGGAAACTAAGGCAAAGTGTTAAACAACTTCTCCAGGGTCACAGAGTTAATTAGTGTCTGAGTCCAGATTTGAACTCAGGAAGATGAGTCTTTCTGACTCCAGGCCCAGCACTCTACCCACTGTGTCATCTAGTTGCCTCAGGAAATATTTGAGAATAGGAAATTCACACTCACATTCACACACCATATATGTATGTGTGTATATATATGAATATACATATATTATATGTGTGCATACATCTATCTTTATCTACCTATCTATATCTACAGCTCTTATTTGAACTATGTACTTTATGAATTTTCTGACATTTAAAGTTCTAGGACACTTTCCTCTTTTTTTTTTTTTTTTTTTTTTTTTGCGGGGCAATGAGGGTTAAGTGATTTGCCCAGGGCCACACAGCTAGTAAGTGTCAAATGTCTGAGCCCAGATTTGAACTCAGGTCCTCCTGAATCCAGGGCCAGTGCTTTATCCACTGCACCACCTAGCTGCCCCCGACACTTTCCTCTTAATGCTGCATACTTCTTCCCTACTTCCCTTGACCATAGTTCACATGTGCTCAGAGAATGTAAACTAACTTTTAAAATAGGTTAAGTAAAATATAATTAGGGAAGTAAATGTGATGCACGTTTGTGATGCATACAGGCAAACTAACGTAAACATTTATTTTGGGTCAGCCACTCTTCTGGTTCATTCATACTGTTCATGCAGATAATGGACAGTTGATTGTAAATGAATAGGTACAGAAATGCCTTCCATGGAGCAAAACCCCATTATAGCCCAACTCATCATTAGAGAGTTTTGCATACAGTGCTGAACCAAATGGTGGCTCTTAAAGCATAATCACCACATCAGTAAAAGCCAGCTCTAACAGTGAACCTATAGTTCTTTCCCTCCACACACACCAACATTAGGAAGAAATGATATACAATTATGAATGCTCTACATGTGTAAGGACGGGATATGCAGACTAGGTTGCTCTTTTGCAGTTATCCAATATTGGACACGTTGATGATTAACACTTAGAGAAGCAGAATGGAAAAGGATTTGGGGAATCCCATTTTTTTGGTTGAGCACGTGTACCATTTGTCTTTCTCACTAATCTTCCTATTCAAAGATGACCCTGGCAATGACTAATTGATCCCCATCTGGATGTGCAGGCGTGGCTGTCCTGCCTGAGTTGAGCTCACAAAGACTGTCCTTTGGTTTGTGGTCACAGTCACTATTTGCAGTGTCTGCTGCCCTTTGCAACTCAGCCTTTTAGACTCAGTCTTCCCATTACTTATACACACAGAGTTCCCCCATTGCCTGCTCCTGAACCCATCTGTCTGCTCTGTGGTTTCTCAGCCAGCCTGTTAATAGGTATTGACTGCACCCTGTAACAGTGCTATGGGCTGTGGGCAAAGACGAGAAACATAGAAAAGGAATAATTCCCCCCCCCAGCCTTGCCACACCATGAGAAATTGTGCCTTGCTACATTTGGGTCTCTTAAGGATTTCACAGAATCCAATAATTTCAGAGTTATAAGGGACCTCAGCAGTCATCTAGCACATCTAGTGACAAAAATCCTTTTTACAATATATTAAGTCATCATCCAACCTTTGTCTGAAGACCCTGAAGAAGGAACCCACCATCTCCCAAGGAGCACAGTTCTTTTTTTTCTTTTTTTCCTTTGGTGAGGCAATCGGGGTTAAGTGACTTGCCCAGGGTCACACAGCTAGTGTCAAGGGTCTGAGGCCGGATTTGAACTCAAGTCCTCCTGAATCCTGGGCCAGTGCTCTATCTACTGTACCACCTAGCTGTCCCACACAGTTCATTTTTTAAAGAGATCAGATTGTTAGGGATTTTATATTGGGGGTTGGGAGAAGGGGTGTGGAGGAGTTGGCATCTCCCCACCCCTCAGTTTAGTTGTAAGAAAGTAAGGAAAAAGTTACCAGAGGTAGCAGGGTTTTCATATATTAAATTAAGTGCCAAAAATCATGCCTGTCCCATTATCCTTTAATAAAGTATGAAAAACATTTCCCTAATTGATGGGAAAGTGAACTTAGAAGTGCTTGGGCAAAGACTAGTGATGACCCTCATTACTTGTAATAAGCTTAGTTTGCCACCTGAGAAATGTTTGAGACAGGGTCACTTTGTGGAGTATGACCTAGTAGTATAAATACTAGAAGGGGAGGGGAAAGCAGAATTTCCCTCTTCCCTTTCCCTTTATATCTATGATTTCTTATAGTGGCTGCCCATGAAGGAGGAGATACAGAATCCAGAAGGGAGGAGAGATATACAGAGAATCAGAGGCAGAAAGTAACTTAAAGGAGCCTGACCCCTGGCAGCAAAGAAGAGAGCTAACTGGGAATATAAGGTAAAATTAGCTCCAATAATTGCAAGTTTAGCTATATAGAGGAGGAAGTTTGAGGAGTCCAGAGGAGCAACCCGCCCTGTAAACTGTGTCTAGGGCAGTGGGAGGGCATCATGAAAAGAAAAAATGACACTGGGGACTTCTAGTACTAAAGGTAGGAGTTGCCTTGGTTATATATGTTCTCTATATGTGTATCTCACTACCATTATACTCCATGTTCATTCCTCCCATGGATGCTAAATGTATCTGCTTCCAATTCAGATGGTTGTATTTTTCCTCTTTCCTATTGTATTTTTCCTATTTCACCCCCCAAGAGGACATGAACCTTTGGATCTATGTGAGACCCACCAGAGAATTGCCAAGGGCCCTCTGGAACAGGAATGACCCTCACAGGGGACACTTTGAGCTAATTCAGATTCACTGGACACTGTCCAAGAGTAAAGGGACCAACTTCTAAAGTCTACCATTTTCTGTGGCATTTTCTGGAGCACCAAACTATCAGCCAGTTACTTCTTATAATTTAGATAACACTTTACTACATCTTAAGATATAAACGCAACTTCAGGATTTGGTACTTTTTCAAAAATAATTTATCGTTAATTGGAGTACTATTTGGGCATTATTACATATTACTTTGGAATTGCCAACAGTGGTTTTGGTAAAAATGTAACCACAATAGAGAAACTTGATTAAAGGAAATTATCTAATACTTATGTGTGCAAGTTTATTTATTCTTCCTTTCCATCATTACCAGGGAAAGGTATGTCCTTACCAGAATTTAATAAGAAGATGTAAGAGAATACAGCTCAAGAGTAGGCATGTCTATAGGACATTGCATACATTATTTTGCCAGATTCCACAGATACATTATTTCCTTTCATCTTCACAAGAAATCTTTGAGATAGATGGTAGAGGCATCTCCATTTTGAAAGTAGAAAACTCAGACGTAGAGAATCTAAGTGACAAGTAGGCATCTTAGGATTTGAATCCAAACCTTCTGACCTCAACCAGTAAACAAGCATTTATTAAGTTCTTACTTACAGCAAACAAGCATTTATTAAGTGTTTACTTATAGTAAATAAGCATTTATTAAGTTCTTACTACAAAAAGAACTGGGGATTAAAAAGAAAGACAAAATCATAGCTATTCCTAAATTCAAGCAGTTCACATTCTAATAAGATATACAAAGATATACAAATTTCTATGTACATACAAGATATCTACAGGGTAAATGAAAGGCAATCTTAGAGGGAAGGAATGGGGTAGGATAGAAGGGAAAACTGGGAAAGGTCTCCTGCAGAAGATAGAATTTGAGCTGAGTTTCAAAGAAATTCCAGGAAAGCTAAAAGGAAGAGGGAAGGAGAAAGAGCGTTCCAAACACCTGGACGTTCAATATGACATATTCAAAAGGTAGTTGGGGGGCAGCTAGGTGGCGCAGTGGATAGAGCACCAGCCCTGGATTCAGGAGGACCTGAGTTCAAATCCAGCCTCAGACCCTTGACAGTTACTAGCTGTATGACCCTGGGCAAGTCACTTAACCCCAATTGCCTCACCCCCCCCAAAACAAAAGATAATTGGTAATGTGGATTTGGAGCACAAGAAAGAAGTTAGAGCTGGATATGTACAACTGGAAAAAAAAAAGTTTTTTAACACCTGTGATAATTAAACCCCTGTAAGAAAGGTAGACGTAAAAGAGAAGAGAGGCCAGGGAAGAGTTTTAGAGGACATCCATGGTTAATGGATGTTGAAAGCACTTGGTGACTCATTAGATAGAATGTCAGACCTGAAGTCAGGAAGACTCCTCTTCCTGAGTTCAAATCTGGCTTCAGACATTCCTAGTTGTATGACCCTGGGCAAGTCACTTACTCCTATTTGCCTCAGTTTCCTCATACGCAAAATGAGCTGGAGAAGGAAATAGTAAACTATTCCACTATCTTTGCCAAGAAAACCCCAAATGGGCTTCGAAGAGGCAGACATGAGTGAAAATGACTGAACAACAACAATGGCTAGCGGACATGGTCTGGATGAAGATTCATCAAAGGAGCTAAGAAGGAACAGTCAGACAGTTAAGAAGAGAACCGGGAGAGACCAGTATCATGAAAACCTAGAGAGGAGAGAGTATACAGGAGGAAAGAGTATTCACAAGGAGAAAGTGAGCAACAGTGTCAAAAGCTGCAGAGAAGTCAAGAAGGCTTATAATCTAGGTAAGTCCATTCGACTGGGCAATGAAGAGGTCAGGGGTAACTTTGGAAAAAGCAGTTTAATTTCCACTCCAATATTCTATTTACAGTGATACACTTCTTTACTATATCTCAAGTTAAGCTAACTACCTCAGTTGATTGGAAACAAATTTTGTTTTGTCTTGTTTCTTAAAAAGAACTCTATCTGCAAAAGGTATGAAATGTTGGTTTAAAATGAAGAATTTTCATAGAAATAAAGAAATTTCAAGTCATCTCCCTGGGCTTGTTCCAGGTCAAAGTGTTTGGAAGGAACTGAAATTAATTACTATAAAGCAAGCACTGGGATAGATTGTCATTCCTCTTTAAACTTAAATCTCTGTTTTGATCATAAATTTAACTTTCAAGAGATTTGAATCCATAGAAATGGCATGTAGATAATGGCCCAGCCACTTTATAAGACAAAGAGCTGATAATATAATCTGTCTTTGTCACATTCAAACATATACAAACACATATATAAATGTATTTTATCAATGTGCAGTCATTTCTCAGTTGGGATTTTCTTGGTAAAGAAATCAAAGTGGTTTGTCATTTCCTTCACAAGCTCATTTTACAGTTGACAAAACAGAGGCAAACAGGGTTAAATGACTTGCCCACAGTCATACAGCTAGTCAGCATCTGAGGCCAGATTTGAACTCAGAAAGATGAATCTTCTTGACTCCAAGCTCAGCACTCTATTCTCTGTACCACATAGCTGCTATATATAAATGAGAGTGAAGTACTTCACTCTGCCTCAGTTTCCTCATCTTTAAAATGAGTGGGAGAAGGAAATGGCAAACCATTTCCAGTATCTTTGCCAAGAAAACCCCAAATGAGGTCAATGAAGAGTCAGATATAACTCAATAACAACTTTTGCATAAGATGATACTGAGCCTCAGAATGTGTAGGTATCTTGCCCAGGGTCACATGGCTAGAAAATCTAATGTCAAAGGAAGGAATTTCAAAGGCTACCCCATCCTGGAAGGGCATGGGGTAACTTTAATGAAGCATGACTATCTGGCAGCATAGTAAGAGCCATATTCTGGTTTTGTTGCTAGCATAGTTTGTAGTGTACACTTTTCAGACGCCTAACTGAAGAAATGCTCAAAATCCTTTGAGAATCTTAATGGGAGAAAAATCTCCTGGGATCCTATGCAAAAGAAAATAAATGAAGAAATAAGAGAACAAAAGGATTGTTAGATGCCTCATTCAGTGAAAATTGGAACTAATAAGATAGGAAACCGATAGTGCCCATTTTTATATGCAGAAAAAAGTCTATTTCCAGATTAGAGTGTTGTCCTCATGAATCAGATGGGTAGAAAGGCTTGGCCCCACCCCACCCCCCAACAAGGTCCATGCTTGATTTCTTGATATAAGTATGGCATAAATGCCCAACCTTCACCAGGGAACCTGGCCAACCAGAAATGTTTCAGATACAAAGTACAAAAAAAGTCTTGCTGACAAGAAATGCCAGAGAATCCATGCCATGTACAGCATCTGGACAAAAATATGAACATCTGTTCTCAGTATGAAACTTATTATTTTCTATCACTTTGCTTTCAAGGGAAAAAATGAACAATTAGGATGCAAGAGTTTTATATGGTGGCAAGGTAGGGTCTTACTTCCCAATTAAGAGCCAGACTGCATGCTCTGTAGCAGATTTGGCCTACCAAGAGATGTGTTTATGCGCCAAATGTTAGGAAAAGTGTATTGCTATGCACCAAGGTCTCCATTATTCAGAGGTTGGCCTTTTTTATCACCTAGAAAACGGTCAGACCCTAGAGGTTTGTTGTTGGTTTTATAATAAAAAAAGAAAACATTTCTGCTTATGGGAAAACAACACTTTACAAGGTGAAGAAATATAAGTATAGCCAATGGCCCAAGAGAAGATTATACCCAATACAACATGATAAATCATTCCCCGGACCAGAAGTAAAAGAGAGGGTCTCATTGGCTGGTGATGGCTATCCAAGATGCAACTGGTAAGTCAAGAAGCATGGAAGTGTCAGGGGAAGGAGATAAGGAGACAGGAAAGAATAAAAGAGGAAAGCAGAGAGAAGAATTAGAAGAAGTTACAGGTATCAGAAATGGAAAGCAACAAATGAATCTGAGGGTGGTGAGCAACAAATTGTCTTATGGTAGAGATGAAGAGTGATAGCCACCTGGAGACAGAAGAAAGCTAGAACCCTTCTGTTGACTAAGGGCAAACAATACTATTCTCCTAAATATTTGCTAAAGTTACTGTTAGACATGGCAATCAACCATCAGTGGCTCACTGCCTACCTATGAATATTTGATGTCCTTAGTGAAAACACTGAGCCATCAAAAATGATTAAATTATGCTGTCTACTTTGATTACAGAGAAATATGCTCTACATGTTAGAAAGATTTCTATTTAAAATGTTTACAATATGAAAATTGGTGAACATGTAAATAGTATAACTTCAGTTTTCTTGAGAATAATCACTGATGTGACATTTATCCTGGAAGTGACTCTGAGGTCCTGAAGACCATGCTAGCAGAATGCAAGTTCGACACATCTCACTAACCTGGAAAAGGCTTCAAACACCAGCCTGCTGATGGGTCATGTGTCTGTCCAGTGAGAATTAGCCAGATTAGGGTTGAAGAGGTTTATCACCTGATTGCTACCTATCGGCGAGCTTTTCTATCCACAACACCTCATGGCGAAATCTTTTAAGCTACAGAGAAATTACAATCTATGTCAGTGTAGGAAGTACTCACAGGGATGGAACTGGGGCTCCCTGAAATATAGATAGAGGTGAAACAGCTTACCTCCTGGATTTGCCAGATAACCAAGGGGTTACCATAAATATCTGGACATATAGAAGATATGAGTTCAAATCCAGCCTTACTCATCGAGCTGTATGACCTGGGCAAGCCACAACCTCTGTTTGCCTCAGTTTCCTTATCTGTAAAACAAAGATAATAATAATACATACCTCCCAGGGTTGTTGTGGTGATCAAATGAGAAAATAATAGTAAGCCATTCAGCACAGTGCCTGGCCCACAGTAAGTACTGTATAAATGATGGCTATTATTATTCTGTATCCACAACTTCATGTAGGAAGATGACAGACACTGCTGGCAGACAGGGTTTTACCCAGAGGTATGGGTGTGGTTAGAAAGAGAAGACTTACAATGTTGGTGGGGCTACAGAAGATGAGAACGCTAATATTAATAGGTGGAGCTAAGAATTAGTATAATCATTCTGGGAAGTAATTTGAAATTATGAGAAGAAAGTGATTAAAATGTTTGTACCTTTTGATCTGGAGATTTAACTACTGGGGTGGGGAGGTGGGAGGAAGGGGGTCTCTCTATGTTTGTCTCTGTGTGTGTGTGTGTGTGTGTGTGTTTGTATATGCCAAGGAGTTCAAATGCATAAAGTTCCCAAATACACCAAAATGTTCATGGTCTTACTTTTTTGTAGGAGCAAAGAAGTGGAAACAATGTAGATACTCATGAAATGAGAAATTATTGAATAGATTAGGGTATTTGAATAATGGAATATCTTACTTTGCCTTAAGAAACACTTACCAAGGGGCAGCTAGGTGGTGCAATGGATAGAGCACTGGCCCTGGAGTCAGGAGTACCTGAGCAGGTTCAAATCCGGGCTCAGATGATTGACACTTACTAGCTGTGTGACCCTGGGAAAGTCACTTAACCCCAATTGCCTCACCAAAAAAAGAAAGAAAGAAAGAAAGAAAGAAAGAAAGAAAGAAAGAAAGAAAGAAAGAAAGAAAGAAAGAAAGAAAGAAAGAAAGAAAAAAGGAAAGAAAGAAAGAAAAAAAAGAAAGAAAGAAAGAGAAAAAAGAAAGAAAAGAAACATTTACCAAGAACAATCCAGAGAAGCTTAGGAAGACTTTCATGAACTAATGCCAAGTGAAATAAGTAGAAACGATAAAGCAGTATACATGAGTTCAACAGTATAAATGGAAAAACCAAACCAAACAAAAAACTAAACTGAATGCTGGGCAATTATATTGACCTAGATCCTGGAGAAAAGTCAAAATGAAGTGCCTCTTTACCTGCTCTGCAGAGGCAGGAAATTATGGATGTACATCATTGTATATACTGGCAGATATGGCTCATTTTGTTAAACTACCAGGGTTGTGTTTTTTTTCTCTTCCTTTTTATTTTTTGTTATAACGGATTGCTTGCTGGGTAAGGGAGAAAGGACAGATAGCTTTGCAAATGGGGTTATAAAGATAGAATTACCAATAACAATTTTAACAGCAAAAGAAAGGGAAGGTAGGGAAAGGGCTATCACAGTTGCCCTTTCACTTATTGGAATAATTGTCAGAGACCCTGTTTGTCCACCAGGAAAGAGGTCATATGCCCCAAGCATCTGATTTGACCACATACAGCTCTCAATAACAATGAGATACCTGAGTGAACATTAAAAACAATGCCTATTTTGCTTTGAAGGAACCAATGTACTTTATCCACTGAGAATGAACACAAGAATAAGGGAGGTCAAGGGCTAGGAGTCCCAGACCTGGCATTGCTTCTGATGTATTGTGTGATTTTCAGGTGTTTGGTATTTCCTCCTCAGTTCACTTTCTTCCTCAGTGAGAGGAGGAATAATCTCCTAATGTCTACCTAACTCCTAGCTCTATTACAGGGCTTGACTCCTTAAGGACACCCTAGCAGCTGAGAAATACAAATATTGCTGTGAATTCTTGCCAGGAAGGGAGGGTTATCTTGGATCCATTACCATCCTGTGGGTTTGAAAAGTGAAAGGCAACAAGTTCTAACACCCACAGTTGTGAGGGGTGATTGATTTGCTTACTGTCAGCCATTTGTTCAATCTTAGTGATATCTGTAAACTGAAAATCCTTGTCAAATTTGTGTTTTATCCAGCTACTTGCCCCCAGGGTAGTGTAGGCCAACTTGATTACCACCCTGGCTAGATGCTGCTCTGCTCTGACACCATTGGTTCGATACCCTTACATAACAGAAGTGGACCCAGCTTCACCAACTCCTCTCAAGCACCAAGTGGATTTTATTTGTAGAAACAAATCTGTATCTTTGATATTTACTTTACTTTTATTTTATTTTTAATTCAGAATATAAAACAAGCATTTCCATACGATAGTAGAATTTTAAAAAAGATTATTGCAAATGAAACTGTAAATCTATATATACAACTTGCTATTTATTCCTTTTAAATATATAATAAAGTTATCATGTAACTTTCTTTTTTTTTTTTTTGTTTCCCCCCCAACCATGATGATTCAGAATTCTACTGGGTTCTACAGGGAAATGATTTTTCTTTTCCTGAAAACACATCTTTCTTCTTTTTAGGACTTTTTTTCCTGTTTGTATTTTAAGTCAATGTAATAGATAGATAAGGAAATCACTAGTCAGATTAAAATCAAGGGATCACAGGTGGCGCAGTAGATAGAGCACTGGCCCTGGATTCAGGACTACCTGAGTTCAAATCTGACCTCAGACACTTAACACTTACTAGCTGTATGACCCTGGACAAGTCACTTAACCTCAATTGCCTCACCAAAAAAAAAAAAATCAGGGGATCACAGATGTGGTGATCAAAGGGATCATAAAAGCTATCTAGTACAACTATCTTATTTAAATTTCAGGAAATTTGGTCCCAAGAAGGTTAAATGATTTCCCAAGGTCATACAGATAGTGTGCATCAGAAGTGGGATTTGAACCCAGGTTTTCTGATTCCAGTGTCAAAGCCTTCTGCTGCCTTCCATATGAATATGGCTCCTTCTGGACCTGAAGAAGCTATATAGCAGCAATGTGCCCATTCAGCTACTGTTAGCTGACCGTTAACCATTCATTAGGAAAGAATGTGTGCCCAAGAGTCTACAGGGGTGCACATGATCTTTTTTGAAGTAGATTTTGTTGTTGTTTTTAAATCACCTAAAGAAATGTCACATTCATGGACCCTGCAGAAAGAACTACCTAGTGGTCCCAACCAGATTGAAATGTAATTGGGAAATGTTTCACAAAATGAATAAAAATACAACATAGGTATTGTGAATTTGTGGTTTTTCTAAGTCAATATCCACCTGCAGGGATCCTGTTTCTATTTGAGTTTGACACCACTGACCTATATTTCTCCCTATATCTTTTCCTTTTCTCCCTCCCAGAGAACCATCTGGAAGGACAGAAGGAAGGAAGGAAGGAAGGAAGGAAGGAAGGAAGGAAGGAAGGAAGGAAGGAAGGAAGGAAGGAAGGAAGGAAGGAAGGAAGGAAGGAAGGAAGGAAGGAAGGAAGGAAGGAAGGGAGGAAGGAAGGAAGGAAGGAAGGAAGGAAGGAAGGAAGGAAGGAAGGGAGGGAAAAGAAGGAAAGGCAAGGGAACAGAAGGGAAGACAAGGAAAGGAAAGAAAGGGAAAGAAAAGATAAGGAAAGGAAAGATAAGGAAAGGAACGGATCTTTTCAGTAGGTCTCTTTGATTGGTAATTCATAGAAGAAAAAAACAGCCCTTCCAAACATAAGAAAAAAGGCTAGTTTTAGATCATCCCTCACAAGCCGATGTTGAGAGGTAAAAGTACTTGTGTCTCTGGGCTCCTATTGTAACTGGCAAGCTATACAGCCCAAATAAAGAAAGCTTGATCCCCATGGCTATAACCTCTGAAGATCTTCAAAGTTCAGACTACACTTCATTTCAGAATGAATTCATAGACTGCATAATACTACTCTTACATGCAATTTACACTTCAGTCAAGAGAAGCAAAACTGAAAATGCCACCCTAAGACTATTCATGATATGAAAGAAACTCCTTTAAATTTCTACTTTTCCAAGAACCACAAATGTATTTTCTTCTGCAAGCACAGCGTTTACCCCTTAATTTTGAGGGTAGCAGGACAGGGACAGGATGACATTCCAACACATAGGGTGAGCCTGGGCATCTT
Organism: Dromiciops gliroides; assembly: GCF_019393635.1. Taxonomy (NCBI): domain Eukaryota; kingdom Metazoa; phylum Chordata; class Mammalia; order Microbiotheria; family Microbiotheriidae; genus Dromiciops; species Dromiciops gliroides. The sequence continues at coordinate 574,390,200 of NC_057863.1, read as the reverse complement.
TAGCCACAAGATGGGGGAGAATAGTTTGTAGACATAACACATTAAACAGTATAATGCATGGATGTATATTGTCCTTCCAGTCCATACTGGGAAGAATTCAGTGCCTAGGATACTGTTCATACTCTGAAAGTCCTTCACCAGGAAAGTCAGACCCCAAAATAACCTCTGCTTCCTTTATCTGGATCATTCTATGGTTTAGCCAAACTGTCCTCCTCTCTGTTCCTCACTCAACACTCTATTTCCTGTCTCCCTGACGTTGTAAGACCATTCCCTGGGCTTGAAATACCTCCCCATCCCCACCTCTGCTTCAGACATTCCCTCATTTCCTTTAAGAGTCAGCATAAGCAATCCCTTCCACAAGAAATATTTCTATTGCTGGTGTCTTCTCTATGAAATTACCTGACATTTCTCTTGTAAGTCTCTTATATGGTATGTGCATAATGATTTGCATGTTGTCTCCCCTATTAGCACGTCAGCTCCTTGAGAGCTGTTTTTGCCTCTCTTTGCATTCTCAATGCTTACTTAGCACCTTACCTGACATATATAAGCATTTAATAATGTTTGTTGAGGGGCACCTAGATGGTGCAGTGGATAAAGCACTGGCCCTGGATTCAGGAGGACCTGAATTCAAATCTGGCCTCAGACACTTGACACTTACTAGCTGTGCGACCCTGGGCAAGTCACTTAACCCTCATTTCCCTGCAAGAAAGAAAGGAAGGAAGGAAAGAAGACAAAAATTTTAAAAATTAAAAAATAAATTCTCGTTGACTGCTTGACTCATTTTACTCACTGCTAGTGCCTCCTCTCCCTCTAAGTATCTATTTTGTATTTCTTCTTTTTATACTTATGTATACATACATCTCCCCTAATAAAATGTAAACTCCCTGAGTTCAGAAATGTTTTTGTCTTTATTTCCCCAGTGGCAAGCATAGTGCCTGGCACCTAGAAAGTATTTAAAAAATGCTTATTGATTAATTTTTGATCATCCACAACTCTCTCAGCTTCCTTCTCTCATATGCAGGACAGTATAAATCTTAGCAATTTTTATGAGGCATAAATAACTAAGACCATGGGATGCAAAGTAATTAATGGTGATACTGTTATTCAGGTAACAGCATAAAATCAAGTGAGTGAAAAGTTAGCATAATAGCTGCGAGGCTATGGAGCCCCTGCCAGCTAATAATCCACTCTCCATTATAGAGGGTCTTTTAAAGAAGGAGTCATTTCAGTGCACTACAATAGTTATTTTTTGGACCTCAGATTTGACTTGGCTTAGCTATAGTTCCCACATGATGAGATGGCCATGCCAAGCTAGATGGATGATTGGCAGGTAAAAGCAACCATCAGACACAAGGCCTAATAGATATGGACTGAAACATTCTGAGTTTTCACTTCAGGATTCTACCTCGGTTTTAAGAAAAAGCTAACATATTAAAAAATGCTGAGTGTAGCAATTTTTAAGAGTCAAATTCTATGTCCATGAGTCAGCTGGTAGAGCAGTGGGTAAAGTGCTAGGACTAGAGTCAGGAAGACCCAAGTTCAAATCCAGTCTCAGACAGTAGCTGCGTAACCCTGAGCAAGTCTTTTTGCCTCAGTTTCTTTAATGGTAAAATGAGGGTAATGATAGCATCCACTTCTCAGGATTGTTGTGAATCAGTCAAATGAAATAATATTATAAAAGCATTTAACACAATGCCTAGTACATATTAAGTGCTATATATAAATGCTTATTCCCTCTCTAAAACTTTCTCAGTACTTTGATGGTACAAGGAAAGGTATCTTCTTCCCTCTCCTCCATATTTATTCATTATTCATTCAAGCAAAATTGATTTAAAAACTCACTGTGTGCAAATCCTTATTCTAGGCCCTGGGAGAGATATAAAAGTAAATAAGAGAGGCGGCTAGGTGGCACAGTGGATAAAGCACGGCCCTGGATTCAGGAGGACCTGAGTTCAAATCCAGCCTCAGACATTTACTAGCTGTGTGACCCTGGGAAAGTCACTTAACCCCCATTGCCCTGTTTAAAAAAAAAAGTAAATAAGACATAGCTCTCTGCCTTTGAAAAAAAATCTAGCAAAGGAGATAATATGCAGGGACACTTAACTATAATGCAAGGTATAATATGAACACATAAAGAACAATGAACAAAAAGAGAAAAATCACTTCCAGGGGTGGTAGAACAGGAAAGTTTTCATTATATTATAGAAATAGCATTGATTGAACCCAATAGACCTAGATTCAAATCTCAGCTTTACCACTATCTGTGTGACCTTGGACAAGTCCTTTTACTTCTATGAACCTTAGTTTACTTCTCTGTAAAATGAGGGAGTTGGACTAAGTGGTCTCTAAGGACCTATCAAGCTCTCAGATCTCTGATTCTGTAGGTCACAGAGGGACCTGAAGGATGGGTAGGATTTCAATTGGCAGTACATCAGACAGGGATGTACTCCCCAATGAGATCCCCTTGTGACCATCAGGAAAAGATACTTGAACAAAAAGTGACGCTAGAAAATCCTGCCAAAAGGTCATGTCCAAGAGCTACTCAGACATGAAGTGCATTCCATAGAGCTGGGAGGGGGAAGAAGCAGGTGCATGATATCAGAGGTCAGAATAAGAAAGCTGCCCCCAGGACCTCTGTTCTCCCATATGCACTGGGAGTTACCCAGAGTTCCTGGACTGTTCCTGTCACAGCTTAGCAGTGGTCTCCCAATCATCCAACCCCTGTGTCATTTCAGGGAAACAATATCTATAAATTGAAGACTTTCTGATGCTTAACTTAGCAAAACCACTTTCCAATATCATTTTCATGTCCAATAGAACTTGTCATCTTTTCTCTTAAGTTTTGCTTTTCCATATTAAAAAACCAAAGCAAAGAAAGAAAGAATCCAGAGTTAGACTATTGCCAAGTCACAACAACAGACTCCCAACTCTGAGGGTTTCAGGATTTCAAGTTCAGTTAAAACACTGAATCTAAGAAGTGGGTTCTCAAGTTGGCAATGTGTCTTCTTCCCACATCCCTCCTTAATTACCATCCAAGTGCAGAGGCTGTGACTCAGAGAATGTGTAAACCCAAGACTTGTAAACACAGCTCTTCCAATGCCACATGTTCTAGATTCTTTCTTTGCTGGTGCAGTGCAACCAAGGGTCGGGGCAAATAAGGTAAGGAGACCATTTGAGTTCAACTTCTGAAGCTGTTTATTCTGCTGAAATTTAGGTAGAGGCCAAAATGACTGTTTTCTCTATTGTCTCCAACTAAACTGCTGACATCTAAGAAGTATGAACACTTGGCAGATTTTCAGACTCCAAACAATAACCAAACTGCAAAAGGAGATTGTTCAGTGTTGCTTTCTCTGTGGCTGTTATCGTTCTTTATCTTATGACTTTCCAGAAATTTTGAGTCATTCCATCCTTCTCCCTCACAGCTCAGGGCAAGGTCTTCAGGGACCGCCATTGGGATTTGACAACAACTGGCATAGGGTTGGGTCCAACCAAAATACATTTATGTAGGGAAAGCCAATTCATGTTCTCCAATGGACCTAGGAGGATACAACGTTGCTCTATCTCTTTCTTGTGTGAGAGCTATATTTCTGACATTCTGCCCACAAGGTAATCAGAAATGGTCTTTAGGTCAGAGAAATGAAGTGGGCATAGTGGAATCAGATCTTGGGGTCACTGGTTAATGAGTCCCAGCTCTTCTATGCAGTTGTGTGATCTTGGGTAAAATGCAAACCTCCCTAGGTCTCAGTTTTCTTACCTGATAAATGAGGATAAAAATATTTGTATCACCCCATAAGGTTTTCCTGAGGATCAAAGGAAATAATGTATGGAAAGTGTTTTATAAGCATCAATACCCTTGAATCCTAGAATCTTAGGCTAACAAGAATCACAATAGGATCCAAGGAAATCCAACCCTTCATTGGTAGCAGCCACGCAGGAGAGTCAAACTGAGAAGGTAAGCCCCAAAAGGCATACAGATACAGCACCCTCCCCCCTGCCACCATCACAGATGGAAAAAGACCAAGGGACCACCCAGGGTTTGCGATTTCATACCAAGATGCCAAATCTTTTCATCCCTGAGTTATTACATGATAGGAAATAACCAGAGTCTGTCCTCTCTGATATAATTAATGACTGAGGTTGGTCTGAAGAAGGAAAAACAATTTTGTCACATTTTGCATGATCCCCATGTATTCAAACTGGAAGGTTCAATGACTAACAGAAGCACAAATTCTCCTTAAAACAGCTCTCTGAATACTGCCAGTCATGGGGAAACTTACCACATCATGTCTCCCCACTCCTCTCCAACGAGATTTAAGTTCTTGCTTGATTCTTTCCACCTTTCAGAGATATGACTTCTGAAACAGAAATACAGAAGGGAAAAGGGGGGACAAGGATGATGTTAATGAGTGTCTATCCCTTTTAGTATAAAATTAGCCCCAAATTAATAATAATAATAATAATTCTATATCCTTGGTTTCGAATCAAAGATTAAAGCACAGAAAACATTCTTCCCAAGCTTTAGACAACTTTGTTTCCTGATGTGAAACTCAAATAGATGAATTCCTATCTATGATAGTATCTTTAAAAGCAGGGAGGGGCAGCTAGGTGGCGCAGTGGATAGAGCACTGTCTCTGAATTCAGGAGGACCTGAGTTCAAATCTGATTTCAGACACTTGACACTAGCTGTGTGATCCTGGGCAAGTCACTTAACCCTCATTGCCCCGGAAAAAAAAAAAGCAGGGAAGAGGTCTTCTTCCTTTTTAGCTCTTCACAGTGCCCAAGACAAGATTTTACACACAATGGGCGCTCAGAAAATGACTGCTTCCATATATGGTACCCAGCCTTCCTCACAGACAGACAATAAGTCAGTCTGCAAGCATATATTAAGCGCCTATTATAAGTCAGGCATTGTGCTAAATGTCAGGAATGCAAAGAAAGGCAAAAATCATGGTCCCTGCCTTTAAGGAGCTCCCATTCTAATGAGGGAGACAACATGTGATTAATCATGTGTGTTCAATGATATCGGAGATAAGGTAGTAATACCTAGAGGAGGCATTAGCAGCTGGGGGTGAGGGCTAGGAAGGGCTTTCCATTGAAGCTGAGATTTGAGCTGAGGTTTGAAGGAAGCCAGGGAAGTTAAACAAACATTGGAGGTGAGGAGGGTCACCATGTTAGGCATGAATGTCAGTCAGTGCAATGAAGTCTTGTTGTCAAGGAATGAGTAAGCCAAAATCTGGCCAGGCCAGACTAGACTATAGAGTGCATGAAAAGTACATGGAGAAGAGGAAGATTTTAAAAGACTGGAAATGTCAGAATGAACAAGGCTGTGAAGATCTTTAAATGCCAGAGAGATTTTATATTATATCTTTCAGGTGGTAGAGAGTCACTAAAGCTTTTACAGAGGAAGGGGAAGGGGTTGTATTCTTCCTGGGTTTGTTTGGGTTGGGTTGGGTTGCTTTGGTTTGTTGGGTTTTGTTTTGTTTTTTGGCAGGGGGAAAGATTATAGTCAGACCTACATTTTAGAAAAAATCACCTTAGGGGCAGCTAGGTAGTGCAGTGGTTAGAGCACTGACCCTGGAGTCAGGAGGACCTGAGTTCAAATCCGGCCTCAGACACTTAACACTTACTAGCTGTGTGACCCTAGGCAAGTCACTTAATCCCAATTGCCTCACAAAAAAAAGAAAAAGAAAAAGAAAAAATCACCTTAGAAGCTGAACAGGGGATGGATTGGAGTAGGGAGAGACTCAAATTAGTGAGGAAGATGGAGGAAGAAATAAAAAATATTTGTAGTATAGACCCATTTGAGACTATTTAAAAAATTTATAATGGATCCAATCAGCAAATTTCTTATTTTCTCTAGTTCCATGCCAGAGCACATGAATGGGCATAAAGGAAGTTGATAGTGGAAGGGATCCAAGGTTGGAGTTTCTCAAGGCCTGGTTGGTAATAGGGCAAGGGAGAAAGAGATTCTAGTATAGAAGATAGAGTAAAGATTTACCGATCCACCAAGGAGATAAGATAGGAAAGGAAGGAGAGTGTAAATCAGTACATTGGTAAAGGCCTGGGAAACAACTGTAAAGGATATGAGAATTGGAATACTGCCCCCTGCTAGAGAGATATTGTAGGGAAGCCCTACCATGACAGGAAGCCTGGTGAGGACAAGTCAGGTGGTCTTCGGCATCGTGAAGCTGGCCAGCTTGCATTTGTAAAGCTGCCTGTTAGTTCTGTTGATCAGGGCTGCCAGCCAATTAGTTTGGGGCTGTGTATGTGGACTGCCCTGTTTCCTGTGGGAGAGGGGGCTTCTGGGAGAGAGAAGGGAGGAGAGGAGTTACTCATGCGAGAGAGAGAGAGAGAGAGAGAGAGAGAGAAAGGGAGAGGGAGAGGGAAAAAGGGAGAGGGAGAGGGAGAGGGAGAGAGAGAGAGATCATGGTGTCTATCCCCTTTTTCATTATCCCTAGCTTCACCTGTGTTGTAGATTTGTTCCCCTTAATAAAACCTGTTTTGTTTTTTAAAGAGGCTGTTAATCTCCTTTCTTACCCCAATATTATGGCAAGACACCCAATTAACTCTCCCCATACTAAATTTGGCCCTTAGAAGGGGAAGATTGGAAGTCATGATGACAGTAGACATTGTAAAGTAGAGGGAAGGATGAAAGGATAACAGATTATTATAAGATAAGTGAATTTCAGAATTCATAAACATGGAAAAGGAACCCTTGTAAATCATCACAAAAGCAAGGGTTGCTTTTGTATAGCTGAGATGGAATGGAGGAGGAGGTCATGGGAACTGCATTAATTATAAAGACAAGAGGCTAAGGGAGCTTTAGGAAGCATCAAAAATGCATGTTGTAATCCCCTAAAACTAGGCAGGCAAGTGGCACAGTAGGGTAAAGTGCTGGCCACGGAGTCAAGAAGACCTGAGTTCAAATCTATCCTTAGATACTTACTAGCTATGTGACCCAAGCCAAGTCACATAACCTATCTCTGTCTCAACCATAAAATGGTGATAATAACACCACCTACTTCACAGGGTTGTTGTGAGGATCAAATGAGATATTTACAAAGTTCCTGGTACATAGTAAGTGCTAAATAAATGCTTGTTCCCCTCACCCCATTCCCTAGTATGAGGGTAGGAGTTAGGGTGAAGAAAGGCACTAAATTCACTGAGAAAAGGAGAATGTCCTGAGATCTACAGATAATGGCTACTGGCTACTGGGCTCTGGATTGGGTAATGAATTAGGTTGATATAAGTCTCAAAGAAGAACCTACCAAATGATAATAGTCTAGAAGTGGTAAGGATCTAGGAATAAGGATTATTCCAACTTGCTACTACAATGCACTCACTGCTTCCAATAGAAATCCATTCAGAGGTCCTGGGTTCTAAACCTGCCTCTAACTTGTGTGACCTTGGACAAATTGCTTAACCTCCCTAGGTCAGAGGTTTGTTTTGTTTTGTTTTGTTTTAATCTGTGAAATGAGGTTCTTGGGCTAGATAAACCTGGAGGTCCTTTCCAGTCCCATCTAGGATCATGTGAAATATCTCCCCCACAAACCTACCCATAACACCTCTCTCCCATTTACTCACTTTTATAGCATTGTAAATATAGAGCTAGAAGGTAATTTATCAGTCAACTAGTATAACTCTGTCATTTTACAAATAAGAAAACAGACTGAGAGAGGTTAAATGACTCACCCAAAGTCACAGACTTGCAACATAGAAAAGTCAGGATTCAAACTCAGATTTCCTGACTCCAACTTCAACAATTTTTTTTCCCGCCCAGAACCACCTTGATTGGTGACAGATTTGCTTGATGGCTATGAATTCTCTGCCCAAACTTAGAGAATGAAATCCCAGCTCCTCTTTGCTTCTGCTCACCATTTTCATCAGAATCCCATTATCATACCGAAGGAAAGGAGAATGTGGGGGCCAGAAAGGGTGAGCCAGATCGACGAAGTCACACTCAGTTATTGTATAGCTCACAGTGGATATTTTATGTTGTTGTTCAGTTGTTTTCAATAGTGTCTGCCTCTTCGTGGCCCCATTTGGGGTTTTCTTGAAAAGGATACTGGGAACCCCCATTGCCCTGCAAAAAATAAAAAAGAAAAGGGCACTGGGGTAATTTGTCATTTCCTTCTCTAGCTCATTTTACAGATGAGGAAACTGAGGCAAACAGAATCAAATTATTTGCTTAGGGTCACACAGCTAATAAGTATCTGAGGCTGGATTTGAACCTAGATCTTCCTGACTCCAAGCCCAAGCACTCTAACCTCTATGCCACCTAACTGCCCAAGATAAATTACATTTAGTAGGTATTATATCTTTTCAAAGATGGGCTATCTCAAAAATGCTTAGGTATAGAGTGAAAGGGCCTGAATTTGAATCACAGATTTGCTCTTTATTCTTATGTGACTGGAGACAAGTCACTTTAGCCTGTTTACTCAAATCTTAAATGAAGCAAAAATACTAGTGCTACCCACCTCACTGGGTTGTTATGAGGAAAGCACTTTATAAACTCTGAATTGCCATGTAAATGAGCAATTACTATTGTTATTGTTAATAGTTTGTTAAAATCACCTCTATGCCATTTTCAGAATACTTATTGGGAGGTAAAAGTTGATGTTCAAGAACTATAATTTCCCAGTTCCCAGGGTGTGAGGCTTTAGAGAAAAGTAAAAAAAAAAATAATTTATCCATCCTAAAGCAAGGTTTTCATGTTGACAATTTTTTAGAAAATGGAAAGTTGCTACTCTGAGAAAAAGGGCTGCTTATTGATTCTACCTTACCAGTTCAGCTCATGTGATGACTACCAAGGGGCCAGACCAAATCAAATTCTAACAGTCAGCTTGCCACAGCTACTGGGCAAAAAGAATGGGGGGGGGTGTGGTCAGGTTGCAAGTCTTGGTCATTTGCCAAAGAGGTAAGACAAAAGTAACCATAGGAGGCAGTCTTGATGAAAGGATGCCAAAAGGAAGGAGATTTAATTGAGCTCTGTGTGTCTGTGGCCATATTGTCAAGTTTCCCCATAGTCTAAGCACATATCAATAATCGAGATTGATTAGACAAGTCCCTGTAAAGTTTGATGAGTTCCCTCAATCAACTTAATGAGATTACAGATAGTGAGACTTTGTTTAGAGCCATTTGAGAGGTACCTCCTGTTGAATGCCGCCATCAAAAGGGCTACCTGACCCTGACCCCATGGCTGGAACAAGTCCAAACTGGTTGGAGCCAGTCTTGTGATAGCTTTGGAAACTCCCTGTTGCTGCACCTGGAGCCTGCTGTTCTGACCAGATATCACTACTCCCTAGCTTTCCCAATCTTCCTATGGACCTTTGGTTTTTATGCAAAACAACTTACGTAACTGCTTCAGGAGACTGTGCTTTCCATCAGACTCCCTCCTTGTTGAAATGTATTTAGACTCTGCCTGTTCTGGCCCTCATGGGCACTCTAGTACTTTGGTGCTGCATGGTGTTCCAAACTGCAATACCCTTGCCTTGATTAAAGACCCTAGTTTTGCTACTTTGGCAGTCTTCTTTATTTCACTTTGACATTCCCAATAAAGAAGTTGGACATGCCCATTGAGGTCCTGACGAGGGAACACAGAATTTCTCATCAGACTCAGGAGTACAGACTCTTGTCAGAGGAACCACCTCTCTCTGTCATCTAGAAAGCAAGTTGATAGACTAGCTCAATCTCTTTTGGCAAATATATAGTAGGTGTTTAAAAAATGTTTCTTGATTGACTTGAAAATAAAGGATAAAATAAGCCTGTTCTGCCTATAGTCATTGCTATCTTGAGTGCCCATAAAGTATCTAGGACCCTGTTACCCAAATGTGGTGAATACTAGACAGGAGCCAAACATAAGCTATATTTAGAGATGTTCTTGGAGTAACTCCAGGTGGGGGAAATGAACCAAAGAGAGAAAATGATCCTCATGGGTCAGATTCCCAGGATTAGACCTAATCTGTATAGCATCATCTTGGGGGCTCTGGGCTATGTATCATACAACCAGATAGTTGTTTTGTAATGATTTGAGAAATTACATAGGATAAATAGAAAAAACATTGAATTTGATGTTAAAATATCTTGGTTTAAATTTCAACTCTACTATTTATTACCTGTATTAACTATGGGCAAGTCATTTTCTGCCTCTGGGCTGTAGTTTTCTCATGGAAAGCAGAAGTTTAAACTAGTTGACCTTCCAGTTCTTCAGCTGAATAATCCTATGGTTTCTTTCTTACTTTCATCAGAAACTGTAAATCTGTTGACACCTTCTGAAACCCTTCCCTTCCATACAGGACATGCTTAGCTTGTTGTTGTTGTTGTCTAGTTGTTTCTAGTTGTTGTCTAGTTGTCCAACTCTTCATGACCCCATTTGGGGTTTTCTTGGCAGAGATGCTAAAGTGGCTTGCCATTTCCTTCTCCAACTCAGGTGTGGGAAATCCTTAAGATCAAAGTTTCTGAATATTTCTGAGTGTTGAGATCTGCTCAAAGGTGACATAACTGCTTGAGGGAGCCTTCACCATGACTTGGACTTCTCACAGTTATTTACCAAGTCTTAATGTAACTGGAACCAACCTCACTAAGGTTATTGAAGCTTGGAGAGGGAGGTGCCTTTAATTGTTCCTGTTGTTTAATTTTTGCCAAGTTTTACCAAGATCATTGGGCTTGAAGTCAGGAAGACTCATCTTAAGGATTTCCCACACCAGTGATGATCTGAAGAAGCCTAGAACTCTTGAAACTCCTGCAGTCATCTGACAGATCACCCCTCGATTCTCAAGATTAATAGGACCAACAAGCTAGTGGAGGCAGCATGAATGGAAAGAATACTAAATTAGTAGTGAGAGAAATGATTATTAAGTAACAAATTATTGGGGAGATCCATTACATTTCCTAAAAATTTACTCCTCCTAGCCTAGCCTATCTAGGTGGAGTTTTTGTCTTGCCCAACTAGAAAACCTTAGGAAGAACTTAATCTAAGGTGAATTCTAGCCCACTGTGTTCCACTCAGGAAAGTTAGGGCAGAGGGGTAGATCCTTTGTCTGGCTTGCCTAATTCTAGGGGTGATTTGGAAGTAAATGATATGATCAAAGACAAGTCTCCCAGCCCTTCATTAGAATAGGTCCACCTGTCATCATAATAATTACTCCCCTTCATTACTTTTTTTTTTTTGGTGGGGTAATGGGGGTTAAGTGACTTGCCTGAGGTCACAGAGCTAGTGAGTGTCAAGTGTCTGAGGCTGGATTTTGAACTCAGGTCCTCCTGAATCCAGGGCCAGTGCTCCATCCACTGCACCACTTAGCTGCCCTTCCCTTCATTATTTCTTAACCAATCCGAGTCAATTGCCCCTCTCAGGAACACTCACTCTTCTAAAGGCATATAAGCATTGAGTGGATTTCATGAGGGGGTCTTTGGAATTCAAGGGTCACTGACCCTTTTTATTCATTATATTCTAGCATGAGTAATACAATGACTAATTGCCCAGAAATTGTTTCTCTGAAACTTTTTATACATGACAGTTGTCCTAAGGTAAAGATTAAAATTCCAACTCTTCCCCTTACTATCTTCATCTCTCTAGGTCTCAGTTTCTTTAACTATAAAATGAGAGAATTAGACCTAATGACCTCTAAGGTCTCTTTCACTTCCATATCCTATGACCTAATGGTCTAGGATGAGGAGTAAGGATAATACTGAGGCAAACATTACTCATTAACCCCAGTAATTTTTTAGCATAATTTCCCGGGAACTTACATAAGAGCAAAGCCTTCACTACTTTTGTGGCAAATTGAGTTGGGTAACCAGATGTGATAATGAAGAGGTCAGTGCAGGTGGAGTAAAGCCACAGATGGATGGTGGGTAAGATTTTCCCTCCCCTGTCCCCTTAAATTGCAAAGTACTGCCAAGTATCAACTGTTTTCACTTTAAATTTTCAAATGGATCTTTTAAACTTCCTAAGTACCCCTTTTCTAGCTTTAGCTTCACTAATCAGTGATGTTGGCCAGTTTGAATTTAATGAATATTTTTTATTCCTCTTTTTGGTTTTGTGTGGCTTTGTTGTGTGATATGGAAAATTTGGCATGTCTTGGATGATATGAGGATAAAGATGATTTCCCAGGATTCCCCATTAGGAAAGCTACTCATGGATTGGAATAAGGAACAACTTAGACTATATTCAACCATGACCAGAGGAGAGCTTATCAAACTGTGTTTTATGTGGCATGAGGTATTACAGGAAGAATGGCCCAAATATGGGTCATTTGATCCCCAAACATTGAGGCATTTGCAAGGAACTCTATGCAAATGTCCACCTGAACATTCACTTTAATGGAAAATTTAGGCCAGAGCAAGCAAAAATTATCATACTGAAAATATAAGATGAAGAAAACCCGGGCCCCAGTTTACATCTGAGTCTGCCTCCCAAACTGAAATAATAAATGATCTGACTCAGTCCAGACCCCAACTTAAAGACAAGGGCTCTCAAACCGAAACAATAAATGATCTGAATCATTCCAAGCCTAAGCTTGAAAACATGGCCTCCCAAACCAAAATACCCAATAATACAACTCAATCCAAACTTGAGATTGAATGTAAGGCCATTCAGACTGAAATTCCAAATGATCCAACTCCTATTCCCTCTCCCTCTATTTCCTCCATGCCAACCAAACAAATAAATAAGGAAATAAATGATTCCCTTGTAGAGGAGACAGAGAAGGTAAAAATTTTTCCCCTTCAAGAGATCCTCACCCATGGTCAAAAAGGTACTATACCTAAGCTCAGACAATACACAACTTTTACACCCAAGGATTTGGTTTCCTAGAGACAAAGTACTCCTAAATTTGATGAGGATCCCATAGCAGTTATCAGCCAGTTTAGGGCAAGGTTTAGAGCATATCAGCCTACTTGGAATGATGTTACTGACCTCATGGAAACAATATTGTCCCCAGGGGAAAGAGCATATATAATAGCTGTGGCAAACAGCCCATTCAAGACCCTTACTGGGACCCCAATGACCCTAGGCATTTTGATATGTTGAAAGATGCAAGAGAAACATTGCTGAAGGCAATGGAATCCTGTATTAGAAAAACTGATAACTGGCAAAAATTTATAGATACAGTTCAGGGGCCCACCTGGAGATTAATTTAAACTGATTGGATTGTATAAGGCGACTAACTACTGAATGGATTACTGGCTGACTTCTAGTTAAGCACATCTGGCTGGTACTTAAGGGTACTTAAGAAAGCACGGTTCTCAGAAACTAAAAAAACTTTGAACTTTGAATTTGAATGACACTAGCCAATTAGCTTGAAGAACCTCCCATTTCTGGGAGGGGAACATGAAGCAGGAAGGAGACGCTGGCCAGGCTGTTTGCTCTCTTTGGCTGTGAGACATCAGTGTGGTGACAGGGAACTTCACAGGGCAGTTTAGGAAGGCAAGGATTTCAGGCTATAAGAAATCTGTTCTCAACCTTTCTCTTTCTTTGATTATCTTTCAATAAACCCTTAAAAAACCTAAACTTGTTTATCAGTGATTTTAGTCAGTTTCCCCCCAAAACTGGGGGGACAGATTAGAACCCACATTTAGAAATTTCAATTACACAATGGTCTATCCCCCAAAGAATCTAGCCCATACTCCTGTGGGACTTAGGGGTAACATGTCCCAGGAGAGAGGGATCTAAATGACAGGATACTTGGCATAGTAGCTGGGGGAGCAATTGTTTTACACAATACAGAGGGATCACAAGGTGACTTTTTTCCCATGGGGAGAGAGGGGTCACATCTTCCCCAAGATGTCAGTGTCCTGAGACAAAGCTGCTACCTTCTTATTAGTTATGACTTCATAACATACTAAAGAAATACTGCCAACCTCCTTTAGAAATAAGTGCCCTTACATGACATAGAACAGGTCAATTCAAATGAGTTCAATAACCATTTCTTAAGCACAGCACTGTATTAGGGGCCAGAAGACAAAGAAAGTCTATAGTCAACAGGACAAATGCAATACTGGTCCACCAATCTATATTACCTCACAGAGGACGCCAAAAGCAAATGAGAAGGCAGCTAGGTGGCGCAGTGGATAGAGCACTGGCCCTGGAGTCAGGAGTATCTGAGTTCAAATCCGACCTCAGACACTTAACACTTACTAGCTGTGTGACCCTGGGCAAGTCACTTAACCCCAATTGCCTCACTAAAAAAAAAAAAAAAAAAAAAAAAGCAAATGAGAGAAGAAATTGCTCTTTCTCAGGAAAAAGAGACACATCCATGAATTTTTTTTTAAAAAGTTGAACTAAGGCATGAATGAGCCATAAAGTCTCTGATTTGCCAGTGCTTAGAAGGGCCTACATAGATGAACTGAGTCAGAATTCAGAAACTCACCCCGATGAGAGACAATGCCTTTTATCTATTCAACTTAGAAAACCAGAGAAGTAATAGACCTAGAGAGACCTTCTCTAGTTGCTGTTAAAATAGAGGCATCCACTTTTAGGCAGCAATAGAGAAAAAGAATGTCATCTCTTAGTAAATGAGATTACTATAAAGTACTACACAAATGTAAGGTAGTGTTGTTGACTTGTGCAGATACAGAGAATAACATGTTACTGATGCCCAAGTATAATAACCCTGCCCTTCAATGGAGTGCTAGCCTCGTACATTCTGTTACAAGGAGAACCACCGTCACCCAGAGTGGAAAATTTATTCTTGGCATTCTACCTTGGAACTCAGAATGGATTTGCCCATAGAAATAACATTACAAATTAAGTGTAGTTGAAACAACACCCTTACAGCCATACTTTAGGTATGTCATAGCTTAAATAGACTTTTGTGGTCTGTCCTGGGAACCAAGCCACCATATTGTTCCTGTGAGAAAAATGCATTTCAAGTTCCAGATGACCATCCTATAAATGAATATTTGAAACATTTGTAAGTAAAATTTGCCTGTAATCCATCAGACCATCTTCCAGAACCTATTGGGTCTCACCTACTCCTTAACTGATTTGTACTAACAATGTTTTTCACAACCATCCCTTCCCTTTTATTGCCACCTTGACTTTAGTTCAGATACTTACCACCAGTACTATTGCAATTGTTTCCAACTGGACTCCTGCATTGAGTCTAATTCAGGGTCTGACCCATGGTAAGTGCATCATAAATGTTCCATTTATCTGTCTTTTACCTCATTATCTATACAGATCCATCCTGCATACTGTCCCCCTAATATGATGCTTAGGAACCTTCAATATATTCCCCTCCACCTATAAGCCCAAATCTTTAACCCAATACTCAAGGTTTTCTTCACTATGACTTGATCTACCTTTTATACAATATCTGCTGCTCTTCTGCCTGAATCCTACTCAGTCAAACCTATTTGCTAGGTTCCAAACATGGCTTGCATATTCTCTCACCTGAAATTTCCTTGGACCTCCTTTGGGCCTAGGTGTCTCGTCTTCCTTTCATTTTGGTTCTGGATCTCACCTTTGTGAATTAGTCATCTTTGCCCCATCCAAACCCAAGCTATTCTTCCAGCCCTAGTTTAAATGCTACTCCCTCCATGAAGATTTCCCAGTCCACTCCTTCCTATTATGATCTCACTCCTCTCTGAATTCAAGACTTATTGGAGCTGTCGATTTTCTGAATCACATGATAAATTTAGTGATAAATCCTATACTGTCTTGTGCTATATTTTGCATAGTAATCTTGAAACATTACATCTCATAACAGCTATATTTAATAACTTTTTCTCAGTTCTCCTCTTCCTTGGCCTCTTTGCAGTTTTTCACTGGGTTTACAATCCTTTGCTTGTCCCCACCACCTCTCTTGACTTTCCTGACATTACTTTCTCCTGATTCTCCTCCTATTTGTTCCTTATCTGGATGGTCATATATCTCCTCCCACTAAATGTGCAGAGCTCACCTCTTTCTACAGACTTTTAGTGATCTTGTTATTCCTCAGAAATATAAGCAGCTTTTGTGTTAGCAAAGAATTGGAAAATGAGAGGATGCCCATCGATTGGGGAATGGCTAAACAAGTTGTGGTATATGAATGTAACGGAATACTATTGTGCTGTAAGAAATGATAAGCAGATGGATTTCAGAAAAACCTGGAAAGACTTACATGAATTGATTCTGAGTGAAATGAACAGAACCAAGAGAACATTGTGCATGGTATCAACAACATTGTGTGATGATCAACTGTAATAGACTTAACTCTTCTCAGCAACACAATGATCCAAGACAATGCCAAAAGACTTATGGTGGAAAATTCTTTCCACATTAAGAAAAAGAGCTATGGAATCTGAATACAGACTGAAGCATACTATTTTCACTTTTGTTGTTGCTTTTCTGTTATTTTTATTGATTTTTCTTTCTTGCCTTTTTTTCCTTTTGTTCTGATTAATGTAGAAATATGTTTAACATGGTTGTAATGTATAACCTATATCAAAATGCTTGCTGGTCTCAGGAGGGGGGCAGGAAGGGAGGGTGAGAGAAAAATTTGTGACTCAAAAACTATTTTTGCATCTAATTCAGAAAAAGTAAAAATAAAATTTTTTTTTCTAAAAAAGGAAGAAATATAAGCAGCTTAGGATGAATCCATCCCTGGGACACTGATATTAAGGAGAGAGGAAGGGAGTTCCTTCATCCCTGCTCTGCCCATATACTGGTGCCTTGGGATGTTCTCTCACTAAAGACAGGCCCTGTGTTCTGTGTTCCCCAAGGGCCTGCCCAGTGCCTAGCAAATGCTGGGTGCTCAGTCAATCATCTGTTGATTGATTACTTGATTGATTGGCCAACTGTTTCCAAAGGGCAGGACTCTGTTTTCAGTTGTCTGGCTCTTTGAACCCATCCCTTTGGTAGGTGTCACTTCATGCCATTTCCTCAGCAGGCCTGGATGGAATGCATTCTGTTCCTTTTGTTATCCTGCTTTTCCCTGCTATGTGTGCCTTGACAGCAGGACAATTCTATTATGTTGTATCCCATTGTGTTTTTATAATGGTTTAATTACTGTGTATGGACTTCATACTGAGAGCCAGGGATGGCAAAGGGGGGGAGGAATCTATAAATAAATGTGCTATCAGTAACATTAATATACTGCAGAATTTGGTTGTCTCTACATTGCAGAGGTTCACAGTGAAATATAAAATGTAGTAGAATATATGCTGTCGATATAGTCTACACATGAAATCTACTAAGGAAGAAAATTAAGTATAAGTCAAAACATTTCAAAATGAGAAAATGTGGTATTCTTATTTACACTTTAAGCTGTAAAGAGAACTACTATGATATGGTATTTTTTTTCTACTGGATGTAATATGTAATAGAGACCTCTGTGTGTAAAAATATATATAATAATGAACACCAACCCATGCAAGGTGAAGGCCTGCTAGGGGGCTCAGTAGAGTGCTGATTCTAGAGTCACAAGACTTGGGTTCAAATCCAGCCTTGAATATTGTATGACCACTTAACCTCTGCCTCAGTTTTCTTGTGTATAAAAATGGGAGTAACAATGGCACCTACTTCCCAGAGTTATCATGGGATTAAAATGAGATGATATTTATAAAGCATTTTGTAAACCATAAAGCTCTTATATAAATGCTAGCTATTATTATTAGTGAAATTGAGATAAAATATTTTTCTTTTCACGTAGTTTGACTAACACACCAGATCTTTTAAATATACCCTTCCATCTCATGAATACTTAAAATTGATTTTAAATTATATCAGACTGACTAAAATTGGTATATAATACACATCATCATATACAACAATCTGGCCAACCTGAAAAGATCCTTGCCTCTACATTGACCGTCCCGCGCGCGCGCCGCCCCCCCCCCCCCCCCAGTAGTCAGAAAAGACCATTCGGAAGAACTCTTTGACTTAGTCATTCAAGCCACACCCCACATCTGAAATGCACTCTGTCCTTCCATATCTCCACTGATGTAAATCCTCTTCTTTTAGGTCTCACATGCACCACCTTCTCCCTAAAGGGAGCTAAAAGAGATCTTTCTCCTCAAGTGTTCTTAGACTATTTTGTCTTGTGTGTTTTCCTGGGTTGTCCAACATTCCACACAGGAAAGAGCAAATGGATTGTTCCGATGATGACACACAGTTGAAAGGACGAGGTATAGAGTCTGTCTACCAGTACCTGTATTTGGAAAGATACTGCAAATGGACAATAATCTGGGCACAGATTAGGGGGAGGCAGGGTGGAGAGGGTGCTGGAAGGACAAAAATATGAACCTGAGAACAGAGGTGGCCGTGTTGACTCTATTGTTTATAGAAGGGAACTTCTTCCTCTCCTAATTCAGTTTACTTACCCGTGCTTTGATATTATGACTGACTTGAAATATTGCAAAGCCAAGTGAGCTTGCATGAAGACTGGCTAGAGATGCTTAGGAAAAGGAAGGTTTTTACTGTCTTCTTTCTCCCAGATCAGTACCCTGACCTAATGCAATATGACTCATACATGGATCCTCTTCCTGCCATGAGAGAGTCATGAGTGTGTTTAGAAACTGGAGTTTTGGACTTCTGAAGAAACTTCTGAGTAGAGTTGACAGTGCGGTGCTTTAGAGAACTTTCACCATGATAGGGATGAAGGCTGCTGCAGCCCTGAGTCAAGCATGGCATCAGAGATAATAGATGATAGTGGAAGACCAGAAGCTAAGTCTATGGAGGGGACTGAACTGGGAATGGATGTGAGTAAGCACCAGGACCAGAATAATACCAATAGCTAACATTTTATACAGCAATTTGCAGGCTGCAAAGAGTTTTATATCTGTTATTTCATTCAAGCCTTACAACAACTCTGTAAGCTAGATATTATTATTGTCCCCATTTTACAGTTAAGGAAACTGAGGCAGGCAGAAATTAAATGGCTTGCCCAGGGTCACACAACTAGTAAGTGTCTGAGGCTGGATTTAAACTCAGGTCTTTCTGACTCTGAGTCCAGCAATCTATTACACCATGAACTGGAACTGAAGTAGAAAATCAGATCCAGAAGCCTGAAGAGTGCAGAGCTCTAGAATATAGAAACATTTTTTTCCTATCTCAATCATTCCCAGTCCCAAGAACCTAGATATTTGAGGTTCTGCTACTTCTAGATATCGGTAGCTCTGCTACATTCTGGGAAAAGGTGATAGGAACTATCTAGCAATGGGTGGAAATAAGAATAGACAAAGAAAAAAAAACAAATGAAACATTCTTCTTTGCTTTATCAAGGATAAACTAGGATTCTAGGACTTGGGATGACAAAACCTGGCTTCATATCCCAGCTGTGCTCCCTCCCTAGATGTATGATCTTGGGGAAGTCACTACTTTTTTCTGTTTCAGTTTCTTCTTCTGTTAAATGGGTGTGGGGGTGGACCACGTGGTCTTTGAGATCACTTTCAGCATTAATATTCTAATATTCCACAGAAAGACAAAAAAAGAAACTGCCATGAAACAAAATGGTAGAGTGAAGGGAGGAGGGAAGGAGAAGAAGGGGGCTGGGGAAGCTATTAGAAAAGGAGAAACTCTTAAGTAACTTAATCATAGGGATGACACAGGTCATGGAGTTTATTTCTAAAAAAAGCCCACAGTGAGCCAGATTTTCCCCAGTGCCCAAGTCACTCCCCAGTAGTAAATTAGATACTTAGAGAAGAACATTAACTCTCCAGGCATGAGGGCATGGACTTACAAGTGTACTAACAGTCATAGTAAGGCCCTGCCTCCACCTCTGCTTCACCCTCACTGCCACAGACCCTAAAATGCCTCAGCTAGACCTGGACATTGCACATAAACTGGTGCGATCTATAAAAACACAGGAGCAAAAGAGTAAATGGACTAACCACAGCGTGCCTGAGTGCTTAAGCACATTTAACACAGCTGGTTCTCAGTTAAAGAGAGCACAAAAAACCAGATTTTCATTCCTACAGAACGGGGGAATAAAGGAAAGGATCCATTCCACTCTGCCTGAACATTGTCTGGAGGTAATGGAAGGATAAGGCCCCCTTTCCCCAACCCAGGCCACACAAGTCTAGTGTTGAGATGTCAGAGGTCACCTGTTCTAACCCTTCCCCTGCCCAACACCCCATATTCTAGATCCTAGCTTCTTCTTCTTCTTCTTCTTCTTCTTCTTCTTCTTCTTCTTCTTCTTCTTCTTCTTCTTCTTCTTCTTCTTCTCCTTCTCCTCCTCCTCCTTCTCCTCCTCCTCCTCCTCCTCCTCCTCCTCCTCCTCCTCCTCCTCCTCCTCCTCCTCCTCC
Organism: Dromiciops gliroides; assembly: GCF_019393635.1. Lineage (NCBI taxonomy): Eukaryota > Metazoa > Chordata > Mammalia > Microbiotheria > Microbiotheriidae > Dromiciops > Dromiciops gliroides. The sequence goes on along the minus strand of NC_057863.1, from coordinate 574,369,974 downwards.
TCCTCCTCCTCCTTCTTCTTCTTCTTCTTCTTCTTCTTCTTCTTCTTCTTCTTCTTCTTCTTCTTCTTCTTCTTCTTCTCCTTCTTCTTCTTCTCCTCCTCCTCCTCCTCCTCCTCCTCCTCCTCCTCCTCCTCCTCCTTCTCCTTCTTCTTCTTCTTCTTCTTCTTCTTCTTCTTCTTCTTCTTCTTCTTCTTCTTCTTCTTCTTCTTCTTCTTCTTCTTCTTCTTCTTCAGCGGGGCAATGAGGGTTAAGTGACTTACCCAGGGTCACACAGCTAGTTAAGTGTCAAGTGGCTGGATTTGAAGTTAGGTCTTCATGAATCCAGGTCCAGTGCTCTATCCACTGCAGCACCTAGCTGCCCCTAGATCCTAGTTTCTTAAACTGTGGGTCACATAACTGAATGTGGGAGTCAGGAAAAATTTAGTAACAGTAAAGGGTTCTATGAATCTATTTTGTAAACCTATAGACCCAGGGTCACATAAAAATTTCTCAGGTGAAAAGGGGTCATGAGTGGATAATGTTTAAGAAACCCTGTTCTAGATTATGAAACTGACTCTCAGAGAGAGGTTATGCTTCTTGGATTTAAACCTAGACTCTCAGAGTCCAGAGTCAATGTATTTTCCACTGTCTCCTCTTATGTTTCTGCATTTTAGGAAATTACAGAACTCTATCTGAGTAAGACCTTTCATTTTTTAAAGAACATGTAACTGATTTTCCCCCTATTGCCCTCCCTAAACCTTAGAGGGGGGGGGCGGTTTCTAACCCTTTATGTGTCACTGACCCCTCTGGCAGTCTGGGAAGTCTATGGACCGCCTTCTCAGAATTAATGTTTTTAAATGCATGAAAAAATATGTAGAATTACAAAGGAAACCAATTATATTGAAATAGTAATAGGGGTTTTTTTTTAAGTTTTCTTATTCCAGGTGAAGAATCCCTCAAAAGAAACTAGAGGCAAAGGAGTGCTTGGGAAGGGAATCACTTGGGGGTGAAAAGACTATTTTTCTAACTCATTCTGTGGTCAAATTCTATTGCCCTCTTCTATAAACTGTAGGGGTTTGGAATAGGTGATAGCTAAGGCCTCTTCCTTCTCTAAAATTCTACAATTATTTTACCCAGAAAACAGGTGATTCCTATTGGAAAGACAGACCAGACCTCATTGTTTCTTTCAATAAATGCAGACAGATGCATTATATTTATAAAGCATTATAAATGTCTTTGTTGGGTGTCTGCGAGCAACAGTGATAACTGAATGTGGGAGGTTCCTATAGAACCCAGAGAACAGGCATTATTATATAGAATGCTTGACAACTCAATAGCCTCCAGGTCAGCCCTGTGGAGAATTGTTCTTTTGGACCCAGGGCCAGTCTAATTGTGTGACCCCGGCATAGTGTGTTGGCCTTCTCTTTGGGACAAAGAGCTACATAGCCCAAGGGACGCCGAGAGACTGGTCTCTCCGGGGAGGTTGTCAGGCCACACAAGAAGCATGAATGAGACCAATGCATCGGACAGCTGCAACCTCACACTCCAAGGAGGCTACTTCAGTTCCCAGCATTCCTTGAGGGGGCAGCAAAGTTAAGGAGTCTTAGTGGGGTATAGATCCTTCCCTCTGTGAAAGCCTGAATGAAGATCCACATTTGCTTCAGACAAGTGTTTTCCAGATTGCTTTCCCCTCAACACTTTGGGGTTTGAAATATAGTAACCACATGGTTAATATGGAAATATGCTTCACATGATTTCACATGTATAATTGATATCATATTGCTTGCCTTCTCAATGGGTGGGGGAGGGGCCAAAGTGAGGGAGAAAATTGGAAACTCAAAAAAAATTTAAATGAATATTAAACATAAAAAGAATACACTCAGAAAAAAAGAAAAAGAAAAAAGAAACATACTGATCAAACTCACAAAAGTTGGGGGTGAGGGCAAAAGGATATCTGAGGATAATTTTTGAAAGCATCCGCCTGTCCCTTGTTATGGAAGCTGTCATTGTAACTAATGGATATCCCAAGTTCTTTCAAATTATTTCTTGGTGATTTTAAGTGTGCCTGGAGAATGGATGACATTGTACACAATTAAAATAAGGAAAAATAAAGAATTCAATGTTACAGAAGTTTAAGGATTGACAGAGTCCATCACAAAGATCTGCTGTTCATTCTCTAGAGTTTCTGCTATTCTAGGGAAGATCATGCTGGTAATTTTTTTTTAATTTTAAAATTTAGTTGTATCTTATTCAAAACATAAAGGCACATTTCTACAATCTGGCATTTCTGCTTTCATCAAAATGATTGCATTTTGATTCCTGTCAAAGTCAAAATGGCCTGTTCGAGGAGGGTATTTCTTCAGATTCCAGGAAACAATCTGGATGGTGAACCACCAAAGGGTACAATCTCCACGACCAGGATGGGCTGGTCCTACAGGTAGAATCTCTAGAGGCTGAGAGCCATGAAACATGTTTCCACTTGGCTTGTTTTTCTTGTACTAAATAGGAATAATAATAACAATAATAATAACTCAAATAACATTTGATAGTTTATAGGACCAAGAGTTATTTTGTATTTTTGTCTAAAATTTACTAGGTACCATGGCTAAAGAATTCATTACCAAGTAACCAAACTGCTAGAGGTGAATCTCTCCAGGCTTGGGCCCCAGTCAGTCAGCAAGCATTTATTAAGCACTTAGTCATTCAACCAGCATTTATTAAATGCCTACTATATGCCAGGCAGTGTACCAAGCAAAGGAGATACAAAGGAAGAAAAAAATAATGTGGGCACTGCCTTTAAGGACCTACACTCTAATGGGGAAAACACTATGCAAAAATTGTCCATAACCTATTCCGTCATTCATTAGTAGGCACAATCTCTTGCTTCACAGGTTATTTTTCATACCACAATGAGTGTTTATGCATATCCTATATATGCATATGCATGTGGATGTATGTGTAGAAATATAAACATGTTGTGAGAAAATAATTACTAATAATGGACTTTTGGGGGACACAGGGATCCGCCCACTTGAGGGCTTAGCTCAGGAACCTTACTTGATCTCTTTCAAAGTCAGCCCAGAGTCAATAGAAATGGAAATCAGACTCTGAGTAGAGATTAAGACCACACCTACCTGAAAGCATGTATCATAGATACATGTACATCTAAGTTTTAGACAGGCAATGCAAAAACATAATGAGGTGATCATCAAATTGAATAGGAGGAAGAAAGTGAGCTGAATTGACTTTGAGAAAATGCACAATTTTCTTAATAACTTCAATGTTCTCCTTGCAACAAAGGTCTAGCTTTTAACAACAACATTCTTCTGGTGATATCCTATAGACTAAAAAATGTAGTATGTGAATGATATTCACCAAAAAGTTGAAGTTTAGGATCACCCAGAAACATGTGTCCAACAGAGAGGCTCTTGTTGGGCATGTTCAGGCTGTAACAAATTACAGATATGAAATTATTCTGGAGCAGTTATTTTCAAAGAAATATATTACTAAAAAATTTTTTTCAATGAGCTGGTAATCTAGTGAGAGAAGGAATTATGGATAGATACCTCATGTGCTCCACTAGTACCTTTTCAATATCAAATAAATGCTAGGATGATGCCTGATATTGATATTTTAGGTACACTTTGATTATCCAATTTATGAAAAGACATGGATCAGATTTGCATAAGATAAGCAAGCATAGATTGGTTGTAGCTTTTACTGCCATATAGAATACTGGGACAGGGAAAGTGGGGTAGAATGCTGGGTGTGCTTATTAAGTCATCAGTGATTTTTGAAAGATCACAGAGAATAGAGGGTGGCACAGGATAGGGCAACATGATATCCTTTTTTCAGAAAGGAAAACAATAGACAAATGAGTTTGACTTTAATTGCTGGCAGAAATCCACTCTATACTTTTAAAGAGATGGTTATGGGGATCACAAAAAAAAAAATAAGCACGACTTTATCAAGGATGGGACATTCCAGATAAACTTTAATTTCTTTTTTTTTCTTTTCTCTTTTTCATTTTCTTTTTTTTTTAACAGGATTACTAGATTGATACTTGCACAGACTTCAAAAAATAGTGGAGGATAGAAGGGCCTGGCATGCTATGAATCCATGAGGTCATGAAGAATCAGACATGACTGAATGACTGAATAATACCAGGTTGATTACTATGGGATTACTATAGACACAATATGCCCAGGTCTTTAGCAAAGCTTATGACAAAAGTGTCTCATGTTTTACTTAAAGAGAAAATGGCAGAATGTCCAGGTTCAAAGCGCAGTCATTAATAGTTTAAAGTCAACTTGGAGAGAGATTTCTAGTGGGCTTTCCCAGGGATCTATCATTAGCCATTTGATGTTTTAATCGATTATTTTTTTTTTTTTTTAGTGAGGCAATTGGGGTTAAGTGACTTGCTCAGGGTCACACAGCTAGTAAGTGTCTGAGGCCGGATTTGAACTCAGGTACTCCTGACTTCAGGGCCGGTGCTCTATCCACTGTGCCACCTAGCTGCCCTTTAATCGATTATTTAAATAAAACTGACATTATCAAATTTGTAGAAGTTGTTAAGGACCATTAATATGTTGGATGACAGTTAAGAGCCAAAATTTTTAGACAGGTTAGAACTTTGGGCCAAATGTAATTAGATGAGATCTAATACATAGTCTCGTACTTGGGTTCAATAAATTAACTTCACAAGTACAAGATGGAAAAACATGTTCCTATGGATTTAATTATCATCACTATGCTGATAATTCTCACATCTACCTATCTGGCTCTGACCCCTTTGCTGACTTCCAATCTCACATTTTCAACTGCCTTTCAGACATCTTGAACTGAATGTCTAATAAACATTTTAAACTCAGTATGTCCCAAACAGAACTCATTATCTTCCCCCTAAACCTCCCCTACCTATTACCTTTCCTATTATTGTCGAGGGCAACACCATCCTCCCGGTCCCTCAGGCTCATAAGGTAGGTGTCATCCATAACTCCTCACTATCTCTCACCCTCCATAATGCAATCTGTTGCCAAACCCTATTGATTTTCCCTCTTAAATATGCCCCCTTCTCTCTCTTGACTCTGACACCACTTTGGTGCAGGACCTAATCACTTCATGCCTGCTGGCAAATTCAAATATTTCCATATTTAAATAACCAGCTGGTGAATCTGTCTGCCTCAAATCTCTCCTAACTTCAACCCATCCTCCATTCAGCCACTAAAATAATTATAAGAAGGCCTGTTCCATAGAAGGGAAAATAGAATTATTCTACTTGACCCTAGTGGGAAGAGCTAAAAACAAACAGGTAAAAGTTGAAAGGAGATAAATCTAGGTTTGACTAAGGAAAAACTTCTTAACTCTTAAGAGATCTCCCCAAATACAATGGGCTGCCTTAGGAAGTAGTGGATTCCTTCTCACCAAGGACTTCTTTCTAATTTATGGAATAAAAAGTATCAGATTCCTTCTACCCAAGGACTTTTGATAAAGGCTGGATGACCAACTATTTGTCAGTTGTAGAGGTAATTCTTATCTTGGTCATAAATGGCCTCTGAGGTTTCATGCAACTCAGATTTTGTGATTTGATTTTAGGTTCTTTCCTATTTCTTCAGTTTTTAGTTAGCTTTTAGGTATGTGCAGATGTTGACTGGTAGAATTCAAGTATAGGAAACCTTGTAAATCTTATAACTATTCCTTGATGGCAGAGACAATAACTTTATCTGGTTTTATATCTCACACATACATATGTATATGTATGTATGTGTTTATGGTGTGTGTATAAATATGTATGTCATACATATATACAGAGGCTAAATCAATGTTTGTTGAATGAATGAATATCCTTGTAATCAGGGTATGACCTTCTTTATATTCTTTATATTCTATGTAAAGGATTTTTTTTGGTCCAGTATTAGAAAGAAGATGAGATGGTTGGTTGGTTGTTGTCCTTCATTCTCAAAGAGGACCAAAATGACATCCCTATGATAGAGTCAAGTTACAGTGTGTCTGACCATGGCTGATCAGACCAATACAAGCTCAGAAGACTCTACCACAGGTCAGGCACAAATAGTCCATGTGAGCATTTGGGGTGGATTCCTCTAAATCTGTGCATCTTGCATTTCTTTTGAGCTACTCCAATTCTGCTTTGCTCATAGATAACAGTACCTTGTCTGATGAGGGCGCTCCATGCTGGGCAGTCCTGGGTCAGTGTCTCCCATGTCATGCAATCAGTTCCAAAGTTCTTAAGAGAGACCTTCCAAGAGAAGGTTGTGCACAGTGACAGCAATGTTGTTTGATGAAGACCTGTGAATGACTTAACTATTGTTAGCAATATGATGATCCGAGACTAATGGATAAAGGACTAATGATGAAGCATACTCTCCACCTCCAAAGAAATAACTGATATTGATTGAACACAGACTGAACTATTTTTCACTTTCTTTCTTTCTTTTATTCTCTTATTCAAATTTTCTTAAACAAAATTACTAATATAGTAATGTTTTACATAATTGTATATGTATAACCTGTATCTGATTGCTTACCACCTCAGAGAGGGGAGAGGGGAGGGAGGGAAGGAGGGATAAAATTTGGAACTCAAAACTTTAAATAAAAATGTTTATTATTTGGGAGGAAAAAAGAGAGAGAAATCTTGAGAGTGTCCTTATATTGCTTTTTCTGACCACCACATGAGCACTTGCCCTGTGTGAATTCTCCACAAAATAGTCTTTTAGGGAAGCATATGTTTGGCATTCAAACAGCATATTATACATACAACATATCAGAAAGAAGATTAAATAGGAGACAAATGACTCCAGAGCCCCAGATCCAACTGAATGAAAGACACCCTGGTAAATGAGCAAAAAGCAACAAATAGTCAAAGGAGGGAGTACATTAATTGCTTAGTTAGCTACTTAGATCAATTTTTGGAGAAGTTAAAAAACAGATTAGTCCTCTTGTTTCAAGAATTAGGGGATTAAAATGCATTTTATTTTAAAACAAGGGGACTTGGAAAACTAAGGAGACAAGGCCCTTCCTTGGATGTCCAGAAACTAAAAGAAAGCTTAGTCAGAGGGATGTAGCATCAAAGGGTACTATGATATAGTGTTATCCAGCTATCAGCATCAGCCAATCATCATCAGCCACTATTGATTCAAAACCTATCATGTGCCTAGCAGAGGAGAAAATGGGCAATGAAAGGACTAGATTGAACTTTTGAATATTGGACAGAGGTATTGAGAATCCCTGAGCCAGAGTTCATAAAACTGACAAAATTAGAGTTTTTAACTATACTATGTCCCTGTAATCCAGTTCAATCCAATATCTCAGCATAATCTATCTTGATTCAAAAAACATTTATTAAACTCTATGTGCAAAATATGATGGAATTCATTCAGAAGAGATAATAAAATTTGGACAAAAAATGTTCCCAACTCTCATGAAGCAGTTTAGAGCACAGTAGGGGAGTATGAAACAAACACAGATAAGTAAACTACATAAAAACACATTAGAGAATTATAAGACAAAATCCTATGGGACATCAGAGTGGGAGTTCATAATTACTCTGGGGAGAGGGAAAATAAGACTTCTCAGAGAAGGTATTATTTGAGTTGCATTTTAGAAGATGTTAATGGTGCTATAAAAATTGGTGAGCAGGATAGTTTCAGAAAAACCTTGGAAGACTTATATGAACTGATGCAAAGTGAAGTGGAGAAAAACAGGAGAACATTCTACATCACAATAGAAATAGTATACAATGATCAAATATGAATGACTTGGCTATTCTCAGCAATTCAATGATCCAAGACAACTCTGAAGAATCTATGATGAAAAATGCTAGCCATCCCTAGAAAAAGAACTGAAGTCTGAAAGAAGATCAAAGCAGTTTTTTTCCATTATTCTTCTTGTGTATGGGGATATTATTTTGGGGGGGGAAGTGTTTTCTTTTGCAATAGGGCTAATATGGAATTATGTTTTGCATGGTTTTATATGTATAATCTATATAAAATTGCCTGCTTTCTCATGGAAAGTTGGGGGAAGGGAGGGAAGGAAAGAGGGATGAAGAGAATTTGGAACTCAAAATTTTAAAAAATGAACCTTAAAAATGTATATGTGGGGGAGCAGCTAGATGGTGCAGTGGTTAAAGCACTGGCCCTGGATTCAGGAGTACCTAAGTTCAAATCCAGCCCCAGACACTTGACACTTACTAGCTGTGTGACCCTGGGCAAGTCACTTAACCCCCATTGCCTGCAAAAACAAAAACAATGTATATGTGGGGCAGCTAGGTGGCACAGTGGATAAAGCACCAGCCCTGGATTCAGGAGGACCTGAGTTCAAATCCAGCCTCAGACATTTGACACTTACTAGCTGTGTGACCCTGGGCAAGTCACTTAACCCTCACTGCCCAGCAAAAAAAAAATGTATATGTAATTGAGAAATATTTAATGAAATAAATAAAAATGTATTAGAGGGGAAAAAAGATTTTAATGACTTAATAATGGTTTTATCCTTATAAGTCCTTATATCAGTGGTGAATTAACATTGTGTTTCATGTGTCTTACAACTGAGGAAGAATATAGAGAAAAGGGAGAAAAGGGACTGAATCTGAAGGGAGGTCTGAGAGAAGTGTGGTCTATTTTGTCACACTGGCTGGTACACTCTTCTGCCTAAGCCCCTGTTCCTATTATATGTTACTAGGTCCCTTTCAAGTATACATAAACCAGTCAGTCACCAAGAATTTATTAAGTTCCTGCTAGGTGCCAGGCACTGTGGTAAGTGCTGGGGATACAAATACAAGCAAAATAGAAAAGCAGCCCCTGCCTTCAAAGAGATTACATTTCAGTGGGAAGAGCCGAAGGGGAGGGAGGAGGAAAGGATTGAAAGTACCCAGTATGGCAGGGGCATAATAGAGAAGTCTGAAGTGCAGTAAGATGGGAAATGAAGACCTGACTGCTCCAGGTACCTTCCTTAGAGGGGGATTCTGGGAGAAGCTATCCAATCAGATAGAGAGAGGCTACAGAATTGGAGTATACTTCCAGGCTAAGTTCCAAAGCTAGAGTGATCTTCCAGGATGAAGAAGTTTCAGGGTATGGCAGAGAAGTTCAGGATGTAGCCTTTTAAGAAATGAAGACACAGCTGACATGAAAACCAAGATGGCAAATACTAGACTTTCTTGATACCTCTGATATCAGACAAAATCCTGTGAACAGCACCTAGTGACCAGATTCTTAAAAATGCTTTATTGTCACTACTTCTCAACAATCAATCCTATCACCACCACAACCAATAGGACTTTCCCATTTAAAAAAAAATGTTACGTATTATCATCTAAGATAGTAAGGACATTAACAGTCCATATAGCTTTTCGTTTTTACATTGTGTTTTTATATCACACTTATCACATCAGTTTTGGAAGCAGAAAAGAAGTGTGTTTTAACCTCAGGAATCTGGAACCAACTCTGGCTTCTGAATTCTGTGGGTTTTTTTTAGTATTGTCATCATTATGTTTGCATTATTTGCATTGAAGCTATTGTGTATAATGTTCTTTTTGTTGACCATAATTTTAAAGCACAGTCCCTGGTCAGTAGATATATTTTTGTTAATAAAAGAATTGTTTTTTCTTTCTTCTTTTTGCCACAATGGAATAGGGGCAGGGAAAAGGGAGAGAAAAGAGGTTTCTATTCTTTTAAAAAAAAATAGAAAAATAAATAAATAAAAATAAAAAATAAAAAAATAGAGAGGTGGAAAGGATACAAATATGAAATGTTGTATGCACTTTCAGATGAGGACACTGTTAATAATTTTACTTAACTCTTTACTTTGTTACAAGAGACCTCTCACAAAGTAGAAATAATCCATAAACGTCTGCCATGTAAAACAAAACACATCAATAAAACTTTAGTTTAAAAAAAAACAGGGGGAAAAAGACATTTTAAAAGTGCTTTGTATGTCCAGGGCACCATACTAGATGTGGGGAAAGAGATAAGGTAAAAAGAGATTGTCCAAGTTATCCTTAGAAACCTCCAATGGTAGAGATAACACAACTCCTTTTGGCACCCATTTCTGACACTCTCTTTCAATTGACTCCTTGGAAGACCTAAGTTTTCATTCTAGCAATATCACTAACTAGGTGGGTAGTTGTTGTTCATCCTTCATTCTTAAAGAGGACCAATGCCATCACAAGAGTGATGTCTTGACTTTTATTTGAATTGGATATGAGTAGGACAGAGCTGCACAAAGTCTTCAGACTCACTTTCTCCTCCAAAGTCATTGGCAAGACAAAGGTCAAGATGACTGTGATGGCCCAGGATGCTATGGGCAACCTTGGCCTTTTTTAAATTAAGGTCTTTCCCAGGTCTCAGTTGGCCTGAGGCTAGACCCATTCAAAGACTGGGGTAAGAGGACTGGGTAAGAGTTTCCTTTCTGAGTCCATAGCTCTTCCCACCTGTACTCCTTCCTAATTAGGAGTATTCTTATCTGTTTACCTTAGGTCCTCTTCTAGCTGGAACAGATTCTCCAAGACCCTAGACAGGACCTAATACTTGATCCAAGAAGGAAATTAATTCAACATGGCTTAGTGCTGTGATTTTTCACACTTTGGGGTTCACCAACATTCAGTATTAGTCATTGCCAGTGAAAGAAGGAAGCATGGCACAGCAGATAGGACAGCCAACTTGAAGTCAGCAAGAACTGAGTTCACATCCTGCCTCAGATACCTACTAAGTATGTGACTTGGGGCAGTCCCTGTAAAATGGGGAGAGGGGGAAGGAGTTGGACTCTGAAGTTCTTTTCAACTCTTAAATCTATGATCTTATGAATAAGATGGTGCACTACAAGTATATCCTGCTTCCTGTGCATGTGATTGTAAGTATAAATACCAAAGAACTAGGACACAGTTAGTGGAAATTTGTGTGGCCTATCTTCTGGTGTATAATTTTAAAGCCACTAATGTACTGAAGAGAGAGTTGGCCTCAGAGTCTGTTACACTTGAATTATAGTTCTTCATCTATCTAATCCCTGCTAGGTATGTGACCGTGGAAATGTTCCTTGACCCCTCAGGGTCCCCACGTAATTCTCCAACATTGTTGTTGTTCAGTTGTATACAACTCTTCATGAACCCATATGAGGTTTTCTTAGCAAAGATACTGGAGTGGTTTACCATTTCCTTCTCCAGTGGATTAAGGCAAACAGAGGTTAAGTGACTTGCCCAAAGTCACATAGCTAGTAAGTGAGGTCACATTTGAACTCAGATCTTCCTGACTCCAGGCCCAGCACTCTATCCACTGGGCCACCCAGCTGCCTCCTTCTCCAAGATTATAAATTGAAAAGTAAGTGTCAGCCTGAACTGGGAGAGGAAATTTCCTCACCAAGAATGAAGTCAGTGAAGTCACAAGTCTGAAACACTATCCTCCTCCCCGACAAAAAATAACACAATAATGGTCTCTCTTCTCTCATTTGGACTAATAGGGCTTTCATGGGGGTGAATGTTCACCCAGGATCTCCTCCTCCCAACAATCCTAGGGGGAAATGCTTACCTCCTTGCTTCTCTTTTCATTTCATTTCCGTTCATTTCTAGCTTTGAAGTTTGAACTGTGACCCACTATTTCACAGACCTACATAGACCCTCTTCTCCCTCTTACTTTCCATTTCTTTCACAGCTTGCCTTAATCAGAGCCAAAACACTGAGGGGCTGATTAACATTTTCTTTTCTCAGCAATCCCTAAGGAAACACGAGGAGGGGCTCCAATGTGTGTGGGGTTTCTTCAAGAATCCCTAATTAAGCCACCTTTTATGTTCTCCTTTTGGCTACTCCCCCAAAACATAGATGCCTCAACAACAAGACAAATATCTGTGATTTTGCAGATGTGACTCCCTTTTGCGATTGACTCAGGTCCTAATGAACAATATCTCTCCTATACTCCCGAAGAAAAAGGCAGCTGTTATAGACGAAGGAAACTGGACCGCTTGGTTTGGGGACACCTCTGGATTGGGCCCTGTGGTCTGAGGACGGGAGTGTGACTAGTGATTTCCACGACAGGGGCATTAGCCACCCAGGTAAATCTCACAGGTTAATTATATAAGAACAGGTCGTCATTATTCCCAAATAATTATTAGGTTTTAAATCCACACACGCTGGGTCTCTTGACTGGAGAATATTTTTAGCTGTGGAATGCACTGGCCTTTCCTGTCTCTCTCTCTTTCTGTTTACTCTAAAATTAACATTAATCAACATTTGGCTCAAAGCACACTCTCCCCCCCCACCATGAAATTACAATAAGTTTCCTGTTCTCTCTCTCTCTCTCTCTCTCTCTCTCTCTCTCTCTCTCTCTCTCTCTCTCTCTCTCTCAAGGTGACCTAAAATCCTCCAGCTTCCACCTCCCTAGGCTTCCTGGTTGGAGCTGGGCTTGGCCTTTCCAGCACAGACCTAAATTGTGGGCCTTGTATTCTACGGGTGCACAAAATGTAAAGCCTTGTCTTCCCTATACTATCTGATCAAAGGGGCTCAGATCTTCACTGCCCTGACTCAGAGGAGCATTCCGTGAATGAATCTGAGAAGGAGTATGTTTGGGGACTGTTATGGGAAGACCATATGGAGAAAAAGTAATAATATTGCTGTTCCTGACACTTAGAGACCACCAAAATAGCTCTAAGCAAGGCCAGGGTGGCTTGGACGTGCACTCACCTGCTAAAGTTTTCAAGGATCACACGGAAACACTCAAACTATAAGGCATCACTCGGTTTTCTGGAACTAGATCCACCGATCATGATCAGGGAACATCTCAAAATACTGGTAGAATCTTGCTCTAAATCTCAGACTTAAAAGTCAAACAGGAGAAACTGTGTAACAGCCAGTCTTGTGGGCACATCAGAGCTAATGCAGAACATGGCAAAACAAGCTGGATTTGGCATTAGAAAAACTGGTAACATGGGGGCAGCTAGGTGGAGCAGTGGGTAAAGCACCGGCCCTGGATTCAGGAGTACCTGAGTTCAAATCCAGCCTCAGACACTTGACACTTACTAGCTGTGTGACCCTGGGCAAGTCACTTAACCCCGATTGCCCCGCAAAAAACAAAAACAAAAAAAGAAAAACTGGTAACAGATCTCAGCTCTTCCACTTGCTGCCTCGTGTGACCTTGGACGATCCACTAAACCCTGCTAGGCCTCAGTCTCTACATCTGAAAAATGAAAGGGTTGATTGGTCACCAACATCCCTTCTAGCTTTCAATGTATGGTCATTCATTGTTCCTTGTACCCAAAGAACCCCCCACTGATGGTATAGGTCTCCCTAGGTCTGAGCTTCCTAGGGGAAAACAAGAAAATAAAAATAGCCAATGACTGATTGTTTTCAGGTCGATCTCTTGGCTCTACATCCTCGTATTCAACAATTAAATTTGACAAACATTTCTTAAGCTTCTGGTATCATATGAACCAACACTAAGCAAAGACAAAAAATGAAAGCATTCCCTGCCCACAAAGTCCTGGGTGGCACCATAGTGGAGAGCACTGGGCCCCATGTCAAAGGGCCCTGAGTTCAAATCGATAACTCAGCACTTAACAGCTATGTGACCCTGGACAAATCACTATACCTCTTGTTTGCCTCAGTTTCTTCAAATGCAAAATAGGAATAATAACAGCACCTACCTCATAGGGTTTCTATGAAGATCAAATGAGATGTTTGTAAAGCACTTGGCATAGTTCTTGGTACATAGTAGGTACTATATAAATGCTTATTCCTTTCTCCCTTGTGTGTGACTTCTATAGCACTCTGGATCCCCAGCACCTAGCATAGATTTTTGTTATTCAGTCATTCTAATCATGTCTGACTTCGTGACACCATTTGGGGATTTTTTGGTAAAGATACTGGAGTGATTTGCCATTTTCTTTCTACAGCTCATTTTATAGATGAGGGATTGAGGCAAAAAGAGTTAAGTGATTTGCCCAGGGTCACACAGCTAGTGACTCCAAGCCCAGTGCTCTAGCCACTATGCCACCTACCCACCCCACCTAGCACAGTACCTGACTCACCTGGTCAGTTTCAGTAAAGGAAAAACCAGGTGAGACTCACTTGGTTCCAGCTCTAACACTTGGAGAGGAAATCCCTGATGTGGGCGTTCAGTGTCTGAAGGTGCCACTTCTCTCTGAGTCAGTCCTCTGGCTGACTCAGCCACCTCCCCCTCCTCTCCACCTCCACCATTTGACATGGGGAGGAGAAGGCCAACCTGCCTCAGGTTCCAAATGTCAGATGAGACATAAAAAATACCCTAGTGCTGGACACTTGAGGTCACAACCACCATGCTCAGATGCAGCTGGCACCTTTCACATCAGCAGGATTCAAAACAGGTTATTGATTTGTAACAAGTGCAGCTGGGATGGCACAGGGATTAGAGTGTTGGACTTCAAGTCAGGAAGCCCTGGGTTGGAATCTTGCTTGAGATGCTTATTTTTTTGTGGGCCAATCGATGAACTTCTCCCAGCCTCAGTTTCTTCTTCTATAAAATGAGTATAATAATAGCACTTACCTCACTGGGTTATTGTGAGGATCAACTAAGAAAACATGTACAGTATTACATAAATTCTATTATTATCATCATCAAATTTCTTCACAGTGACCCTTATCCTGAAATGATTTAACCAGAAAGAGTAACAGTTTTTAAATGGTGGATGTTGTTAATTGAAGTAACTAAAATTGGTTGCTCCATAGAGGGGAATAATTTTTTTTAACCTATGCTAATAGTAGAGTCATCAAATGAGATGACACGTAGAGCTTTGCAGACCTTAAAGTTAAGTTTCACCAATGATAGCTATGACTATTACTATCACCAATTCTAAGGAATAAAGGGATTATTTCCAACAGTAAATCCTCTCCAACCAAGCTTGCTCTCTGAAGTTTGATATAGCTCACCCTCTCTTTCTATTGTTATTCTTGTTGTTGTTTGTCCCCATAACATGGGGAGGTGATGTCATGACTTAGGGTGAATTGGATTTAAGTGAGGGATGTCACCAGCTTTACTCTCTCCTCCAGAGCCATCTGGGTCCAGTGGCAAGATATACATCAGGACTGGAGATGTCCCCAGATGTTTAAGGTAATAAGGGTTAAATGACTTACCCAGGGTCACATAGCTAAGCTAGTAAGTATCTGATGCTAGATTTGAACTCAGGTCCTCCTGAGGCCTGTTAGTTAGGCCAGTGCTCTAACCACTACATTACCTTTCTTTCTATAAAAAGGGAACAGAGGCCAGGTCACATTTGGAAAATCTCTGGGTTCCCAGGACAAAAAATGCTTGAGAGATGAGTTAGAATTTTCACCTCTGTTCCTTTGTTGGCAGATAAGAATGTGGCTGATTAAGCTCGAGGAATGGGCTCCAGGAGCCAGCCTGTGCCCAGTCATGATGTTGGTTTAGGTTCAGGCTCCTCATTTGAGCAGCCGGCTGCTCCTGCCCATATGCGTTTGAAATAGACCATTTTCCAACTGAGCATTTGAAAATCTGATCTTTAATAAATAAAAGGTCTGAGTAGGGAATCATTTGGGTTATTGGTGTTCCAACTTGGCAGCTCTTCCAGCTCAGGAATAAATTCCCTCCACCCAGAACCTGAGCTACCTGGTGCAATAAAGAAGGATTTAATAACCCCCACCCACCTAGGTTTTCCCTCACTTCTTCTCTTTCTAAAGCCACACCCTTTTCTCTTACCTAATCAGACAGCCTATGGAAAGCTTCCCACAAATAACTTAGCAGCACCCTCCTTGTGACCTGGCTTACATTCAAGAAAGGAGAAAACAAGTTCCAACTTGTCTTCTGTTCCATTAAAGGATAGAATAGCACTAACAGTTGGAACTAATTCTTTGGCCTGTTCAAGAGGAAGAATGTCTATTAAGGAAAGCAATATAATGTGCTAGAAAGCACACAGCCAGAAGCCAAGGTTCTTGAGTTCTAGTGCTGACTTTGTCACTTATTCCCCAGGTGACTTGGAACAAGTGTTTTTACCTACCTACCTCTCTCTGGACCTCACTTTCTTTATCTATAATATAGAGATCCTGGATTTAGAGTTAGAAGTAAGCTTGGGTATCATCTAGTACATCTAGACCAGCAAACCCCAAGAAGACCCATGGATAGATTTAAAGCGGTCCATGAATTTATATGAGAAAAAAATACATCTTAATTTTCACTAAGCTCTAAGTGAAATTTAGCATTTCCTTCAATGATGAATTCCCTTTAAAAATCATTATAAGAGGCCTATAAGCTTCACCAAACTGCCAAAGGGATTTGTCACATATACATGCCAGACATAGATACACAGAGTTTAAGAACCCCTGATTTAGTACAATTCCTCATTTTATAGAAGGGGAAATTGAGAAAGAGAGGGAGAGAATGTGTGTGTGGACTTAAATTCCCAATACATCCTTAGACAAGTCACTTAAAACTCCCTGGGCCTCAGTTTTTCCATCTGTCAAATGGGAGGATTGGATTGGCTGATCTCTCAGACCTGCTCTTGATCTCTGATCTTGGGAGTTAAGTGGTAGGCCCAAAGTCATGGAGGTTGTAAGTGATAACACTACAATGAGAACATAAGACTTGGGGGCAGCTTAGGTGGGGCGGTGGATAAAGCACTGGCCCTGGATTCAGGAGGACCTGAGTTCAAATGTGGCCTCAGACACTTGACACTTGCTAGCTGTGTGACCCTGGGCAAGTCACTTAACCCTCATTGTCCCTCAAAACACACACACACACACACACACACACACACACACACACACACACATCCCATAAGACTCCATATCCCACATTCTTGACATTATACCATACTGAGATGACGGCACCTACCCTCCCTGTCTTGTGGGGTTTTTGTGAGATTCAAAGATTTCAAATTGTAAGGAACCTTAGAGTGAACACCAAGGCCTAAGGTGTGGAGAGAATTAAGTGACTTGTCCAAAGTCACACATATAGTTAGCAGCAGAGACAGCATTCAAACTCAGGTCTTTTGAATCCAAATCCAGTGTTCTGCCCTCCAGTGAAAGTGTTTTGAAACCTATAAATCCCTACACAAACATCTGGTAATATTCCTTTTATTACTCAGGTGACTCATTTCCTTTTCATTCTCTACCTCCTTCTACCTGTAGAAGAGAACTGTATCTCTTTTAGCTGCTACCCAGTTCTAGTACACTGTGGAATGCCAAAGGAATCCCACCACCATAAACCAGCAATGTCCTCTCACTTTAGATGCTGAAGAGAGAACTTTGGTTTATTCTGAAAGGACTTTGAGAAAACTGAAGCCAGAATGCCCTGTGCCAAAAAAACAAAACAAAACAAAACAAAACAAAACAAAACAAAACAAAAACCCAACAAGCCAACAAAAAACACATTCTTTTAAAAATTGCCTCCTCGGTCAGTCAAAGATGCCAACCGAGATGATCTAGCCTAGATCCAGGTGAATCACAAAGTTTGGTGAATCCACAGTCTGTCTCTCACATCTCCTCCACCATCTGAGCCAAGCAAACAGACCCTCCATCCAGTTACTCCTCCTCTTTTATGTCCTGATGAGCTCAAGTACCACCCCAAAAAGAAGTACAACAAAGGAAGGAGTTACATCCGTGATGGTCACCATCATGCTTAATAATAACAATTATATAATTATATATTTTCTATATAATAATATGTAATTACCCAATGATTACTATTAAGCATCGCTGTGGTGACCACTGAGGTTCTGAAACCCTTTAATTATTGTTATCGCTGATAATTAAAGCAAGCATCTTTATCTAATACTTCTTCTGTCTGTAACAAGGATGGCTCTTTGTGTTTTTGGGGGGTGGGTTGGGGTAGAGGGGAGGAGGGAGTGAGGCAATATCCATAGAGCTGTCCTTTTTTTTATTTTATTCTCATGATCTGGTAGGGAAGGCCCAGGCCAGAGAAGTGTGGCATCTCCATAGAATTCCTACCACACACTGGCTCATCCTACCCTCTTTGGCACAAACCATTTAATTCCTTGAGATTGTCCTTTGCTTCAACTGCAAGTAATGAGTATATGATTAAAGAGAACACAGTATGGGACAGCTTATTACCTATCATAACTGAAGGGAAGCCATCACATAAAATTATTTAGAATAAGATGACACAAACTTTCTTTTGAAATTGCTTCAAGATGCTAAGTTAAGGGTACATGAGAGATTAAAATAAACCCCAGCCATTTCCATTTGCTTTATATTCCAAGTTTCATATATTTGGGGTATTGTTATTATTCAGTCATTTTTCAGTTGCATCCAACTCTTTGTTGACCCCATTTGGGGTTTTCTTGGCAAAGATACAGGCCATTTCCTTCCCCAGCTCATTTTATAGATGAGAAACTGAGGCAAACAAAGTTAAGGGACTTGCCCAGGGTCACACAGCTAGTAAGTTTCTAAGATTAGATTTTAATTGGGGTCTTCCAGATGCTAAGCCTAGTGCTCTATCCACTGAGCCACCTAGCTGCCTATTTTGGGGTAGGAGGGGAAAAAAAATTAAGAAATTCTTCTTGTCATATGCCAACATTAATGAACATCCCTGAAAGAGCCAGTCCTACTTAATAAAGCAGTGACTCTCTGTTACATCCAGGACAAAATACATCCTCTTCTGATATTTAAAGCCCTTCACAAGCCTGGCTTCAATCTACCTTTCCACCTTTAAAGTATGATATTTCTCTTTATACAATCAAGCCAAACTGGACTTTCCACAGATCTTAATTTAATAGCTAAAAATTATATAACATTTTAAGGTTTTCAAAGCACTTTACAAAATTGTCCCCACAATGACCCTAGGAGGTAGGTGCTATTATCACCCCACTTTCCAGATAAGGAAAAGAAGCAAACACAAGTTAAGTGACTTGCTCAAGGCCACACAGATAGTATATGTCTGACCCTGGATTAGAACTCAGGTCTTCCTGACTCCAGGTCTAACACTCTATTCACTGTACCCCCCGGCTGGCCTGGCTGGCTGGCTGGCTGGCTGGCTTCACATATGAAAGTCACTCCATCTCCTGCCTTTGCCCCCCATATCTAGAAGGTAGTCCACCTTTTAGCATCCCTAGTTTGCTGCAAAGCTCAGCTCAAGTGTCATCTTCTACCTGAAGCCTTTCCTGACCTGCCACCAAGATACTTTCTCCCATTCAAAAGAAAATTACCTTTTACTGACATTGAATATATTTTCCATATACTTATCTAGTGTCTTCCCTGCTAGAGCAGTTAGATGGTTTGTACCCTCCTTGAGGGCAGGCATGATTTCATTTCAATCTTTGTATCCTGAGTACATAGTGTGTTGCCTGGAACATAGTAGGCACTCAATAAATAATAGTCAATTGACCTTTTGATAGACCAAAACTTACAGATGGTTCATAAGAAGAAAGAATTGTATGACCTTGATCAGAAACTTTTCTATCATGTTGCTTCTGGGCTGCTCTGGCATCACAAGGCTGCCTTCGCGGCACAAAACAAACCAGAAACTAGGTATCCTTTCTTTATTTCATCAGCCTTTGGTCTCCAACACCTACTGGTAGAAAGAGATTCATAAGGTGGTTTAATGGGCTGCAAAAATCATTCCTTTTGTTGTGTTGTATTCCAAGAGGATTTGCCTTTCCACTAAATGTTACTTAGATTTTGAATAGAGAGAGGACAGTTTCTTTTCCTCTTAATCATATGCCACTTCTGCATTTTAGCTATCAGTGATTTCATCAGTGTGGATATGCTTTCCACCAACACAGATTGCAAACTCTTTGCTCCTTAGTATGTGCTCCTAATTTAGCCCCATTTGCTATGGCTACAAACTCCATTAGCCTGTAGGACAACTAGGTGCCAAGCCTCCTCAAACTCAGCTAGAGTGGCTGGGGTAGACAGGGTGGCTAGGGTGGCTGAGGTGGCCAGGGTGTTCCTCCAACGACATGGCATCATTGGCCCATAGAAGGTCTTTCCTGCTTGGAAGGTTCTTCTAGGGCTTCCTCTTCTCTCGCCCAGTCTGGCTCACCTCCATGCCATGATGAGGTATCAATGGATTTTAGTACCAATTCTGAAAAGCATCCCTGCCCCCCCCCAAAAAAATCTACAAAGCTAAAACCAAGGTGTTGGTCCTGTCATTTGCCAATACTCTGGTTTGCCACCAAAGGAGAGAGTAAGGCATCATGGCAGGTCAGAAGCAGCTATAAAACAGCAGTTTGTGAGACCGAGGTGGTCCCATTCCCATCCTTCAGGAAAACAAAAGGACTACATAAGCCCAAAGTATAACTGATGCCAAATACATGAATACTGTGTGTGGGAACAACTCCCACTTCATGCCAAATGATTAATGATGGAAGGGAAGTCTTCCACATGCTCGTACTGTGCTCTGGTAGCAAAAGAAGATGTCAACCAGTGTCCTACAGAGGTTGGGCAGCTTTATAGGAGCATCAAAGGGGAACCATCCTAGAGCCGTCACCTCCCCATTCTTTGGCAGCCACACCCCGTGTTCAATTGGAACTTGGCTTGTCTAAACCCTCAACTAGCATTCTGGAAAGGAGAGTTCCCCACCCTCTCTCCCACCTCACCCCTATCCTTCCTCCATTCAGGAGTAGGCTCTAGAGCAGACCTAACTCTAACAGGAGTAAGACACTCACATATATAATGAACAGGTTTAGTCTTAGAGATCAATTTTTAACTAGAGAGAATTTAGGAACAAAAGAATTGCCAATAGCAGAGCTGGTGTGAAGATCCTGGGTGAAGTAGAATTAGATAATGATAACTCTAATAGCTCTCACTCCTTCTTCAAATGATCACCTATCTACTCCCTGTTTACATGATATACTGTATCCCCGAGTGCACATACCTTTTCCACTCAAGAATAAACTCTCCATAGGCAGTAAATGCATCCCATTTCCTAGAAAGATGCCTTAAACATATCAGGTGCTATTGGATTGCTGTGCGGAACATGTTTAGAAGGTATAAGGTGGGTGGGGGTTGAGAAGCATTCTCCCTCATACCTGAGCAGAGAGATGCTAGTGTTTTTTCTATATGGGACCTCCAGCACATTCTTCTCCAAGGCTGAGTTAGACCCATAGAGAAAGAGAGAGAAATAGCCCTGCCCCAGGTAGCTGTGTAGGTTGCTGGGAGTGGTAGGAAATCTCCCCTACAACCGGGTGTGCTGGAGGCAGCTTTAACCACACCCTCAGAGGCAGATAGTTCAATTTTCAGCATGAGCTTTTATACCTCAGATGCTGAAAAATTATACAAATCAGAGCTTGATTGTGTAGACTTAAGAAAATGATAAAGAAAATGTTAATAATTCAGATTAAACCTAAAGGTATGTCACATATATTTTTGCCCCTGGATAGCAGATTGTTAAACATTTACTCAAACACTACTGCTTATAACCCTAAACCCCGATGATGGTGGGGGGAGTAGCACTAGTCTCCCGCACAAATGAATTACTTGCAAGGCTTTCCCACTAGTTAATGCCTTAGGATGAAGCTCCTCACCCTCACCTTCAAATTCCATCACAAGGCCTCCCCTGGGTGTCTTACTTTTCTCTCTCTATCCTATATTCTGTTATGTAGTCCTCATTCTCCATCCCTTCCTTCCAAAATAAACTCTGCACAAGGAGGCCCATGTCTGGTTAACTTGTTTCTAGCACAGCACCAGGCCCAATTGCTTTCAGAAGATGACAATGATGGCCACTTAATAATCTCTTAGAAGCCCCAGGTACTTATAACCACACAATCATGCCATTTTATTTATTTTTATTCTTCTAACTTGGCAGCCATCACCTTAGAATAGAATCTTGGATCTTGTACATTGTCTAATAGGAAAGAACTGACAGTGGTTTCAACTGGCAATGCATCAGTTCCACCTCAAGGAAATCAACAGGGAGGAAGTAATGGGACAGAACAGTACTCATATTAAATAGTGAGCTATTCAGCCTAGGACAGATGTGGAAAATAAGCCCAGATGAGACAAATTCATTAAAGTGAAATTATCTATTCAACACCTTGATATCTGAGTAGACTGATGTTTCAAAATTATTGTAATTATGATCCTGGGGATAAAGAGAGCCAAACTTTAGTGAGAAGACTTGGAAAAAAAATTAAAAATTCTAGTACTACCCTGTGAGATGAAAATAATGAGCTGGTCACAGATCCCCAGGATATCAGCAATTGCTCTAAATCCTTCTTGATGAGGAATCTGTGACTCTGAACTCCACATTAATTCAAATGCAAATCATATCTCTTCCCCCTGAGGATCATTATTCCTGATTCGGCAAGCAATTTAATAGGAAATCTGCAGGTGCTTCACAGAATTTAAACTAGAGAAGTTGTTCTGGCCCCAATCTGGAGAGTCAATCTCCACAAAGATATAGATTTGGGCGGGGGGGAGGGAGGAAGGTCCAGTGACTTGTATCCAACTATCTCCATTTCTTTTGGCTTTTCTTAGATTGCTGTCTTCTAAGCACTAAATCCCATTTGAAGTGTGTGTAAGGATCGATCGACCAAGTCTGGGACATGGGCCTTTATAGCACTGAAAGTAGCCTAAGACTCAGCTCTTGATTGAGTTGGTTCCCTAACTTTGTACTCATTAATTGTTTCAATGCTTCATCTTTTCATTAAAGGACAACTGCATGGTCCATGTTCAGAAGAACCCCTCAGTTCCATTATGAAAATATGGGTCTGGGGTGTCCAGACAAGGAATAATGTACAATGTCTAGGACTAGGGGATAGGACAAAGAATGGGGGAGAATTTCAAGGTAAGCATGGGATGGTTGGAAAAGGGGAACACATGAATAGGGAAGAGTGGGGTGAACAGGAAAAGGGAACATGTTCTTACATGGAAGAAAAAGACCAAACTAGCTCTTCTCATTTGTTCCTCTTCAAGGAGAGGAAATGTAACGTTGGTGCAAGTGCTTCTAATCCAGGCATCAAATAAGAATTTTGGTTCTCATATGACATTTGTCATTCTCAGATGACCAATTTGGTCAGTGTCTAGGTCTTGGGACTTTCTGCTTATCACCAGGGTAAGATTTCAGAATAATCCCTCTTGCCAAAGCCATCAGGAGAGCTGATTATGGTGGATGCATGAACAGTTGTCAGGTCTACACGAAACACAGGTAAGTCTACAGGTATGCTGGTTATTTCACTGATGTGTTTACACCCTCTTCCAACAAAGATCAAAACCTCTCCATGCCTTCATAAATACTTGTCAAGAAATTAGCAATCTCCCCTTCTTGAAATTGCTTTGTCTGACTTTGTATTTACCAATTGTGTACATCCTATGTCCACCCAGAAGACTGTAAGTTCCTTGGGGGACAGGAATGATTTTTTCCCCTGATTTTGTATTCTCAACACCTACTAGAATGTCTGGAACCAAGGATTAGGCACATAAAAAGTATATCATGAACTGAACTGAATTTGCCAACTACTAAGGAACACAGTAACATCAGCCCTTGGTCTTCAAGCTGCCATGATTATCAAGAGATGGTGACAAAAAGATTTTTTTTAATTCCTTAATAAATGTAATTATTTTTCATTTTTCCTGCGAGGAAATGAGGATTAAGTGACTTGCCCAGGGTCACACAGCTAGTGTCAAGTGTCTGAGGCTGGTTTTGAACTCAGGTTCTCCTGAATTCAGGACCAGTGCTTTATCCACTGCACCACCTAGTAAATGTAATTTTTAAAAAATAAAACTAAAGCAGGAAATGCAACTAAATAAAATTTAAAGAAAGAGTTATGGGAGACTAGCTGAAGACATTAGCAATGACATGCAGGTGTAGCTGCCTCACTTTATGCAATAGAGGCGTTCCTTAAAAGTTGTGTAAATAAAGTATTGGTTCAATGAATCATTAAGTACACAAAGAGGACTAGTTGTTTAAAAGAAAACGTATCCAAAACTTTAGAGCACATCATAGATACACCCTTTGGAATGTCAGGGACATACAGAACGAATCCTTACTGGAGGTGAGACAATTTTTAAAGTACTCTGGGATTGATTCTCAACATTACCTTAAAAGGGGCAAATTCCAGAAGAATGATGAGTTTAGATTTGGTTTGGTTTTACAAAAAATAAAAAGGGAATATAAGGAAAAGTGATTGAAAGATATCAGATGGCTATAGATCTGATAGCTAAAGGGCATTCCAGCTTAACCAAGGACCAGAAAGGTTTTATCTTTCCTAAGCAAGTTGGTCATGAAATGGCTAAAGTTTTAGGCCTAAAATCAGGAAGACCTTATTTCAAAATTGGCTTCAGACAGTTACTAGCTGTGTGATCTTAAGAAATTCACTTAATCTCTATCTGCCTCAATTTCCTCAACTATGAAATGGAGATAATAGCCTCACAAGGTTGTGGTGATGAGCAAATGAGAAAATATTTGTAAAGCTCTTAGAGCAGTGGCTAACACAGGGTAAGCACTATATAAATATTTATTTCCCTCCCACCCCCTCTCACCCCCTGTGCAATGTCATATAAGTATTAGAGCAAAGTTGGAGCTCTCATTCAGCATTTCTAACTATAAAATTGGACAGTCAGGTAGTACAGTGGATAGAATGCTGGGCCTAGAGTCAGGAAGGTTCATCTTCCTGAGTTCAAATCTGGCCTCAGACACTTAGCAGCTGTGTGAGCCTGGGTAAGTCACTTAACCCTGGTTACCTCAGTTTCCTCATCTGTAAAATGAGTTGGAGAAGGAATTACAAACCAATGGCCAAGGGATCATGAAGAGTCAGACATGACTGAACAACAATAAAACTATATAGTTCTTGTACTCTACTGCCAACTACTAACTTAACTCTCTGTTTCTCATCTGTTTTAAAATTTTTCAGAGAATGACTCTTTGTCTCAAGGTAATCTGCATGAAAACACAAGGGAGGTAGGGAGTTACTTCAGAAGACCCTAATCTTAACAGTTGTACAACTGACAGACAGAGAGTTTCCACCATGTTTATTATTTATTATTTTTGTAACTTCACGACACAAAGGGTCTGGAAACACGCTAGGGGATTTTCTCATTCTCTCAGCTCATTCAGGAAAACCTGAATGATAAAGTATATACATGGTTATCCCCCACCCGTGAGAAGACCAGCTTCCCCCTCATGAGATTATCATTCACAGTATTGCAAGGGGGAAAAGTTTCACTGTTTAATTTAACTAAATGTCATTAGCTGACATTTATATATAGCATTTTGAGGTTTGCAAATCTCTTAATATGTTACTCCATTTAATATAACTCTGAAAACAAGATTCTATAAACATTATTCCCACTTTACTGATGAGGAAACTGGGGCTCCGAAAAATTAGTAAACAAGAATTTATTAAATGCTTACTATAATCAGGCATTGTTTTAAGCATCAAAGATACTAAGAAAACAGGAGAGAATAACAATCTCTACATACAGAGCAGAAGGGAGGTAATCTCAGAGGGAAAGGTTTTAGTAGCCGGGTGTAATGGGGGAGAGACCAAGAAAAGCCTTCCAAAGAAGACTGGGATTTGGGTTGGGTCATGAAGAAAGCCAAGGAAGCTAATAGGTGGTAATGTCTCAGGTGCCAACTCTCCCTGGAACTTTCCTCCCTCATGCCAACCTCCTTCCATTGGTGAGTTCTTGCTAGGGCCTCTTTGAGGAAAGAGACTGTCTTTCTTTTTGCAGGTATTTGTATCCCGGTATTTATCACAAGGAGAGAGAGACGGAGGGACAGAGAGACAGAGACAGAGAGAGATGCAGATGTTGATGTAGCTATAGATGTAGGTGTAGATGTGTGAGAAAATAATTATTAATAATGGATTTCTGGAAGGACCCAAGGATTAGTTCCTCAGTTCTTTCTCTCCCCCCATCCCCCTACCCCACCCCCACTCCAGAAAGTTGAAATCTTGATCTAGGACAAACCCAAGGGAATAAAAGAAATGGAAATTGATTCTTTTGCCACACTCAGGCAACTTGAGTCAGGGTCTTCTCCCTGATGTCGTCTATAGAGTTCATTTTAATTTAGACCACACTCAAATCATGTCAAGCAATGGAATTGAATGATGCTAACCAATTAGCTTTGAACAATGTATAATGACCTGCATCTATCAAAAGAGGGTAAAACCCTTGGCTGTGCCAGGATCTCTCTCTTGGCTGGCACTTGACTACCTCTCAGTGTATGTTCTCCCTCTTAGGACAGTATAGATTTTGTAGGTGTTCTGAACTCTCCTTTGGATCACATGCTGTCTCTCTGAGAGACAGCATGGGTCATCTGGGACTTTTCTCCTGCTTCTGTTAACTGCCACCCCATCATTCTTTACTAGTGTATATAGTATTTAATTAATAGTAAATGCTTACTGGGGCAGCTAGATGGTGCAGTAGATAGAGCACCAGCCCTGGAGTCAGGAGGACCTGAATTCAAATCCGACCTCAGACACTTGACATGTACTAGCTGTGTAACCCTAGGCAAGTCACTTAACCCCCATTGCCTCACAAAAAAAAAAGATCAATAATAAATGCTTACTATCAAAACTGGCATAATAGCAATTAATTATAAAATACAGTTTTAGCCATAATTTTTAAAAACACAGTTATAGTTAGAGAAGTTGCTACTAGAGCCTTCCCCTTTGAGATTATTTTCCTTCTATCCTGTGCATATCCTCTATATTCCTAATCATTTATATGTTTTCTTCTTCATTAGAATATATGTTTCTTGAGGGGAGAGCCTGTTTTTGTCTTTATTTGTATCCTTAGTGCTTCATATGCTGTCTTTGTATATACACATGCATATAAGCATACTTCCTTTTATTGCTTTTCATTTTATGGCACTTCACAGATATTGTGTTTTTTACAATTGAAGGTCTGTGGCAACCCTGCACTAAGCAAGTCTATTGGCACCATTTTTTTTCCAATAGCATATGCTTACATTGTCTCTGTGTCACATTTTGGCAATTCTCACAATATTTCCAACTCTTTCATTATTATTATTATTATATCTGTTATGGTGATCTGTGATCATCATGATCTTTGAGGTTACTAGTGTAATTAATTTAGGGTATCACAAACTACACCCATATAAGATGGCCAACTTAATGAATGAATGTTGTATGTGTTCCTGTCTCCTTCCCCTTGGGCCTCCTTATTTCCTGAGACACAACAATATTGAAGAATATTACATAAATGTAGTTGATAAATCAGAGGATGGGTTTGAGAGAATTGATTCCAATTTTGAAAGAAGTTCTACTGTGGTAAAATGCTATCAAAGAGCATCACACACAGAGTCAATCGACACAGCAAATTTCATTGTTGTCTTATTTTAAGTAATTGTCACAGCCACCCCAACCTTGTTTGCTGCATCAATTGACTCTTCCTTTCAAAATAAATTTCTCTGTTGCATATGATGCTGTTTGATAGCATTTTACTCACAGTAGAATTTCATTCAAAATTAGAGTTAATGCGCTGTATTGACTTCCTACCACCTCTAGGATCAAATATAGAGTCTTCGGTTGGGCATTGAAAGTTTTCAATAATTTGGCCCCTATATGGAAGAAGTCTGTCTGTTGGTCTCTCTCTGTGTCTCTGTGTCTCTGTCTCTCTCTTTTTCTCTCTTTCTCTTTCTGTACAGGCATACCTCAGAGGTATTATAGTTCAGTTGCAGACCACCGCAATAAAGCAAATATTGCAATGCAGCAAGTTACATGATTTTTTTTTTTGGTTTTCCAGTGAATCTAAAAGTTTTGCTTACCCTATGCTATAGTCTATTAAGTGTACATAGTATTATTTCTTTTTAAGAAGTACATACCTTAATTTTTAAAAAAAACTTTATTGCTAAAAAATGCTAATCATCATCTGAGCCTTCAACAAGTCCTAGTGTTTGGCTGGTGGAGGATCTTTCCTCAATGTTGATGGCTCCTGACTGATCAGAATGGTGGTTGCTGAAGGTTGGAGTGGCTGTGGCAATTTCTTAAAATAAGACAACAATGAAGTTTGCTTTCAGTGATCCCAAACTGACAAAAGCTGCCAAAGCCACTTCCTGGGACGCTAGATGGCTGTATATGATGGCACACCACAATCCCAGAAGAAATAAAACTACAAATAACCCAAAAAGCAATGGAAAGACTCATGGAGAATGAAAACAGTCTGCTGCATATCACAAACAATGCTGTGTATGTAAGAATTCACATAAAAGGCATTAAGGATGAGAAGCAGTGCCAGGTAGTGCCTTGTGCTCCAAAAGACCTGGATTCCGCTCCAAACTCAGACACAGACTGGCTGTGTAAGCCTGAGCACATCAAAAAACCTTTTGGGTCCTCCCAACTCTCTCAAAGTGTGTCAGCACAGTTGCAGATCTGCATTGGAAAACAGACTTGTTCATTGAGAGCACAATATACACATGAAATCCCAGATCTGGTTGAAAAACTTTTTAAGAGAATGGAGCAAAGGTCAAAGATCTGATCTTGTACATGGACATTTTCATGGTATTAAAAAGAACAAGACAAATACCTCCATTCCTTTGGGAAAACAATGAAAATTATATGCAGAACATGGACAAGAAGCTACATAGAGCAGGATAGCATAATGAGGTTGTGATCCTCACATATTAGTGGATAGAGTGTCCATACTGATGAAGCTGTCTCTCTCCAACCAATCGCCAATGTAGGACCAATTCTACCGTGAATCATATTAGTAATAACAGAGTTAATTATTAGTAATAATAATTACTAATTACAGTTACAGACCTGTAAGTCAGTTACAGATGGCTAATATGTAATACAGTTCACTCAGTTATTTTAGGGAACGTATCATTTTTAGAGTACCTGCACAATAAACATGATTCATTGCACTTTTGCAGTACATCTTACAAAATTGTCTTTGCATAAAGATTTGAATTTTAATATAATTGTGTAACTCAATGATGTGATTAAAATTGCACATTAGTTAGAACTGAAATATATTTTCAAAAGCAAACTTAAACACGAAAAGGTTATAAAAAAGAAATGTTATTTGTAACACTCATTTTTAGGGTTTTATTTGTGTTTTTTTAAAGAGAATAGGGAAATTGCACACTAACTATAAAGGGCATTTTTTCCTTTTAAGACTATCCATGTCCAAGGTCAGATTTCTCCTTCCATGTTTATTTATCTCATTATTTTTTTTAAAGTTTTCAAATGCATAAAAAAATAAACATAGATCACTGCTCAGACATATCTTCATTTGTCAGGGAAACATCCCAAATGGTAGATAACATTCTCATTAGCCATCTGGCAACATACATTCATTCAGTCCAGCTGGGCCTTTAATTTATAAGATGGGGAGATGTTAGTCAATAGAGCACCTGCCGGTTTTTTGAAGTTTTTGAGTCTTATTCTTCACAGAGAAATCACTCTCTTGAACCAGGTTTCCTCTTTTCTACCTATCTCCTCCCCTGACCCTATTGCCTGTGAGAAAATAACACACACACACACACACACACACACACTAACTTTTGCAGGGCCAGTCCAGAGTCAGGAGAATTTCAAAGGAAATGTAGATCAACCTTCCTAACTAACTAAAGGAAGTTAATTAACTTAAGACCAACCTTCAAGTCATGTCAATCAGTGGACTTGAATGCTACCAACCAATTCGCTTGGAGCGGTGTGTAAGGATTGCCTCTCTTCCAGAACACCAGGTAGCTTCCACTCTCATAGGCACAGGATCTTCCTTTTTTTGGGGGGGGGGCCTGAGACTCTGAGGTGGTGGCAGCGCCTTGTGCTAGGTACTTAGGGCTTCTGAACTTTAGGAACTCCAAGTGTTCTCTCTTTACTAATATCTAATATACTTTAATAAATGCTTAATGCCCCAAACTGGTGCAATAGCCTCTAATTTCTAAGTAACAAATATATTAGAAACCCCAACTAATTTTCTCTACACTAGGGACAGTAATAGGGCGACCACATTTAATTTTACTTGTCACATGCTTCAATCTTAAATGGGAAGCATTGGTCTTTTATCCCATAGAGCCTTCACTCAGCTAGCTACCCAAATATGTATGGTCTACCTTCCTCTTCTACAGATTAAAAGACTTTCAAAGAAGTCAGCAGAGTTACTTAAAGCTAACAGTCAAAATCGGTTAATTTGTATTTCTTTACCATTTACATTTCCAAAGGCTATGCCAGTGGACCACAAAATTTAGTAGGTTTAACCAGACAGGAAATCACCAGATTAAGCCTAGGTTAGGAGAAAGAAGTTTATCAACCAAGGTTGACCACAAGCTAATGAAGTTTTCTTTTTTCATTATTTTGTTGTTTTTTACCCCCAATAACACACAAAATGCTCTTTAAAGTGGAAAGTGTTATTTATAATCTGTACTAGTGGAAGGTGTGACCATCCTGATAAATCATAGGTCTGTGAAGAAATTTAAGTATTGAGGCAGCTAGGTGGCGCAGTGGATAGAGCACTGGCCCTGGAGTCAGGAGTACCTGAGTTCAAATCCAGCCTCAGATGATTGACACTTACTAGCTATGTGACCCTGGGCAAGTCACTTAACCCCAATTGCCTCACTGAAAAAAAAAAAAAAGAAATTTAAGTATTAACAAGGTGGCTTAGGCAGAATCTCAAACCCCTTCCACATCTCTGAGGTTAGCATTGCAGTGCTCCTGCAATCTGGAAAATCCACGGAAAAATGTTTGACTCTCCCTTCATACCAGGGGGAAAGTCTGAATTATTATGGTATTAAAAGATAAAATATGTTGATATTATATAATACAATACATACATTTTATGCATTTCTGAATTTCTAAACTTTTTCTGTGTTGTCTGCTGGCCTTTGCATGTCATCATAGGCTTCCACAAAATTCCCCCCAAATTCCCATTTAATTTCTTATGCTGACCCATTAATGTCAAAACCATAATGGAGAAAGTTGTGGTGCAGAAGGAATAACTGTATACATGCCTCCACCATATTGATTCAGAAAACCACACATTAATGTTATATTTGCTTATCTATTTTTGCTTTTGGTTTGGTTGTTGTTGTTGTCATTGTCTTTAGACATTGCTCATTCTGGACTCATTCAGGAGTTTTACTGCCAAACCTCCAGTTCAACCCCTCTTGTTTAGGGGAGAGAGCACCACTGACCTGAATTCAAAGTCAGCCTCAGACATTTGCTTGCTATGTGACCCTGGGCAAGTAACCTTTCTCAGTATCTGCATCCTCACCTCTAAAACAGAGATGATACTAGCACTTACCTCACAGGGTTGTAGTGAGAACCAAATAAGATGATACATGTAAAGCACTTTGCAAACCTCCAGTGTAAATATTAGCCATCATGGCTGTCTGTAAATGTACAGGACCAGCTGACATGGGACTAGAGGATACGATCTGACCATTTCCCTGTAGCTCACTATAATGTCAGTGATGTAGAATGAGCTGTGGTATCAGAAAAAAGGCACTCAACTTGAAGTAAAACAAAAACAAACTGGCATTTAAGACTTACCTGTCACTTATTAGTTGTACCTATTAGCAACTTGTGGAAGTTGCTGGACTTCACTTGAAAATGGAGGTCACACTATTACTCTCCCCATCTCATGGGTTTTTTGAGTGAATCAAATACACGGGCACCTGTATTTGATTACAGGAGCTCTGATTCCTTCAAGTCACCAAAGTGACATCCCTTTCAAGGTGAAATAAGGCAAGATAAAATAATTTTGTCATGGGATCATAGAGTATAAAAGCTATAGAACGGAGGGTCCTTGAACATCATCTAGTCTAATTACCTCACTTTATTAAAGAGAAAACTAAAGCCCAAAGAAACTAAGCAGCATAGGCTAGGAGTAGCAAAGAGCTGGGATCAAATTCCACATCAGACACATACAGATAGTAACAGCATGACTCTGAATCTCAATATTCTCATCTTAAAAATAAGGACAATGTTACTAGCTGTGTGACCCTGGGCAAGTCACAAAAAAAAAAATAAAAATAAGGACGATGGCATCAGCTGCACTCATTTCCCAGGGTTATAGTGAAGAGTAAATATAAAGTGCTTTGTAAATCTTAAAAGTATGACATCAGTAATCGTTATCATCTTTTCATCAGTTAGGGGACAGTTAAAGCCAAGACTTGAACTCTGGTCTCAAGTCTTAAGAAGCACTACTCTTTACAGAAGGAGTATCAAACATGGTGCTGACTACACTGACCTACAGCAGGAACCAGATTAAGATGTAATTGGGAAATATTTAATTAAAAATTCAATAAAAATACAATAGGACATAGATAATGCTAATATGTAGTTTTCTAAGTCAAAATGCCTGGGCAGGGATCCCTATGTACAATTTAGTGGTCTCTGTTTTTTTTAGACACACACATATACATACAGATAGATGAAAGCTGAGAGATAGAGATAGAGATATATAACATAGGCAGTATATCTCATTGGATTCACCACAACTCACATAAGTGTCATACTGAGTTATGACAATCAATTAATCAAACCACTCAGTCTCATTTCAACTGTCAATGTGCATAGAGACGTGGTTGTGGTTGATATTGCAGGAATAATATCTCCTAGGCCCTGCCCCATAGGCTGGGCTATTTTCCAACAGCTCTAACCCATGCAGGCTACCCTAGTTTTTCCTTTAAAGGTCCTGAAACTGCCCTTAAGATTAACAATTGCTCCAGGGGACCATGACTCTGACCATTGACTGTGGCTTCCTGTTGGTCTAAATACAAAAGCCATCACACTAAGAATCATGTGCTCCTTTCCCAGACTGTAGAAACACTTCTGACTAGAAGCAGTAGATGGGACCATATTAATGCTATTTCCTTGCTAAATATCCTTTCCATGATAAGGTTACATGTTGTTGCTGTTGTTCAGAAATTTTTCAGTTATTGTCTTACTTTCCATTACCCCATTTGGGCTTTTCTTGGCAAAGATACTGGAGTAGTTAGCCATTTCCTTCTCCAGATCATTTTATAGATGAGGAAATAGAGGCAAACAGCATTAAGTGACTTGTCCAGGGTCACGCAGCTAGTAAGTGTCTGAGGCCAGATTTGAACTCAGGAAGATGAGTCTTCCTAACTTTGGTCCTGGCATTCTATCTATCATGGCACCTAGCTACCTTCATATGGGTAAATAAATATTCTTTAATTAACTGCTAGATGATTATTTATGATGGGGCAACTAGGTGGTATTGTGGATAGAGCACTGGGCTTATAATCATGCTGACTCATCTTCATGAGTTTCAATCCTACCCTCAGACCTGTACTAACTATATGACCCTGGGAAAAGTCACTTAACCTTGTTTGCCTCAGCTCCTAAGCTATAAAATTATCTAGGAAAGAAAATGGAAAACCATTCTAGTTTCTTTGCCAAAAAACAGCAACCCTAAAATGAGGTCACAAAGAGTTGGACATGACTGAAATGGCTGAAGAAAACAGCAACTAGGTGGCATGGTTAATTGAGTACTGAGTCTGGGGTCAGAGAGCCCTTAATTCAAATCTAGCTTTAGCCACTTATTTGCTGTGTGACCCTGAGCAAATCACATAATTTTTATGCGCCTCAGTTTCTTTATTTGTAAAATGTGGGTAATAATACCACTTTCCTCCCAGGTAGGTTGTGAGGATAAAATAAGATAATATTTGCAATGGTCTTTACAAATCTTCGATCACTATATAAATGCTAGGAAAGTATTATTATTATTATTAATTATTATTCCAATGATGAACCTTAACCACCCAGGCCTGACCTACAACAGTTGGCTACAACATAATAAGGAAACTGGGAGTCTGTGACCATATTAATATCTGTAAATGATAAGGCCAAACTATTTCCCTAATGTCCCTGTCTTAAGTGTCTACCCTCTACTAGAGATTGGTGAGTATATTTGTGTGTGTATATATATATGTGTGTGTGTATATATATATATATATACATATATATGTATAGATACATATATATGTGTATATATGTATAGATACATATATGTATCTATACATATATATGTATATATATATATACACAATAATTGTTCATGGGCAAGCTCAAGAATTGACACTAATACCAAATAATCTCCAGATTTGGCACCATTTTCTTTTTTATTCAAATAATAAAATGTAAACCTATATTTAAAGTACCCATTCCACATCAGAATCTGTTGATAATTTGAGTCTGCTGGTGCCTGCAATAACACTGTGAATGTTAATGATAGAAGCCTCTGCCAATAGAAATAAAGCAAGTGGTGTCACGGGCCAGAATGAATGCTGCTCTCTTTTCTCATTTAATATACTTTCCTCTTTCTTTTGTTAAAGTTGTCCTTGTCATTTTATTTCACTGAAAATTGTCTCTCCTTATAAGTCAGAGTATCCTCAACAATACCCCTACTCCCAAACTATTCTGTGGTAACATCTGGTACTCAGGGAGATCCATGGAATTTTTCAGAGCACCAAAGTCTGGCTTTCACTGCTCTTGTAGGAGGCAGGTCTTCTGAATAGACTTGACCCCAGCTTTCTCTGAAGGGTGTTTTCCAATGCCTACTGGTAGGGAGATCCAGTGGAACATTATTTGTTCCCTTTTCTCAGGATGTTTGGTGCCTGGCAGAGAGAGAAACCATATTGTTCAGCCAAACTGAGGACAAAAGAAATTATGAGGGAGACAGAGAGAAAAAGAGGAGGAGGAAGGACAAAGGGAGAGAGGGAAGGGATGAGCATAGAAAAAGATGGGGAGAATTAACTGAAACAGATTCCTATGAGAGGCATATTGACTTGGAAAAACCTCAAATTAACACTATCTATGTTGTATTATATTTTTATTTATTTTGTTAAACATTTCCCAATTACATTTTTTTGGAGAGGCAATTGGGGTTAAGTGACTTGCCCAGGGTCACACAGCTAGTAAGTGTTAAGTGTCTGAGGCCGGATTTGAACTCAGATCCTCCTGAATCCAGGACCAGTACTCTATCTATCCACTGTGCCACCTAGCTGCCCCCTCCCAATTACATTTTATTCTTGTACTAGCATACTTGGTTGAGGTGGATCCCTCTGAGGTACACAATCATCTTTCTCTAGAATACATTAGTTGCTGGAGGTGAAACTTCATTCCCATCGGGACACCCCAAGACATGATAACACACCTTACTGAGTTATTTCCATGAATGACTTAACTGTTCTCCTATAATCCTTTCTGACAACAGTAGGAAACAGAGAAGTTTACAAGGTAGTCCCTGAACTCCTGTCTGTGGATACAGAAGTGGAATGAAAGATTGGGGGTAGATGGAACTCCATCAAGGTGGATAGAGGAGACAAGGAGATAATATGAGGCATGAATGAAAGTGAAAGCACATTTTATCTTAGCTTTTGCTTCATGTTTCTTTCTATTGCTGCATTTTCCCTAATCTAAGTAACTGGTGTACAGATGAGGTTTAAGTGATTTAGAAAGGATGTTTCTAGATAATAGGTTCCAATGAGTAGGGGTTGAGCCCCAAGTCCATACTTCAGGAGTAATAGGAAAGTAACACTCTGGATACTGACTACATATAGAACATCTATTTCACAGCAGAAGAAATCATAGATCTTGGAGTACTAGACTTAGAGTCGGGAGAGACCAGAGTTTGAATTCTGACTCTGATACTACTTGGTTGACCCTGGGCAAAGTCATTTTTCACTTCTCTGATAGCTAACATATCATGTCCTCCAACTGCCTACCCAGGCCATCTTCTTGCCATCTGCCCCAGTGCCATGGACCATACCCACCTTCTACCCTACATTTGACCGCATGCTCTGGGAACTATAACTGAATCAATACTACCAATTACTTCTGAAAATTCAAAGACCACCAACTTTTGAAAATTCTTGTAGTCAATGTACCAGCCTGAAAGGAAACTTAACACCCCAGGCAGAAAGGGGAGGGATGGTGCAGGTCAGCACTTACATCTGAGCCTCAGCTCTTGTCCTCCCTGAGATACTTTTTAGTTTTGCTTTGGTTTCTGATGAGGCACACCCAGAACTGTTTATATGTTCTTTCCCTGAATCTTGTCTGATACTTTAGCTTTTTGGAGACAATGTGGCCATCATATGAGAATGCACTAGAAGAAATAAAGGAGCCCTTCCACCTTAGTATGTCTGGAACATACTCAGAGCAAATTGTTGTCTCCCCCCACTTAGACTATAAATGACTTGAGAGCAGGGACCATTTTGCTGCTTTTCCTTTTACCCCCTGAGCTTAGGACAGTGTCTGACATGTGGCACATAGTAGATATTTTAGTAATATTTGTTGACTTGCCTTGTAATCCACTCCAATATTTTCTTTTTTTGTTTGTTTGTTTATTTTTTGTTTTTGTTTTTGTTTTTGCAGGGCAATGAGTGCCCAGGGTCACACAGCTAGTTAAGTGTCAAGTGTCTGAGGCTGGATTTGAACTCAAGTCCTCCTGAATCGAAGGCCAGTGCTTTATCCACTGCGCCACCTAGCTGCCCCCCCCAATATTTTCTTAATTTTGTCTTGGTCTTCTTCACCCTTTTTCACTGGTTTGGATCCTCTTGATCCAGCTTCTCATTCTGTTTACTGAGTCCAAGATTTGATGCAAACCATAAACCTTGACTCCCATTTTCAGATATCTTTACTGACAACACTTCTTTTGGACTCTCCTTTGTATGACCCTTGGCTTCACATGTTGATGAGGCCACCATTTGCTTCTCTACTTCTGACATGGTTGCCTAGCAACCTCCCCACCCTGCTCAATAAACAATTATTGTACCTCCTCTCCTCTGGCCTTGGCTATGATCATGATTGGAGGAACTCCAACAGACTGGATACAACAGGTGGCTCCTCTCTTGCTACCTACCACCAACCCATGCCTGATCTCTGAGGTGCCCTGACTTGTATAGATTAGCAATGGCTTTGGCATAAATAAACTTCTACTAACCCTTTGTTTACTTAAGGCAGAGATTGGATTTTTCCAACAGGATTTGATTGGCAATTAAAGGAATAAAATAAAATACAGCAACTGAGAGGAGGGTAGAATAAATTAATCTCAGAGCCTGAAAATCTTATTCTCAAATATTCCTATCTTCCCTTAACTGCCCCTGATTCTGACTAATAAGGAAGAGCTAGTTGGAGAAATATAAATGGTGAGAATCTTGGAAAGTAGTGATCATGTCATCTTAGCGTTTATCATAGATACTCACAGAAAAGCCAAATATGGTCTTAATAGTTGACATGGAGTCCAGAGAGCCCTGAGTTCAAATCCTACTTCCAACACATACCAGCTAGATGACTGTGAGAAAGTCACTCGACCTTTATGAGACCACAGAATCATGCTTCATATGCCATCTAGCTGTCTGCCCTCGCCATGTTCTTGCTATCTGCCTTCGCACCATATACCATAACTACTTCCTACTTTGCTTTTCATCTCTTGTTCTGGGAACCATATTCTAATAAGTGGTATAATTGCCTCTGGAAATGGCTCTATAGCTTCACCAATATTTATTATTACTATAACTAGCATTAATGTAGCACTTTGGGGGTTTGTAAAGTGCTTTACAAATATTATCTTATTTGATCCTCAAAATAACTCTGTGAGGTAGGTGCTATTATTATTCCCATCTCACAGATGAGGAAATTGAGGCAGAGAAAGGCTAAGTTATTTATCCAGCATCACACAACTAAAAAGTTTCCGAGGCAAGATTTTAACTCAGGTCTTCCTTCTCTCCAAGTCGAGTGCTCTATCTATACACAGAACCACCTGCCTGATTCGACTCACTATCCCCATGACTTCCTGTATTAAAACTCTCTTCCTAGGCTACCACTCCCTATGTGTGTTGTCTCTTCCTGTTAGAATGCAAGTTCTTTGAGGTCAGGAACTATCTCGTTTTTGTTTTTAGATTCCCAGAATTCAACACAGTGCTTGGCACATTTGTAAGCATTTAATTAGCAATTGGTAAACGATTAATTAATAAGCTTTTCTTTCATGTGAATCTTAATATCCTCATCTGTAAAATGCAGATGATAATACCTCTAGTTCCTTCCTCAGAGAGTCTGAGGATCTAATGAGATAGTGTGCATACAACACTTTGCAAATTCTAAAACGTTATATGTTGATGGTGGTGATTATGATGAGAAGGAAGGATAAGAGCTTTTGTGACTTCTTGAGAATGGATCCTTGGGGGCAATAAATGTTTCAGGTTTTGTATCTTCGCAGCTTAACAGTCACTTGCACATGATTGTTAAATAAATTAAATCAAATTTAGAGTTAAGAGATAGTTCAGGGGCAGCTAGGTGGCGCAGTGGATAGAGCACCGGCCCTGGAATCAGGAGTACCTGAGTTCAAATCCGGCCTCAGACACTTAAACACTTACTAGCTGTGTGACCCTTGGCAAGTCACTTAACCCCAATTGCCTCACTAAAAAAAAAAAGAGATAGTTCATATAGGATCCCGTGGCCTGAGGCTATGAAAGGGAAGTTGGCTCCAGAGAAATGGGAGGCTTTCAACAATGAATTTCTGGCATCATAATCACAAATGACTCTGAGAAGAGAGGTGGAGGGGCAGCATCTCAAAAAGATGAAGGTGGATA
The DNA here is from genome assembly GCF_019393635.1 of Dromiciops gliroides. NCBI lineage: Eukaryota > Metazoa > Chordata > Mammalia > Microbiotheria > Microbiotheriidae > Dromiciops > Dromiciops gliroides. Next base: position 574,331,524 of record NC_057863.1, on the reverse strand, counting down.
CAGAGATGCTTGTCAGCAAACTCAAATTTTAAAATGAGATCAAGTTGTTGTTGTTGTTATTCAGTAGTTCTGTTGTGTCTGACTCTTCATGACCCCATGGACCATAGGCACACACAACCCTTCTATCCTCCACTATCTCTCAAAGTCTGTACAAGTTCATATTCATTATTTCCATGATACTATCTATCCATCTCATCCTCTGCTGTCACCTTTTCCTCTTGAATTCAACCTTTCCCAACATCAGGGCCTTCTTAAATGAGTCCCATCTTCTCATTATGTGGAAAAATATTTAAGTTTCAGCTTCAATATTTGACCTTGCAGTGAATAGTCTAAATTAATTTCTTTAAGTACTGGAGATAGAATCAGATTCAATTTAATTAGATAAAAGTTTATTAAGTGCCTATAGTATGCAGAGAATTGTGCAAGGTGCTGGGATACAAACACAATTTAGAGAAAAGGTCGATAGAAGCAGGAACAGAAGCTGTATTGTTTTTTTTAATATAGTATTTTATTATTTTCTAGTTACATGTATAGATAGTTTTCAACATTTTTTCTTTCTTTCTTTTCTTTTTTTTCCAGGGCAATAAGGGTTAAGTGACTTGCCCAGGGTCACACAGCTAGTAAGTGAAAAATGTCTGAGGCCAGATTTGAACTCAGGTCCTCCTGAATCCAGGGCCAGTGTTTTATCCATTGCGCCACCTAGCTGCCCCTTCACATTGATTTTTTTTAAAACTTTGTGTTCTAAATTTTCTTCCTCCCTCCTTCCTCAACCCTCCCTATGGAATCAAGCAATTCAATATAAGTCATACATGTGCAATCATGCCAAGCATCTTCACATTACTCAAGTTGTGAAAGGAAAAAGACAGAATAACTTTAGCAAGAGGAACTAACAAATAAAAATATACTTCAATCTGTATTCAAATACCATCAGTTCTTCCTCTGTTGACGGTTTGCATTTTTCATATGTCCTTCTGATAGCATCCTGCCCAACATTTCTTTCACAGTTATTATTGCTAGCTGTATTACTCTTCATCCTATTGCCTCCCCTTGATATTTACTCTATTTTCTATCTTCTTTCACCCTATCCCTCCTCAAGTGTTTTGTGTTTACTGCCCCCTCCCCCAATTTGCCCTCCCTTCCTTCACCTCTCCCCCCCTTTCCCCCTTCCCCTCCCACTTTCCCTCAGGGCAAAATATATTACTATACCTTGTGATGTTTAAAATCTAATGTGTGATTGCCTTTTTTCTTCCCCCAGTGTGGGGGAAAAACTAGCTAGGCTTTACTTATAAGTTAGAAGCGTCAGCACCAGTTTGGGGCATTAAGCATTTATTAAATAGTGAAGAGAGGGCACGTGGAGTTCAGGAAGTTAAGAAAGAAACCTATCTACCCTAGGGTTCAGACTGGCCTCCTTCTTCTCCTTTTCTTTCTTCCACCAACACAAGGTTGGGGAATATGAGAGAGAGAGAGAGAGAGAGAGAGAGAGAGAGAGAGAGAGAGAGAGAAAGAGAGAGACTGCCACACTTCCTACTTCCTGCCTCCCTGTGGTACAGGAAGAGGGGCAGTCCCCACACACAGCTCCAAGCTAATTGGCTGGTAGCATTCAAGTCCATTGATTGACATGACTTAAAGGCGATCCATGAATTGTGAGGTAACTTCCAGATGTTGATTTGACCTCAGAAAGGTCACCTCATGCTTTCTCGGCAGGGGGCCCTGGTAATAGTATTCACACAACCCACTTGAGTGTTTGTGTTATTCCTTCTTTGAGCCAATTCTGATGAAAGTAAGGCTCACTCTCTCCCCCACTCCTTCCCCATTTTCCCCTCCACTCCATAAGCTTTTCCTTGTTTCTTTTATTTGAATTACTTTACACCCTTCCACCTTTCCCTTTCCCTTTCTTCCAGTGCATTCCTCTGACCCCTAAATTTTTTTTTGAAGATGTCATCATGGGTCAGCTAGGTGACACAGTGGAGAAAGTACCAGCCCTGGAACCAGGAAGCCCGGAGCCTACATCTGGCCCCAGACATAAGCCACCCCACCCTGCCTGCCCCACAAAAACAAGGATAAACAAAAAATAAAAGCTTTACAGATATCATCCCTTCATATTCAATCCACATTTGTGCCCTCTGTCTAAGTATATTCCTTTCAGCTGACCTAATACTGAGAAAGTTCTTATGAGTTAGAAGTATTATCTTTCCATGTAGGAATGTAAAAAGTTTAACCTTTTAATATCCCTCATGATTTCTTTTTCCTGTTTACCTTTTTTTATGCTTCTCTAGGGCCTTGTATTTGAAAGTCAAATTTTCTATTTAGTTCAGGTCTTTTCATTACAAATGCCTGAAAGTCTTCTTTTTTCACTGAAGTCCCATTTTTCCCCCTGAAACATTATACTCAGTTTGGCTGGATAGGTTATTTTAGGTCGTAGTTCCAGTTCCTTTGCCCTCCAGAATATCATATTCCTTGCCATCAAATCCTTTAATGTAGAAGCTGCTAGATCTTGGGCTATCCTGAATATGGTTCCATAGTACTTGAATTGTTTATTTTTAGCTTCTTGCAATATTTTCTCCTTGATATGGGATCTCTGAAACTTGGTTATAATATTCCTGGAAGTTTTCATTTTGGGATCTATTTCAGGAGGTGATCAGTGGATTCTTTTAATTTCTATTTTACCTTCTGCTTCTAGAATATCAGGGCAATTTCCCCTGATAATCTCTTGGAAGATGGTATCTAAACTCTTATTTTGGTCATGATTTTCAGGTAGTCCAATGATTTTCAAATTATCTTTCCTGGATCTATTTTTCAGATCAGCTATCTTTCCAAGGAGATATTTCATATTGCCCTCTATTTTTTTGTTCATTTGGATTTGCTTTACTGTGTCTTCATTTCTCATAAAGTCACTAGCTTCCATTTGTTCAATCCTAATTCTTAGGCAATTATTTTCTTCAGAGAGCTTTTGTATCTCCTTTTTCATTTGGCTTTTCAAACTGTTGACTTTTTTCTCATGACTTTCCTGTATCACTGCTGTATTGTTAACAATGTACAATACAGACCACTGAGATAGAAAGAAGAAATGTATGTTGAGTTAAGGCAACAGACTTGGGATGGTAGCAAGAGAATTGTGAAGGGGACTGTAATTATCTGAAGTTTCTGTGCCCAAAGCAGAGCATCAAACAATTTCTGAACTTGTTCAAATGAAAGAGACATAGTTGAGATCCAATTCTCGCCAACAAGGAGGAATTAGTTACTAAAGAGGAAAGGGTGATAATTTTGGGGAAGAAAGAGAGAAACAATTCCTCCAAAGAAGAATCAAGGTTGTTTCTTAAAAGGGGTGGTTGTGGATGCATAGGGAACTCAATAAAGAAGACAGATTTTAAGAAAATATACAAAAATGAAAGAACAAGTAACAGAGGAGAAATACAAGAGTGACACAGATCTATAAAAATAGTAGTGTTAGGAGTACTAAAAGTTCAGAATGTGCTGACAATGGTGACGAAAGCTGAACACCACAGAATGGTGAGCTGTTTTTATTCTAATTTGTTTAGGGAAAAGAGGAAACTCAATAAAAAGAAGAGATAACCAATGAAAGAAAGCATGGCCATTCATTTCTTATATTTCTTCTATTTTCTTTGCCAAGGAGAATGTTCTTTTGACTAGGAAGGACAAAACACAACTGGTTGGGGCAGCTAGGTGGCGCAGTGGATAGAGCACCAGCCCTGGAATCAGGAGTACCTGAGTTCAAATCTGGCCTCAGACACTTAATACTTACTAGCTGTGTGACCCTGGGCAAGTCACTTAACCCCAATTGCCTCACTTAAAAAAAACACACAACTGGTTAACAGAGAATAAATACCCATGATAAGTGGGGTGAGAGAAAGCAATTATGTGCCTCTAAGAAATCCATGTTACCAGACTTGAAGTCTAGAAGCATTTAGTAAGCACTTACTAGGCACAGTACTACATTGTAAAGTTTTGAAGAAAATGCCAAATGTGATGTTGTGACTGTTAAACCACCATTAGAGATATATGAAAAACTGTGTAAAAAGTCAAAAAAGAATGATAGAGGAAAAACTAGGTAAAAATGAGAGAAAGGGAAGAAAATTATGAAAAGACAACAGCTTAGTTTTTTTAAAAAGGTACAAAAGATACTGAAGAAAATAACACTTTAAAAAGCAGAATTGACCAAATGTCAACAGAGGTATGAAATCATGTTATTTTTTTCCTTATCATGAAAAAGTATTCAATGTGGAAGTGGAGGAGTTTAAGTAATTATGATATGAAAACAAAAGTTATCAATAGTATTTTGTTTTTGTTTTTAAAGAAAATAGTATGGGAATGAGGCAGGGAAAGATTTCAGAGAACTAGAGAGGTGCCACAGGATTGGAGAATGGAAAATGTCACAATTTTCCCAAAGAGAAGAGAAGAGAATCTATAAGCTTGATTTGAGTTTATGGAAAAATTATAGAATATGTTATTAAGGGACTGGCTAATGAACATCATCAAGAAAAGCAAATGGTCATCACGAGGAAATAATATAACTTAATCAAGAACAGGTCATACAAGACAACCCTTATTCTTTTCTTTTCTTTTTCTTTTCTTTTTTGACAGTTACTAAACTGGGGGATAAGGGAAATGGCACAGATACAGTTTGCCTCAATTTTGGCAAATATTTTGTCAAAGTTCCTCATGTTATTCTGGTGTAAAATATGGAGACACATGGATAAGATGAAAGTATAATTAAATGAATTCTGAACTGGCTGAATGAACAGACTTCAAGAATCTGAACCCAAAAGTTCAATGTCAATGTCTAGGAGATTTCCAATGGACTGTGCCCAGGATCTTGTGGTACCTAATATTTTACTTAGTGCCTGGGACAAAGGAATAGCAGATATATTTATCAAATGTAAAGATAACACACAGCTGAAAAGGATACAGAGTCAGATTTCCCCCCAAAAAAAATCTTTACTGCCTAGAATATTGAGCCAAATCAAAGAAGATGAAATTTAATAGCTATAACTATAAAGTCTTATGCTTGGGTTTGAAAAGCAATTTTACAAGTATAAGAAGATGGGAGAGGCATGGCTAAAGTCAGTTTATCAATAAGAGATCTTGGAACTTCAGTGAATTGCAAACTCTGTGTGTCGGTGATACAATATGGAAGCCAAGAAATGGAATGCAATGATATCTCTGATGGCATGAGAGGTATAGTGTTCCAGACTGGGAGGTAATAGTCTCATTCTTCTCTTTCCAAGTCAGACAACACTTGGAGGAACATTTTCAGTTCTCAGGAGCAGTGGTATTCAGAGACTAGCAACAACGATGATAAAGGATTTGGGCCTCCTGCTCTATAAGTATGGCTGGGGGTTGGAATTCTTCAGACAAAGTCTGGATGACCACTTATCAGCTAGACACCAATTCAGGCCTGAGTTGTATATGCTGTTTCTGAGATCCTTTCCAATTCTGAAGGTCTACAAAAATTAGATTTGGGAGTCATTTGCATAGAGGCAAGGGCTGAAGCAAGTTTCCAGAAGGAACAGCTAACCAACTGCATTACATACTACACAAGTCTTGGGAGTATGAGGTTTGAGGAAAGTCCTTGGATTTGGTTTTCTGGTAATCTTCACCAAAAGATCCTTATTAGAGCCTGCTGTGTGGAGCATTGCCAAGAGGGCTTGGCTTGAGAGTTCACACCCTACCTCAGATATTTTATTTACTATGTGACCCTGGGCACCTCTTTCAGCCTCGATTTCTTCATCTGTAAAATGGGATTAATAAAAGCACCCATCTACGAAGGTTATTGTGAAGATCAAATAAGATAGCATATAAAGAGCTTTGCCAATCTTAAAGTGATATATACATACCAGCTATTTTTTCTCTCTTTTTTTTCTTTTTTTTTTTTTGTGAGGCAATTGGGGTTAAGTGACTTGCCCAGGGTCACACAGCCAGTAAGTGTTATGTGTCTGAGGCCAGATTTGAACTCAGGTACTCCTGACTCCAGGGCCAGTGCTCTATCCACTGCACCGCCTAGCTGCCCCCCAGCTATTTATTTTTTAAACATTCTCATGTTGGAAAGGATTTGGAAGCTCACCATTGACAAAAGGAATAGGGAGTGATGACAGCAGGACAGTGACTTACTTTCTTCATTCCCATAATCTGTCATGTTAATAACAACTATAAAGTTAACGACTATAGAGTTAACAACTATAAAGAAGGCTAAGCTTCTTGGGAGAGTGAAGAAATATGGTTATTCTTGAGCTATCTTGAAGAGGAAATGTTGAAGAGAAACAAAAAGCGCCCAGCCTGAAACTTTGAAAATAAAGAAGAAAAGAATCTTTCATTGGCTACAGCAGCCACATCAAAAATAACTATAACATGAGAACTTTTCACCACATGAAGAGGGAGAACACTAACCTCAGTGAGCTTCTGAACACTTAACTAAGTTTCTTGGTAGATCAGTAGGGTCTTAAAGAAAAACAAGCTCCATTGCTAAGCAACATCTAAATCAGCCCAATGCAGTTTGGGATTTATTTGTAAGCCAAAAATGTGGTGACATGTGAGAGCGTGTCCTGAAATGAATAGTAGTGTCTCACTTCCTTCTGAGACCCTTACCAACTGCTCATGCCAAAGCAGAACTCTGAAAAGAGTGAGGGGCAGGATGGTGAGGAAATAGCCCTTCTTATACTGTATGGATTTCTAATATTTGCATGTTGAATAATTTTAGGTCAGATAGATCTTTTACCATATAGTAATATGTTTGGGTCAGAATCTAGCTGTGTGATATTACTTCCACTGGATCTTGAGTCCTGAGGACCCTGTGATCTTTTCATCCAATGATCCATGGAGAAAGGGCTGATTTCCATCACCCCTTGGCAGATATTTGGCAGCTAGGTGGCACAATGGATAGAATGACAGGTCTGAAATCAAGAAGGCATCTTCCTGAGTTCAAATCTGGGCTCAGACACTAGTTGTGTGACCCTGGGTAAGTCACTTAACCCTATTTGCCTCAGTTTCCTCATCTGTAAAATGAGCTGGAGAAGGAAATGGCAAAGCAACTCCAGTATCTTTCCCAAGTAAACCCCAAATGGGATAAAGAAGTCAGATACAACTGAATTGACTGAACAATGATGATAAGAAGAGATTGATCCTAAAAGATGTTCTATTGTCTGTGCCCCTCCAGGAAAAAGAGATCTCAATCTGCAATCGAAGATGCCTACACAGTACAACTCTTGATCCAGTCCCCCAAAAGTCGCAGGAAAGGCCCCTCTACCCCCCAAAGAAGCAATACCAAAAAAAATTTTAAAGCAACTTGACATAGAATTCTTGATTATCAGCACCAGTCAAGGGAGTATTATATGGATAACCTAAATCAAAAGATAATTTCCAAGCTGCTTATTTACGTTTGGCATTACATTTTAGTACTTAACATTTGATAGTGGATATGTCTGGTATCCTCATAATTCACAACACATGAAATCAAATAATAGCAACAGAGTGTGGAGACTTGGATCAGCAGGAGTTGGAAGATGGTCCAGCCCTCCCATCATGCCTCCTGCTCAACTCCTCCTTTTCTCATCTCCCTCACTCCATTCCATGCTGGGGGGTGATGGCACCATTCCCCTCACTTCTCTTCTTGGTTAACAAAACAGATGAGTCTCCAAACTCTTCTCTCTGAGATTGTTTTCTATCTTTCTCATACCTTTGGCATTCAGGAGGGAAATGAGAGGAGAGACATCATTAAAAGAGATATGTATCAAAGGTTTATAAATAGAGTACTGGACCTGAATTCAAGAAAACCTGAGTTGGAATCCTGCCTCAGACATTTCCTAGCTGTGTGACCCTAGGCAAGTCATTAAACTTCTCTCTGCCTCAGTTCCCTCATCTGTAAAAAAGGTATAATAATGGCACCTACCTCACTAGGTTCTTTTGAGGAATAAATGAAACTGTATTTGTGAAATGCTTGGCACTTTAAGCTCTATATTAAACTAGTGTTTTTGTTGCCATTCGGTAACTGAGCTGGGGTAAGAAGAGACTATGTGAGGAAGTTTCAGTATAAGGAGAAGGCTCTAAAGTATCACAGGGCCAGATATTTAGATCAATAAAAATGGAGTGAGTATCAGAGGACTTGAGATTTTTCTTTGAATCCTACACAAAGCAGCCCAGAAATGTATAGGGGACCATGAAAGGAGGGACCCTCTCTTGGTAGGAGATAGATTCAACTTTTAGTGAACAAAGGTTTCTGAAATGCTTTGGGGGGGGGCGTAAAAGCGGGAGGTAAATTTACAACACTGGCAATGCATTTCCTGCATTCCTAGAGAATCAAAGTGTTGACTCTAGAAAGGAAATATAAGCATAATATTCATATGAGTATGTAAAGAAATCTATGGGGGAAGGGAAGAGATCAAAAAAGGCAAAAAAAAAAGAAAGATGAAAAATAATAAAAGATGGCGGATACACATATTCTGACACATCATTTATCCAAGTTTGTCTGAGACATATGATTAATTTTTTTAATGTAAAGCCTCTTGAACTCAAGGGGACTTTTAAGGTAACTTTCCTTTTTGTGTGAATAAATAATAAAGTCATTTATTTTGTAGAAGAATCGTCCAGTTTTTGAGCTGGAAAGGCCCTGAGAGATAATTTTTTCCACATCCTTCATTTTACAGATGAGAAAAAGGAGGTTATTAAGAGGTGCTAGGACTTGCCCATCATGACAGACTCATGATCCAGTGCAAACTCCTGTAGTTCTCTTTTCTCTTCCAGGTCCAGGAGGACGCTAGCTCTGGTTGTGGAGATGACATGTGTGTTCCCTACACTTCTATATCATGCAGGGTAGCATGTGGAAAAGAAGGCTGGAGTTCTTATCACAGTCCATAAGCTCTGGGCATAGATTCCTGTAAAGTAGTAAAAGGCAGCATGGTACAGTCAGAAGACTTCGGGTTCAAATCCAACTCTACCATTCCTACCTGTGGGAACTTGGGCAAGATTCTTCGCCTCTCTGGGCTTCAGATCCTTCATCTGTAAAATGAGGGGTTGGGGGAGATGCCCTCCATGGTCCCTCCCAGGTCTAAATCTATAAGCCTATACCTTTAGGGCCATATTGGGTTGATAGGCAGAGATAAGGCACCATTGGTTTAACTCCTGGATGATGGAATATTTGTGCCTGTCCTGAGTAACTCCCTCCACTCTGGCTTTATCCATGACCCTTAAGGATCATAGGGCAAAGGGAAAAACAGGAGGTAGATAGATAAAGAGAAAGATAGACAGACAGCAAGACAGAGAGAAACAGATATAGATGTGGATATCTGCATACATAGGAAATAAAGAGAGACTATTGTGCAAGATCATGGAAAGGAAGAAAATGCAAACAGCGGTGTTGGGGTATTGGAAGGAAAGAATCTGGGGAACGCTCAGTGGAATCTGCTGTCTCTCTGTATGACAAAAGACCAAGGCCAATGGATCAAACTTAGATTTCCTCAGAAGGGAGGACACCAGACTCAGTACTTCTGAGCTGAAGGAGAGAGTTTTAGACTTGTTTTCAGCAAGACCTGAGTTAGATTGCTTTCTTACTAACCATAGAACCCTCAGCAAGTCATGTAACTTTGGTCAATCTCAGTTTCCATAGCTTTAAAATGCATACTAGCGCCTTCTCTGTAGGGTTGTTATGAGGATCACATAAAATATAACTATATATATAAAATTATCTATCTATCTATATATGAATATATATATAAAGTGCTTTGTAAACTGTAAAGCTATTAACTATTATTATTAAAATGGGCAATGATAAAAAGAAAGCCATCACATTGGGTCAAATTAAAAATCCCCCACCAAGAAAAAAATTGGAACAGAATAGAATCATTTATTTCTGAAAGGGACCCCAAGAGCAAGCTTGAAGAAGGAACAGAAACATTTTCATAGCTTACTGTCTTTGCTTAATTGTGTCTTCATTTTACACTGCTTGCTTTATTCTCTGCCCTTTTAACATCGCCAGCTGCCTTTCACATTCCTGATCAGAAACAGCCTGACTCCAGGCTGTAACAGGCACCAGCTTCTTTGCAAAGCCTATTCTGGGGACAAGTCACACGGCCTGCAAGCAGTCTCTGCTAGCCCATCCTAAAGTTCCTACAAATGCTTTCCTTTGCAAACTGCATACGTGTGTATCTGTGTGTGTGTGTGTGCGTGTATTCATGCATGTGAGTATGTATGTATGTGTGTCTCTGTGTGTGTGTGTGTGTGTGTGTGTGAAGCCCTGACTACTAAAACAATGTTTGGAGCGGCGTATCCTGCCCTACAATGGGGAGAAATCATGAATTACACAGTGGAATGCCTGGTTCATAGCTAGTTCAGGTTTATCCTGTTATCAACGAAGCAGACAGAGGAAGTGACATCAGTGACCCAGGGTCTTGTTTGAAGCGGAGGAAGCTTAGCAAGAAACTGCAGCTCTAGCTGCTGAGCAGGAAACATCCCTGTTAAACTTATGTTTAGTTTACTTAGGTTTCTCAGGTTTAAAAACACATGTGTCTGTCACATGATGGAGGAAGGTTACAAATGTTAAAGATTCACGGCTAAAACTTGGCACCCTCAAAGGGATAAAGAGGCCGGTCCCCCAGTTTCCTACATTTTAAACTCTCTAGGACAAAGCTTGCAATTTGGGAAGCACGCTGGGTTGATCAGTTTCTTACCATGAGAAGTCAAAGGCTGTTCCTCAGGATCCTGTTTTTTGCCTCAGTACCCAAAGATCCCAGTTTCTCTGGTGTCCTTGTAACAGAAGACAGACAGACACACGTTCATAGTCACCTTAGCCAAAGTTTTTTTTTTTCTCATTGAAGGCTAGCTCTTGGAACCCGTTGTGTAGATTAGATCAGGGGTTCTTAACCTTTCTGTGGGTGTCCTTGTCCCCTGTGGCAGCCCGGTGATGACCTGTAGACCCCATTTCAGAATAATGTTTTTAAATGCATAAAATACATAGCACTAGAAGGAAAACCAATTATTTTGAAATACAATTATTGACATTTTAAAAAAACAAGTTCACAGGCCCTAGTTTAAGATTCCCTGGATGATGCGCAAAATCATTTTACTTAAACAACAAAGAGCTTTCTAACCATCTCTACCCTTTCCACTCCTCCCTGGCTGCCCCCCAACTACACACCCCAAAAACACACATACCAAGCCCCCAACCTAGGGGGACTGAATGAAATATCCAGAACATGAACCCATCTAGCTGCCCTTTTCCACTGAAACAATCAAGAATTATGGCAAATTTAATATATCTGATTAGAGGAACTCCAGTTTGGTGTGCTTGAATCAATGGTCTTTGTCTTCAGTGCTTGATGGCCTGATTTCAGTGGAATGTCCTATAAAGCCTGTTGCCAGCTCACTTAGACTGGGAGAGGATTTAAGCTCAAAACTCATATGGTTGGCACTGTCAGGAACCAGGATATTTGGGCAGAAGAGAATGCCAGGCCTACTGTTTATTGATCAGAGGGAGAGGTCTATGTGACTCTTGGGACCCTTAAAGGGTGCCTATAGAAATGCCAATATTCATTGGCTTTATTGTTTTTATCTGATAACATTTTTCCTACACTGTTGAAACAGCTCTTATTCCTATTAAAATACCAGAACAACCTTATTTTGTTTTGTTTTGTTTTTTTTTAAAGAAAGACATCAGAAAAAGAATAATCGCATTTATTCATGGAGTGAAAGGGACTCATAGAATGAAGTCCACTCTCTAAAACCCCACCAAAAGAAGAATCCCTTTGCAACTAGGGAAATTATTTACAGTTGGCAAAAATTATTGATAGGGAGAAGAGAGAGTGCTTAGGAAGGACATTCAGCAAATTCATACATATACATATTATATATAAGGAATACTATCTATATTTGCTCAATGAATGAATAGAAGAGTTTCCTGAGTATAGGTTTAATCCAAATCATTTCCTTCAAGTAGTTTACATCTTAGTTAGAGATTTGACTTTAGGAGATAGATCATACATAAGTAGTCCTCTGCTCTTCTCTTTTCTTTCTTTCTTTCTTTTTTTTTTAAATTTATGACAAAGTCTCTGGGTGCTTGCCTTGGCTCAATTTCTTCAAGTATCCACCCTGAAGTAGTCTCAGGGCTTAGATTCTGCCCAACATAAGCTCTGCTTGTGTTACAGAAAAGGAAACCAAGGTGCAAAAGATGACATGCCCAAGCTCACTAACAGCCAAGATGGAAATAGGATCCAGGTTTTTGGAGTCCAGTCATCATGCCCAGTCAATGAGTCAGACTGTCAACAATGTTTATTGAACACCCACCATGTGTAGGGCACTGTGGTAGGCACCATAGGGAATGACAAAGGAAATATACTATTTTCTGTCTTTCACAATGCCAGCTGAGAAAGGGCCCACCCTAAAGCCCCCTCTTAAGGGTTGGAGTCACCAAGAATTTCAAGCATGAATTTCTTCGCAGACATCCCAAGATTGGGCACATTAAAGGATCTTGACCCCCTTTTATCCAAATTTTTTACCCCTTGGTCGGTAGCCAGAAAGAATAAACACTGACTTGGAACATGACCCATTTCCCCCTCTGAGTTTGAAGTAATCCAGAAAAGCTTTCCTGGGAGAAGATGTAGGCTACACTTGATCACTTCTCTGAAACTGGGCTGTACCCAGTTGGTGACTGAGGCACAGGCAGCCAGGGGGCTGCCTGGGGTCTCACCAGGGCAGGGCAGGGCAGGGCAAGAAGAAAAACCTCCTGGTGAAGAGGGGTTGCCTTTCTCCTCCTTGCCCAGTGTGAAAGCTGGAATTTTCTTTAAAAATAATTTCTATTGTATAAGAATTAATATGAAAAGAATTTCGTATCCTATTAGGGCATTGTGTTATAGTAATGGAATGCTCTCCCCGCCCAGTCTGGCGCACTGTCCCCTAGACCTTGCCAACAATTATTCTGTTCCATGGTGTGTGAGTGTCACAGTGGGGACAGCCTCCTGAGTCAGAAATAAAGAGACAGGGAAAATGCATAAAGCTGAAGGGAGGTTATCCCTCTCCTCCCATTCATCCCACCCTCCTCCCCACCATCACCACCACCATTTGGTCCACCTCAATCAGGCAGCTTTATTCATCTTTCTGCAAGCTCACGATGGCCTGCATGAGCAATTCTAGGGTTAGACTACCATTGTGTTCATTATCTTAAAGGAGCAATACAGCTGGTCTGGGATGGAAAGCCCAAACACTGCTTTATCCTCTGCTTTAAAATGGGCGTGTAAAAGTGTGTGTTTCATGGGAGGGATTTTTCTTTGGGTACTTGAAGAGGGCCAGTTGTTAAGGGCTTTGTTTTGGGGGGGGTTGCTTGTTTTGTTTTTAGTAATCTCAAAACAATTTCCTGACCCTAAGCGTTTGCCATGGGTCCTCAGATTTCTTCATTAAAGGGAGCTTAAATTCTAGAGAGGTTAGATGGTAATTAACAGCTTTCAGGTTGCTGAAAGGTTATTATGCAGGGGATGGGGACGACAGGCTGTTTTCCATTTCCACTAGACCAGATGAGGAAATGGATATAAGTGGCAGCATGAGAGATTCAGGTTAGACATGAGAAAGAATTTCCAGTCTAAGGAATGTTAGCCACTGGAATGTTAACAGAGGAAGGTTGCGAAATCTTTTCTGGAAACCTAGTCTGTCTGGGATCTCATCTGAAGGCAGGGGGATGGACTATGTGACCTTGCCCTTGTCCTTCCTGGCCTGCTGATTTTATGGAAAGTCCAGGAGTTATTGTTGTTGTTTGTTGTTGTTGTTGTTAATTTCTCCGTTGTTTTCTTTGGTGTCAAAGTCCAACTCCTTCCTAACAGACTAGCCCTATTTGAAGGAAGAACATGACCTCTTCATTTCCTCTTGACCACGTCCAGTCCCAAAGGCTTTTTACAATCTTTGCTTAGGAAATACCTCCCAGGGTAACCCCTTCCTTTTCAGCTCACCATGTGGCTTCACACACTCATAGTGTTTAACAATGGCTAGGAAGGTGTGGCTGGGTCGTTGGGGTTTTTTCCCTCCTTTTCCTTTTTCTTAATAGAACTTGTTCAATTACATATATGTTCTCAGCAGGCCAGCCAAGTCCTCCTCCACACCAGGATGATGTCAGCAAACCCAGGAAGTTTTCAGAGCCAAGAAAACCTCAGACACAGGAGGAAACAGTTACAGGCCTCTGAAGTGTTTTGCATCTGTGAGACCTATAAGAGGGAGAGTTTCTGTCCACTGGGGACTAATATATCCAAGCACAGGTATATGACACTGAAGTGGTCGGCCTATGATGGTCCACCAAAGTTACCAAGTTACAGAAAAGAATTGAGGAAGAAAATTGTTCTATTCATCTTGAGGTCATCCATTCACTCATGCATTCTTTGTTTTTGTTTTTTTTGCAGGCAGTGGGGGTTAAGTGACTTGCCCAGGGTCACACAGCTAGTAAGTGTCAAGTGTCTGAGGCCAGATTTGAACTCAGGTACTCCTGAATCCAGGGCCGGCGCTTTAACCACTGCGCCATCTAGCTGCCCCTACTCATGCATTCTTGTGACTAACAGTTTTTAAGGGCTTCCTATGCACAAAACACAGCGCTAGTCATTATGGGGGTTACAAAAATGTACAAAACATTGTTCTGGCTCTCAAGGCAATCACTAAAATAGGATGATAGATTTAGATGTGGAAAGAACTTTCTGTTGTTTTTCACCTGTTTCATTTGTGTCCACCTCTTTGTGACCCCGTTTTTGAGGTTTTCTTGGCAAGGATATTGGAGTGGTTTGCCATTTCCTTCTCCAATCCATTTTACAGATGAGGAAATTGAGGCAAACAAGGCCAAGTGACTTGCCTCCAGTCACACATTTGATTTGAACTTAGGTATCCCTGACTCCAGGCCCAGAACGCTATCCACTTTCTCACTTTTCACAGATAGGAAGCTGAACCTTAGAAAAGGGATTTGCCCAATATCACACAGGCATAGTAGTAAGTTAGCAGATCCAGGATTTAAGTCCAGGTCTTCTGACACCAAATTTCATGCTTCTTCCCCCTGAACCAGCCTGGCTCCCCAATTTAATAAGGATATAAAGCACGTACACAACTGACTAGACTATCAAGCAAGGAAGGAAGTGAGCACTTATTGTGTGCCAGGGACTGCAAAAGAGAGATAGGCCTTGTTCTCCAGAAGTTTACTTTCTATTGGGAGATGCAGAATGTTCACAAATTAGTAAATACAGGATAAATACACTATAGTGACTTTGGGAGAGGATAGTAATGACTGTAGGCATCAGGAAAAGTCTCTTGAAAGAGATGCTTACTTGAGCTGAGTCTTAAGAGGAACTGGTGTTGGCAAGAATTCCAAAGTGAAAAAGAAGGGAATTCCAAGCAAATGCAAGCTATTCCAAGATAATTGAGACATAAGGCACATTTGACTAGTGTGTTATGTGTCATGAGAGATGTATATTAACAAGGTGCTATGAGAGTTGAAAGGAAAGAAATATTGGTTCTGGCTTGGGCAATCCTAGAAGTTACAAAGAAATGGCTTTTAACTTGAGCATTGAAATTTAGATAAATATCTAGCTAGGGATGGAGGCATTTCAGATGCATGGAATTGTATAAGCAAAAACATGGTGATGGGTGGAGAATATGATACAAAGTGTGTATGGGGATCAACAAAGTGTATAATTGGGTTGAGTCATAGGGTATGTGATGGTGAATTGTTATGAACTAAGGATGGGGCAGCTAGGTGGCACAGTAGATAGAGCAATGGCCCTGGATTCAGTAGGACCTGAGTTCAAATCTGGCCTCAGACACTTGACACTTACTAGCTGTGTGACCCTGGGTAAGTCATTTAACCCCAATTACCTCACCCCCCCCAAAATTAAAAATATTAAATTAAATGAACTAAGGATAGAAAAGTAGTTTGGGGCCAGAGTAAGAAATATGCCCTTTATTCAGTAAGCAATATGATTAATGGTATTTGAATAAGAGGATAATATCATAAAACTTTGTTTTAGAAAGCTGAATCTGGTGATGGTGTATGGTCATGGTGCTTACTAGCCAGTAGCATATTTGACTTAGAAAACCATAAATCAACATTATCTGTGTTGTATTGCATTTTTTTTAGTGTTTTTTAACATTTCCCAATTACATTCTAATCTAGTTTGACTATACTCTGGACTTTTGCAGGTCCTAAGTTTGACACCTCTGGTGTATAGTAAGGATTGGAGACAGGAAACTGGTGACCAATTAGGAGACTACTACAATAGTCCCAGATATGAGGTGAGAAGGGTTTGAAATAGGGTGGTAACTATGGAAATAGAAAAGAAGGAATGCATGTAAAAGCCACCATAGAAATAGAATCAATAGAGTTGACTAGATCTTTGGAAATGGGAGAGGAAAGAACCAAATCTTGAACTACAAGGTTGGAGCATAAGTGGTGACATTAATAGAAATAAGTCAGAAAGAAAAGTAAGTTCAATAGAGAAGATAATGAGTTTGGTTTGGGGTGGTTGAGTTTGAGGTGCCAGTGGGACATCCAGGTCATGGTAGCTGAAATATGGGGCTGGAGTATGGTAGAGATATTGAGATTTTATGTACAAAATGTTTTGCAACATGAAATTTGATTTGGGGGAGTCATCAATATAGATATTTGAAATTGTAGTAGTGGATGAGATAAGAAAGATAAAAATAATAGAGACAAAGAGGAAGGGAAGAGAAGGTTAGGGAAGGAAAAGGAAGGCAAGGCAAGGGAATTGGACAGACCCAGGGCAACACCTATGTTATATAGTGGGAGGAGGAATAATGAACAGTGGACACCAAGATGTAGGAGAAAAACAGGAAAGGGATTTATCAAAGAAACTAAGGGAGAACATTTTAAGAAGAAGAAGGTCAAAAGTATCAAAGGCTAAAGAGAAATCAAGGAAGATGCGAAATGAAAGAAGTCCAGTACATTTTAAGATTAAGTTGTTACTATTTTGCCTTTATTCTCTTTTTTTTTTTTGCCTTTTTTTTTTTTTAGGCAATGGGGGTTAAGTGATTTGCCCAGGGTCACACAGCTAGTAAGTGTCAAGTGTCTGAGGCCGGATTTGAACTCAGGTCCTCCTGAATCCAGGGCCGGTGCTTTAACCACTGTGCCATCTAGCTGCCCTCCCTTTATTCTCAAAGAGGGCCATGATATCAGGGTGATGTCATGTGTTTCAGTGAACTAGATTTAAGTGAGGAAGGGCTGTGCAAAAGTCACCAGCCTTACCTTCTCCAGAGCCATCTGGGTCGAGTGGCAAGATATATATCAGGATGATTAGAGATGGCCCCAGACGTTTAAGGAAATTGGAGTTAAGTGACTTGCCCAGGGTCACACAGCTAGTAAGTGTCTGAGGTGAGATTTGAACTCAGGTCCTCCCAACTTCAGGACCAGTGCTCTATCCACTGCGCCACCTAGTGGCACCTTGTGATCAAGTAGGTGACCTCAAAGAAAGCAGTTTCAGTTAAGTGGTAGTAATAGGAAATAGAAGGGGTAATTAGCGAGTGGGGCAGTGAGGAAGAGGAGTTGGAGATTGTGAAATCCGCTAATGAAAGGAAGGGGAAAAGTAGAACAATCACTCATGTGAATAGATGACTAGAAGAAAATTTTAATTTAGAATGATGGAGCGTGTGTGTAAGTTGAGAGGTGAGAGCCAATGGGAAAAGAGAAATCAAAGATGCAATAAAAGGCATAGAATATTACTCACCAATGCAGAGAGCAGTAAGGCTGTTAAGTCATCTACATATGAAGACTGCCTGTCCCTACTCTAGATCTCCTAGATTGCAGTCTCTTTAGGGAATGAAAAATAATAACTTATATTTATAGTTAAAATTTGTAAAGCACTGTGAAAATATTATCTCATTTGAGCTAGATTCTGCTGTTATTATTAGAAAATTAGGGGGCAGCTAGGTGGCACAGTGGATAGAGCACCGGCCCTGGAGTCAGGAGTACCTGAGTTCAAATCCGGCCTCAGACACTTAACACTTACTAGCTGTGTGACCCTGGGCAAGTCACTTAACCCCACTAGCCTCACTAAAAAAAAAAAAAACACACACACACAAAAAAAAGAAAATTAATGTCTAAGCTTCTGCTGGGATCCCATGGCCCCATGCTAAGATGCTGTTCCTTTTTGTTAAGGAAGAAGGTACTACCTCCATATAAAACTATCTACTGTGGATCCTGCCATGCATTCATAGAAACCTGCTGCCCCTCTGAAGGAGGACTATGTATATGTGTGTCTGTGTGTTTAAAGGTTTACTATTATAATCATTACTCATCTAAGACCCAGCATAGCTTTCTGCACATGTACTTGGATAATTACTATTTAACAGAGAACTGAATCAAATATATAAGAATACAAATCATTCCCCAATTGAGAAATGGTCAAAGGATATGAACAGGCAGTTTTCAAATGAAGAAATTAAATCTATCTATAGCCATATTTTTTAAAATGTTCTCAATCACTACTGGTTAGAAAAATGGAAATTAAAGCTACTCTGAGGTACCACCTCATACCTATCCAATTGGCTAATATGACAAAAAAAAAAGGAAAATGATAAATGTTGGAGATGTGAGAAAATTGAACACTAATGAATTGTTGGTGGAGTTGTGAACTGATCCAACCATTCTGGAGAGGAATTTGGAACCATGCCTAAAAGGCTATAAGGCTACTGACTCAGCAATACCACTACTATGTCTATATCCCAAAGAGGTCACAAAATGGAAAAAGGACCCACATGTGCAAAAATTTCTATAGCTACTCTTTTTGTGGTGGCAAAGAATTGGAGATTGAAGGGATGACCATCAATTGGGGAACAGCTAAACAAGTTGTGGTATATGGATGTAATGGAGCAGTACTGTGCTTTAAGAAATGATGAGCAGGGAAGCTAGGTGGCGCAGTGGATAGAGCACCGGCCCTGGAGTCAGGAGTACCTGAGTTCAAATCCGGCCTCAGACACTTAACACTTACTAGCTGTGTGACCCTGGGCAAGTTACTTAACCCCAATTGCCTCACTAAAAAAAAAAAAAAGAAAGAAAGAAATGATGAGCAAGCAGATTTCAGAAAAACCTGGAAAGACTTAAGTGGACTGATGCTGAGTGAAGTGAGCAGAACCAAAAGAACATTGTACACAGTATCAACAACATTGTGTGATGATCAACTGTGAAAAACTTAACTCTTCTCAGTAATACAATGATCCAAGACAATGCCAAAATACTCATGATAGAAAATGCTCTCCACATCCAGAAAAAGAACTATGGAGTCTGAATGCAGATTGAAGCATGCGATTTTTACTTTTGTCATTGTTTTATTTTTGTTGTTGTTTCTTCTTTCTTGTGCTTTTTTCCTTTTGTTCTGATTCTTCTTTTACAGTATATCTAATGTTCAAATATGTTTAACATGATTGTAATGTATAAGCTATATCAGATTGCTTGCTGGCTTTGGGAGGGAGGAGGAAGGGAAAAAAATTTGGAACGCAAAATCTTACAAAAATGAATGTTGAAAATTATCTTTACTTGTAATTGGGAAAAAATAAAATACTATTAAAATTACTATTAAACAATCATAAAGAAATTATTAAAAAATACACCATTTGACAGGCATATGGAGGAGCAAATTATGTGTGCTTGTGAAATGCCTCAGTCCATGTAGGACTGATAAAGAATTAGTTTAAACTGACATCATTTTCAAATAGTGTTAATAAGTGAGTCATTCTGCTGCCCTGGGTGCTATTATATAAAGAGAAACAAAGTGCATATAACATGCAGAGGCCTTGTCTTCTTGGAATTTCCTCCATTCAAAATTACATAAGAGCAGACTAGATACTCATTACCCCCTGACTGGGACATTTTACAATAACGCAACACTTACCATTTAACATTACCTCCTCCCCCAAAGGAAGAAAAACAACCCCACTCCGTGCTTTGATAAAAACTGTGATTGGGCACCACCAATTAATGAGCATTTATTTATTAAGTGCCTACTATGTGTCAGGCACTGTTGCTAGTTGCTGGGGACAAAAAGAATGAAAAAAAAAGTCTTTGACCTCTAGGAGCTGAACTAGTGAGGGGAGGCAACAGGTACGTATGGATCTACATTGGAGGGGAGGTACTCACAAAGCTGGGGATGGGGGATCAGAACAGGTCTCACATGGAAAGTGGTTTTTGAATTGAGTCTTGAAGGAAGCCAGAGATGCTAAGAGGTGAAAGTGAAGAGGAAGTGCATTCCAAGCAAGGGAGACAGGCAATATAAAGGCCTGGATAAAGAAGATGGAATTCTGGTGCTAACATCCCATTCAATATTTAAATGCTCTCTTAAAAGAAAAAGAAAAAAGAAACTCTAGGGAAGGAGAACCAGGCCACATTGTCAGCTAATGTTTTCCTGGGCACTTAATAGTACAACAAGAGGAAATCTGAGGAAAGCATCCCAATGGGCTGAATCTCTGAAATGTTTGAGGTTCACCACCATGCCCGTACTGTGAATCCCCTGGTGAGTCAGTTGTGATGAGCCCTGAATTTGTTAGTCGCCTCTGCCTCATGTTAGCACAGCATGCAATCAACACAATGATCCCACAACAAGGCAAGAACAGATATTAAGTACTTATTGTAATAGCCAGACTGTGAAGGGTGAGACAGCTGATGAGGGGAGGCAACAATGAAAGGGTGCTAGTTGAGAACGTGTACAGACTTGTGCTAAACCAGACAGCGGAATCTGGTAGATTGTGAGGTGATTGCATCAGGGATATTGGGGCAATAAGAAATGCAGCTGTCTACTACTACTATCTGGCTAATTTTTAGGTTGCATTGGAGTAGACATTGGGTCTTCTTTTTCAATATTTTAAGAGGCAAATGACACCCCCACTCATGGGACAATTTGGAAGCCTTCTACCATGCCTAACAGACTGCATATCTGGCCAAGGCCTAGTTTCATTCTCAAAAACAAAAACAAAAACAAAAAACTGCAGTGTCTAAGTCTTTCTGATACCCAGATTATTTCCTAAAAGGCAGCTTGGCAAGATGGTTAGAGACCTACCCTGGGAGTCAGCTGCATGACCCTATTCCAGGAAGCTCTTATCAAACACTACAGATTAGCTGCCATCTCAACTCACAGAGATTTTCCTTATGCCAATCAAATCACAGATTCAGATTATAATCTCATAATGTTTTGGGTTTTTTTTTTAACCAGACCTATGATGTCATTTGTCTAAGGCATTCCCAGGGAGGAAATCCCCTCTATAATACATACCCACCAGCTATTCTATAATTTATGGTCTTGAAAGTGTTGCTTCAGAACCCCCCTACCCAATCTGGGGGATTATGGGTATAAAATACTATTTAAATTAAACTTTAGGGAGGTGTTGCTTAGTTTTGCTATAACCTGGCTTTTTTCCCTCCCTTTTTTATTCTTTGTCATAAAGAATGGCTCTGAGACAGGGAAACAAAGAGGGATATATCAGGACATGTAGGTGGTGCAAAAAACAAAATATATTGATAATTTTTAAGAGTATTGCCTGGTCAATTTTCAGACAAAGAAATCAAAACTATCTACAATCCTATAAAAAAAGTTCTAAATCACTATTGATCAGAGAAATGCA
The DNA here is from genome assembly GCF_019393635.1 of Dromiciops gliroides. Taxonomy (NCBI): domain Eukaryota; kingdom Metazoa; phylum Chordata; class Mammalia; order Microbiotheria; family Microbiotheriidae; genus Dromiciops; species Dromiciops gliroides. The sequence goes on along the minus strand of NC_057863.1, from coordinate 574,309,936 downwards.
AATTAAAACAATTCTTAGGTACCACCTCATACCTGTCAGAGTGGCAATATGACTAAAAAGGAAAATGTTGGATGGTGATGGGTATGTGGGGAAAATGAGGTGCTTATCCACTGTTGGTGGAGTTGTGAACTGAAACAACCATTCTGGAAAGCAATTTGGAACTATGTCCAAAGGGCTATAAAACTATGCACACCCTTTGATCCAGCAATGCCACTGCTAAGTCTATATCTCAAAGACATCCAAAAAAAGAGGGGAAAGGACCTATTTGTACAAAAAATATTTATAGCAGCTCTTTTTTGTGGTGGCTAGAAATTGGAAATCAAAGGGATGCCCATCAGTTGGTGAATGGCTAAACAAGCTGTGGTATATGATTATAATTAAATATTATTGTGCTATAAGAAATGACAAGCAGAATAATTTCAGAGAAGCCTGGAGGGACTCACATGAACTGATGCATAGTGAAGTCACAGAACCAGGAGAATGTTGTACACAAGGAAGCAATATTGTTTGATGAAGAACTGTGAATGTCTTAGCTATTCTCAGCAATGCAATGATCCAAGCCAATCTCTAAGACTAATGATGAAGCATACTATCTGCCTCCAGAGAAAGAACTGATATTAATTGAATACAGAATGAAACATGATTTTTTACTTTTTCTTTTTTTTTCTTTTATTCAAGTCTTCTTGCACAAAATGATTAATATGGAAATGTTTTAATTTTTTTAAAAGAGTATTGCCTGAGGTACTGAGAAGAAAATAACTTGCTAAGGCTACCTCTCAGGAAATTGAATGTGTATCAAAAATACTATTTTAGGGGCAGCTAGGTGGCACAGTGGATAAAGTACCAACCCTGGATTCAGGAGGACCTGAGTTCAAATCCGACCTCACACACTTGACACTTACTAGCTATGTGACCCTGGGCAAGTCACTTAACCCTCATTGCCCTGCAAAAAAATACTATTATATATTAGCCAGGTTTGAGTTATTTTATTTTGCCCCCAGTCAGGGTTTCCCTGGGGAATATCATAATATAGTTCATGTATCTCAAAGGACCCTTAACTTCCATGCAAACACTCAGATTGGCAAAATATAGAATATAGAATAGTTTTTATACAAGCTAGGGGAAAAAAAATTGACCTCAAAAGCCTTCCATCTAAGCTCATAAGCAGTCAGTATAACCCTCCCCTCTAGTAATCCCTACCCTTTCTGTTGTTATCTCAACTTATAGATGTCCCCTCCAAAAAAAGAACTCAGGAATTGCTGGAGTTGAGTAACTCCCTCCCAGCCTTATTGTAGGCCTCTTCTCCCATAAGATTACTTATAATCTTCCTGGTTTATAACATTAGTTTAGGTGAGGTCCTACCAGTGAGGATGGATGGTGCAAGTTGTTTTTCCATATTATGGTTCCTTCTCATGCCAAACCTTTTTCTCCTCCACGTTTCCATCTGTTGATGGTTTCTCCACAATTCCACTTTCAACAAAGTGGATCTCCAAATTGGTCTATGTCACCATCTGGTTCCAGTTCCTCCTCTGCTGGGGAGCTATGTAAGTCCCTGAAGAGAGGCCAGAACCTTTACTTGGCTCTTAAGAAATAAAAACTTTTATCTATTTGCAAGTACTCTTTGTGTTTATTTGTCCAGTCTTTGCCTCTGGCCTGACCTCCCTAGAGTGAACTAGAGATGAACTTGGATTCATGCCAGAACGATTGGTGGGGAAAGTACTCAGGCCTAGAGGAATGCATACCTTGTCAGGGAGACATAAAATGAAGAGGCTTTTCTGGGAGCATGCCTTAGCATGGTGGCTAGCACACTATTTGAAGGAGATGGCATGTTTTGACCAGATGTGTCACACTTCTAATAGGTACCATGTTAATTTGTGGTTGTCTACCATCTTGGAAGAAAATGGCAGTTATTAAAAGTCTTCCAGCAGTAGTAGCTACACATTTTCTATAATTCATTTTCACTTAAATATGGTTCAAAGCTTGGATATGCTGAGGCTAGTGACTGAATTACATGAGATTTACAATGTTTAGAACTCCTAGTTATTGAAGGACTTCTAATTCTATTGCATATAGTTATATGTTACTATATTCATAAGGTCATAAAATCAATTACTTAGAGTTCTTCATTTATTTAATATTTTTTCTAATAAATAAGGTAATCTTCATAAAGTTTCTGACCTCCATCCCTACCCTGTCCCCTTTAATTATTCCCTTGTTTTCTGGATCTCCTCCATGTTCACTACATCTTTATTAAATTGTGGAAATGTGTGTTGCGACCTACGGTAATAATATAAAGTTTAATCACAGTAACATTGTTCACAGATGCACACCAATTCTATGCATCTAATCACTTTCTTTCAAGATTCTAAATAAATTCTCCACATTTTGTTCTGAGTTGAAACTTAACATACCTAATTATACGCACATATAGACGTGGGCCCAGAGAGGATGAGTGACTTGCCCAGGATCAGACAGCTAGTTGGAGACAGAGTTAGGCTTAGAGCCGAGGGCTGATCAAAGAACTAAGTATTTTTTGTTCATGATATAGAAGCTTGGAGACTGATTTCCCCTGGACATTAAGTCTGTGCTCTGAAGCATCAAAACTATTGTGGTTGTGGGCTGGCTGTGTGAAGATGGCAGCTGCAATGGGAAAATAAGTATCTCAAGAACATCAGGGCATGAAAAATCAAAGAACAAAATAAGAATCACATTTTTAGCAAATTCACTGGCAGCAACAAAAATATGACTGCATCATTTTGAGTTGTAATAGTAATTTCTTTTTTATGAATTTAGCCCAGGATGTAGTAAGTCAATGTAGTATACAGTAGCAAGGATACTGGAACTAGAGTCAGGAGCCCTGGATTCTAGTTCTGTGTAACTAGCTGCATGATATTACAACCTTCCTCATTCATAAAAATGAGGGAGTTGGATTAGAAAATCTCTATGGTCCCTTACAGAGGTAATAAATACTATTTACCCATATACATGAATGTATACATATTTGCGTATGAGACAGTGAGTACTAGTGAACAATTAACTAACCTTGGAATCAGGAAGATCTGGGTTCAAGGCCCACATCTGAAACATACTTCCAGGCCAACTCATAATCTCTCAGTACCAGGGGCAACACTCTTAAGACAGGAAGTTGAAGAGCAAGTGCTGATCCATATTGGTAGAGGGAAATCCCTCAAATCTCAAGTCCTATCCAAACATATAGATGTAAACATATAAATATTTATGCACATGTATATGTACATATGTGACTCCTATATATTTTTTAACATTCAAAAGGTAACTTTACTGTTCTTGTTGTTCAGTCATTTCAGTCATGTCTGACTCTTCATGACTCCATTTGGGGTTTTCTTGCAAAGATACTGTAATGGTTTTCCATTTCTTTCTCCCATTCATTTTACAGATAAGAAAACTGAGGCAAATAGGGTTAAGCTACTTGCCCGGGGTCACACAGCTAGTAAGTATCTGAGGCTGGATTTGAACTTGGGTATTCCTAACTCCAGACCCACCACTCCATCCACTGTGGCACCTAGCTGTCAGACCTTACTGCCCAACATGCAATTTTCTGACCATGCACAACTCATTTTTTCCTCTTAAAAAATATCTGTACACAATTTGCACGGATGGCGGGAAATAGGTATGGAGAAAAGACAGAAGATAAGAGAAGTCAAGAAACCAAAATGGAGATGGGGAGTATGATAATCTTTTTTTTTTCTGTTGTTTTTCCTTTCACATAATCTCTTTCTGGTAAGATTACTCATCTCTTTCCAGTGCATTTATACAAAGTTTTTGCATAAGACCTTTCCTCAAATTAGAAATTATGGTATAGGTTATGGGACATTCAATCTGTTATGTGATGGGAAAGAGGAGTTGATTACATATGGACAAAGGTTCTACTTATTCTAACAAAATCCATCCTCTTTCAATAGGTATCATGTTTAAATAAATGAATTCACATTGAGGTATGTAGTGAAACATGCCTCCATATATCATTTTGATAGGTATCTTTATTTCTCTAGCCTATCACTTCTTCATTTATAAAGTATACATGTCATCTCCCTATTGAGATGTCCTTAAGAATCCTATTAATAATAACCTTTGGGATCCTTAGACAGAAGAAAAATACTACAGAATGCTTAATTACATTTTTTCCTCTTTATATTAAATCTACAATATTTCCAGTGAAACTGAGCTAAACAGTGTAATGATTGGAATGATGCCACCTATTGGAGACTTGCTGTGGGAAAGCTCCACCATGAGGAAAATGCCTCAGAGACATTGTGGCTTTTCCTTGGCGTCAGGAAATGATGTTTGCTCATGGGTGCTGTCTATCAAGGCTACCAGCCAATCAACTTGAGGAGCCTCCTATTTTCTGGGAGGAGACAGGAAGGAGGAAAGGGAGCCTGCGCGTAGAGCACTTGGGCTTTTGGGTTCCTGACTTGGTGGTGGTGGCAGCAGAGGACTTCACAGGAAATTTGAGGAAAGATAGCAATGCCAGGCTGTTGGAATTCTGTTCTCAATCTTTTTCTTTCTATTTTCCAATAAACCCTTAAAAACCTCAACTCGTTTTATCAGTGATTTTAGTCAGTTTCCCCCAAAACTGGGGGAACAGATTAGAATCCACATTTAGAATCTTAAATTACACAACAGGAATGACATTAGGTTGCATTAGAAAAATTTTATTAACTCAAAAACCAAAAAAAAAAATTCACTTGACTAGTATTCCTTATATTTCAGTGCATCAGATCTATGATTTCATGCACATGTTCACCCACCCCAGAAGTCCCAACCAATCTATGCCCTTTTTTCCCTAGTGATGTTCTCAACTCTATTCTTTTATCGGCCTTCCATAGAAGTGTTCCTTGCCTGGTGTCCTGAAGCTTCCCTCTGGGTCTCTATAAAAGCTCTGTTCTGCTGCCTCACTGCGGGAGGTGACGTTGACCCTGAATTCTCTTAAAGGTCATGCCAGTGGCTCACAAACTCTAGAAAGTTCTATCAATCTAGGAAGACTTTAAGGGCAACAACTCTTGTTTAGAAACTGGACTGATAAGGATGGAAAGTCACTCAGCACTTGTAGGTCAACCACAAGATAAGGAATTCTTTGAACAGGGCAACTGAAAAAACAAACAAACAAACACAAAAACAAAAACTCTAAAATGATAAAAGGTCATGTCATCCAAAATTTAAGCTGAAGGCCTGAAGTTGGTCTTCACTAACTCTGATAAATACTTGAACTTGAAGACTATCCCAGAGAATTAACCAGAAGTGGACGGTGATAGAGGCAAAGGGTTTAGGGAAGAAGAGTTTTACAATTATCCATGTTAGAGGGAAACCAAGATGGGACTAAGACTTCAGGAATGGAGAACACATGGACACCTCAAAAGTATTGAGAAACAAGAGATACTGTGAAGACTGCGTACCTGTGAGCTGAGACTGTGTCAAACCGGAAAAGTGTCAACAGGATATGTGTATTAAGATTTTGTTTAAAGCAATAGTTCTGACAGGGAATAGCTTTAAAAGTTCCTCACCTACAGTTTTACTATGGTCATCTTGAGATGATTTCAGATTATTACAGTCAAAGAAAGACAGACACAAAAAATTTCCCTACAATGATCACAGACTGAGAATTAGTCCTGATTTCTGAGAATTAAGAGAGGAAACCTTCCTTTAAGGGGGAAACACCTTCAAATTCCTCATTTGCAGATTCTTTCTATCATTTTTCCTCATTTCCTTTTCATTTTCTGACCTCTCCCCAACTTTCTCCAACCTTAGTCTCCTAGAAGGGATAAGGAATCCCAAGGGCAGACCCTCTCTCTAAGTGCCTAAGAAATGAAAAGGAAAAAAAAAAAAAGAAATGAAAAGAGTGCATTCCATCAGGAAGTATCCCTAATGTGGGTCTCTCACCCTGGCCTTGAACTAGCCCCATTAGGAACAGAGCTGTTGAAAGGCTGAGTTTGCCCAGGACACTGAAATTGCTGTTCAACATCAAACATATATGGTACCAGGGCAGAGTTTGCATCTGAAGCAGGAAAATTTGGCAGACCCACCTGGATACTTCCATAGGGATTATTTCCCTACACTCTATCAGTTACACATAATATTCACAAAAAGTGATGCATAAATATTGGTAAAAAAAAATGATAAGTGGCTCTCCTATTGCTCTTTATATAATAAAATAGCTGAGTTTTGTTGATGGTTTTAAGACTCCTAAGCACTCTGCGTGTCCTCTCACTTGATCTTTACAACCTTTCAAGCTAAGCTTAACATGGGTTATTCTCATTTTGCTGATAAAGAAACTAGGACTAAGAAAAGAGGTTGAGAAACTTCCTCAGGATCTGGAATCCAGTTAAATAAGTATTTCTTTTTTTTTCATCAAATTTTAATTTTACTTACTTTGGGGGCTTTGTGTTTTATTTTGTTTTCCATTTTTTAAACACTTTTATTTAAAGGTTTTAGTTCCAAATTCTATCTCTCCCTCCCTACCCATCCCCCTCCCTGAGGTGGTTATACATAGGTTATACCTGTGCAATTATGTAAAGGATTTCCATAATAATCTAAATAGGTATTTCAGGAGAGAGTCTAACACAGGTCATCCTGACTTCACATCCTATGCTCTACCTAAGTGCAATGTAAGCTCCTCACAGGCAGGGCCTGTTTCATTTTTATCTTCCTATCCCCAGTGACCAGCATGGTACCTTGGGCAAAGCAGGCTGGCCACCCTGGTCCTAATAAGGTGACTTACCTCATCCCTCACTGCCATGCCTCAGCTGCTGTTGATGAGCTATCCCCAGAACATCCCTTCTGAGCAAAGACCTAGACCTTCCTCAAGAGCAGGGATTATCTTTCTCTTTAGCTTTATGCATGTCCTTCACGCTTAGCACAATGCCTGACCCAGAGTAAACACTTAAGAAGTGCTTGTTGACGTGACAAGTTATCTCTAAAGGATTCCATTTCCTACAGTCTCCTCACCATGCCAGCATGAGTGTGCCTACTTTCTTCTCCACCCTCTTTCCAGAACCCCTTTCTATGTTGTTATTGTCTTCCCCCATTAGGATGTAGGCTTCTTTAGGGCAGGCTTATATTTGTAATCTTAGCACTGTGTCTGACACATAGAAAGCTCTTAATAAATACAAATGAATAAATACATTGGGTGCATTAAATGATTTTTTTGTAGTTATGTACCATGCTGCCTGCCCCACCTCTTAATTAGCACAGGAGCACAGACTGGAGGCATTTATTATTAATATTATAATATATCATTACTATTATTTATATTTATTATATTTTATTAGAACATATTATATTTATATTATATGTAATATATTTATTATTAATATTAGCATGGTGTCATTTTGTAAGGAGTGCCTAGCTTTGAGAGGGTAAGGTTTATAGGAGGAGGGGGCAGCTAGGTGGCACAGTGGATAAAGCACTGGCCCTGGATTCAGGAGTACCTAAATTCAAATCCCGCCCCAGACACTTGATACTTACTAGCTGTGTGACCCTGGGCAACTCACTTAACCCTCATTGCCCCACAAAAAACCCAAAGATTTATAGGAGGAGAAAGTCTCCTTGGGAGGAGGTTGGACATGGTCAGGGGGAGGTGCCAGGAGATGGTGTAGGAACATCTGTTTAGTTGGTTGGAGTGGCATCACATATCAATAGTGAAGATGGGTGGGCCTAAGTGGTAACCCTAGAACCACACTTGGGTAGACTTGTGTATAGAGGGGCCAGGCCAGGGTAGGTGGGGCAGCATCAAAGCTAAAAGGTATCACCACCTTCATTATTTTACAAAGTTCTGACTACAGCTAGGGTTAAGAAGGTGGTACACATAGAATGGTAAAGACTGGCAGTAGCCAATCTCCCCAGCAGGTAAAAAGACAGTGGGAGGGGGAGGGACGAGAGAAGGTTAGGTGTGTTGGGGCACAGATGCCATCACACTTTCTCAGCACCCATAAGGAATAGAAAGGGCTATTTGAAGCAGGCATTAGAGGAAGAATCTTTGCTATTTATATAATGTCTGCTTTCAGGAACTCCAAGCCTCCTCTGAATATGATCTCGTTAATCCTATCCCTCTCCCTCCCCCTGAGGAAGAAGGAAACAGCCAGGCCTACTTCTACAAGAGATGATAGAATAGATCCTCTCTGACGAGCAGCCTTGGTGAACCTACAGCTTTGCTCTGGTCCAGATGACATCATGGAAGGACTGTGGTCCTTCTCCCTGATACTCGTGACTCACAAGCTCAATTCTGAAATACGCATCGCTAATCACGAATGAAAAAATTAAGTAACTAGTGAGTCAGTGGGGAGCTAAATTAGGGAAGTTAAATGGATTCCTTGCAACAATAGTGTGTGGGTTTTTTATTCTGCATGGCATGTTGAAATGTTACTGGTCTCCAGGTTCACCTCTCCCTACTAGGGGCAGCTGTCCAGAGAATCTATGCCTACTCCCCTACTCCTGGACCAGTTTTACTGCTATGGGCCTGCCTCATCAGGTTACTCGTCAGCACATGCCTGACACTTTATCTCTGACACACACCCCAGGAGTAAAGTTTATTCCCCTTGCCTGGACTCCCACAACCTCACTCTGGGGACTGCCATGTGGGCTGCTTTTTCAGTGTCCACGCCCAGTTTTCAGCCTATCGGCCTCTATGGAGGCTGATCTTGGAAGTCAGCAGGATAGGGAGTCAACAAGTCAGTCCAGCCCACTGTGCCCTGGCTCCCATGGGCCCTGGTTTTGAACAGAGAGGAGGGAGAGAACTGCAAATGTCTACTATAGTATCTCAAATTACCATGTGCCTGTCCGATACTCTGGTATGCATGCTGGTTTCTCTGACAGTTCACAGGAAGAATATTCATACCTTCAGCTTCCTGTTTTTGATGAACTAAGAGGGAAAAAAAGGTTTATTTCTTTTTTTCCAAATAGAGCAAAAATAGACTATATGAAAGAACCATAGCCAACCCAACACTGATTCTGGACCTATCACCTCACTCCATCTCTGAGCACTATGGAAAACATTGGCTTACTCAGGATGGCTTCAGGAACAGCCACTCTGCCCCACTAGTGCCGATAGCACAGTTTTTGGAAAGAGAAATATACTCTTTTTGTGACCTCAGATAACATCTTACTCAATCCCTCTAATTTTACAAATGAGGAGACAGAGGCCCAAAGAGCCCAAATGACTTGTCCAAAGTCAGACAGGTAGCAGGTGGTAAAGCCGAGATTCAAACTCAGGTTCAGTGCTCCAACAATAATCTTCCAACTTAACCATGCTTCTTTCTGACTTACCCATGAGTTTCCCAGACCTCAACTTTCTAATCTTCAAAGTGATGAGGTCCCTAGGAGAAGCTAGGTGGCGCAGTGGATAGAGCACCAGCCCTGGAGTCAGGAGTACCTGAGTTCAAATCTGGCCTCAGACATTTGACACTTACTAGCTGTGTGACCCTGGGCAAGTCACTTAACCCCAATTGCCTCACCAAAAAAAAAAAAAAAAATGATGAGATCCCTCTTGTTCTAGGTCTTTGATTTTATCATTGATCAACTGGGTCTTCACTGGAATCCCCATCTGGGGAGAAAATACACAAGGAAGCCCCATGAAGCCCTACTGGAAAGGGAGCCACTCTTGGGATCTAACCCTCATCCTAATTGACATGCTCTTTTCTCCGTGGCATGGAACCAGTCACGTAATGCGTCTGTTACAATTCCTCTGTTCAAAAGGAAGAAATTATTACCATATGGGCCATTCCCTAGCATTTGGGGGAAATGAACTTGTTCATATTCATATTCATAAAATATTCATAGGCTGTTTTGAAGATGTTAGTGCTAAGCATCTTTCCTTGCCGCACCCAGATGCTGCTATTCATCCCTCATCTAATCCAAACAGGGATGAATAAATACGATCGTCCAGTTCCAGAGAAAGCCACAAGTCTCTAAATGGAAAATTGCTCTCCATGGCTCAGTTAGGCCTTTCCATCTGGCTTTGTGAACAATTTTCACAGGATAACTTAAGGAGGCTACCTTGGGCCACAAGATGCTCTCTGGAAAAGGTGGTGGTATTGGGGATTGCATATTGTCTCCCCCCCCCCCATGAGACTGTAGGTTCCTTGAGGGAAAAGATTTTTTTTTTGCTGGGCAGTGAGGGTTAAGTGACTTGCCCAGGCTCACACAGCTAGTAAGTGTCAAGTGTCTGAGGTCAAATTTGAACTCAGGTCCTCCTGAATCCAGGGTTGGTGCTTTATCCACTGCACCACCTAGCTGCCCCCCTCATTTAACTTTAAATCAACATGTAAGACCACTAATGAAGAAAACCAGCTTACCAGCAGCAATGCTACCATATACCCTTTTCAATTTGATTCAATTTAATAAATTTATTAAGCATCTACTAGAGGCAAAGCATTGCACTGGATACTAAAAACATAAAGATGAGTAAGCCAAAGTCCTTATTGTTCTACAGGAAGTATTTCCTAATAAAAACCACCAATAGATTTATTTTATTAATACATATGTACATCATATGTATGTGTATATACATACATGTTGCTTCCTTCTATAGAATATAAGGTCTGTGGGGGGCAGACTGTTTCATATTTGTTCTTTTGTCCTCCAGAACCTAGAACAGTGTTCGGGTCAGAGTAGGTGCTTAAGGATTGATTGATTGATTATTTAATTGATTTCTTTCAGAATTTACACACTGGTAGAATATTATGGAGACTGCCACACCCCAGATCTGCTGAGGATGGGTATGTCACTAAATAAAAACACATAATTTTGTTCAAGAGTCAAGGATTTAATAGGGACTGTGAATTCACATAGATTGTGTGGGACTATCAGGGGAAATTCCTAGTTTAATGCAAACATTCAGTTCTATCCAAAATATTTCCTATGTAAAAAAATAGAATTCTTGAAAAATTATCTTGAAAATATTTTTTAATTATATCTGAAAGAAAGATGGCAATGGATACCCCTCCTGGCTCTTGTTTGCCCTAACTCCACAAGAGGCCATGGAGAATTCCCAACTCCAAAAAGTGAAAGAGAAAAGGAGAGAAAAAGACTGCTGATTATTCTTCTTCCTGTCAGATTAGCCTTCTAGACACCACTGAACATGATGAAAATTATGAACTGTCATGCTCCCTGCTGCTCAGTCCTCAAGAAGAGGAGAGAGACTGAATGAGAGAGATAAGAGAGAAAAGAGGAGTGGAGAGAGGAAGAAGGAGAAGGAGAAGAAGGAGAAGGAGAAGGAGAAGGAGAAAGAGGAGGAGGAGGAGGAGGAGGAGGAGGAGGAGGAGGAGGAGGAGGAGGAGGAGGAGAAGGAGGAGGAGGAGGAGGAGGAGGAGGAGGAGGAGGAGAAGGAGAAGAAGAAGGAGAAGAAGAAGAAGAAGAAGAAGAAGAAGAAGAAAGAGAAAGAACCAAATAGACTCCTAAAAGCCCTTCCTAAGTCTCCTGATCACAAGTACCTAGTCGTTTTCCTTCTTGACCACTTCTTAATTCCTCCCTAACTTAAAGTTTGAGATAGCATCTAAATCTTCATTTTAAGCCTGGCTATATCTGAAGATCAGTATAGATGTCTCCCATTTTCTGGGAAACATTTTAGCTTTGAACCAGAGTTCCTTCCCTATTCATCACAGAAAGCTACCTCCCCAATCCAGTCAACATGCCTTATTAAAGTCCACTTTCATGATGGGTACTGTGTTTAAGAACTGAGTAACTCTGTACAATTCCCCTCCCCTCCAAACAGTTAGAAGGTAACTGGATAGTTAATGACCAATTCATCACACACAGGCCATTTGAATCCATGTGGACAGATACATAACGAACTTACCCGGAAGTCCTGTTAGAACTTCTCTCTTTAAGTCCCAATCAGGGGCTTTAATCAAGCAAAAGAGTGACACCAATGAACAGCAAGACACATCTAGGGGGATAAAAGACTTGCCATGCAATGAATAGAATCTGTTAATCATGATAATGCCAGAATAAAGTAGATAGGCAGGTTCCTAACAGGGGAATAAGAATACACAAATAATAATAATCTAAATTAGAAAATGATTGTGTATAGGAGGATGGGATACCAGGAAGGTGAGATCAATTCCATCTATGCAACTCAGGGAAGCCCACACACAAGAGATAGCACTTGATCTGGTTTTGAAGGTTTTAAATGGACAGTGTCCATTGAAGGTATGCTATGGTGGATGCAAACTGAAAGAGATGGGGAACATAGGACAAAATCGGGAATATAAAGTAGTCCAAAAAAAAAAGTAAGAAAGAAAGTAGTCCAATTTGGTCAAAATATAGAGTATTGTTAGGGTGTCCTCATATTAAAATAAGGTTGGAAATTGTAGATAGGTTGTGGAGGGACATCAGGTGCCAGCGAAAGTATTGAGGTTGTAGGCAATGAAGGACTACTGAAGATTTCTTTTTAAGCAGAGAAGTGAGCTGATTAGGCATTGGGAAAATTATTTTGGCATCAATGTAAAGGATGTATTGTTGAGGGGAGTGATTAGGTGTAGGGAGATTAATTAGGAGACAATTACAATAGTCCAGGTGAGAGGTAATAAAGGCCTAAACTAGGGTGGTGACAGTGTGAGTGGTGAGGAGGAAACAGATGTGAGAGATATTGCAGATGTTGAAATGACAGAACTTGTCAACTAATTGGATGTAAGGAGAGGAAAAGAGAAGAGCCAGAGATGACTTTGAGGTTTCAAGCCTTGGTAATTAGGAAAATGGTGATGCCATCCAAAAAAAAGGAAAAAAGGAAGAGAAAATCATGATTGGGGTACTGATGCAGAACCTTAAGGACCACTCACATATAGGGGTTGGAAAGAAAAAGGAGGACTAAACAAATGAGAAAAAGAAATCGTCAGACAGGCAGCAGACAGACCAGGAGAGAGTAGTGTCATAGAAGTTAATAGAAGAAACTATAGAGAAGAAAAGGGAGGTCAGTTCTGTCAAATGCTATAGAAACCCTCTGTCCCTCTAGATCCTTTGACTTGGCGAGCAGAGCCATGAGCTCTAAATCCTCCATTTAAGGAAAGGCCTTGGCACAATCTTTTCCCCATTTCCCACCAGCTGAACTGCTTTAGGGCTTTTTTGGACTTCCATTATTATCCTCCAATTCCACCCCACCACACACACACACACACACACACACACACACACACACACACACACACACACACACACACACTATCTTCTCCTCTAAACCCATCCCCTGCTTTTCAGCTTCCTTTTTGTGTGTTGTCTTCCCCCATTAGATTGTGATCTCCTTGAGAGCAGGGACTATCTTTCTTTTTATTTGTATGTATATCCCCAGGACTTAGCGCAGTGTCTGGTACATAATAAGCACTTAATAAATGTGAATTGACTAACTGACACAAAGATCTAGAGAAGGTAAGGATTGAGTAGAGGTCACTAAATATGAGATTGCTGTTTCCCTTGGAGAGAGCAACTGGAACTAAAACCAAATTGCCAAGGATAAATGAAGTGAGATGTGGGAAGCAGAAGGAGCAAGTTTGAATTACTGTCTTTAAAGCCCTATGTCCCCTCCTCTCCATAGTTAGTCATTTCGCAGTATAGATGTTCTGAACCTTCCTACTGATTACTTGTGGCTGGAGCAAATGAGACCTATGGATAGACTATCTTGGCATATAGTCATCAGTGTTGAAGTAGTTAATTTGCAGGCCAGATTTTGGCTCATGGAACAAAACAGTCAAACCTGTAGTCTCTAAGAAGCAGAATCTAAGAATGATTCCCATACAGTTGATAACCAATTTGTCACACATGGGCCATTTGAATGCATGTGGACAGATACATAACCACTTACCACATAAGTCAGCCAACCCTGGAAATGCTGCTAGAATATACAAAACTTCACTCCTCCCTATGTGCCAATCAGGGACTTTAGTCCAGCAAAGAGTGACACCAATGAATAAGAAGACACATCTTTTTTTAAAAAGTGATGATTTGCCATGCAATGAATAGAATAAAGAATGTTATATAAGCTCTAATTTCCCCAGAGGAAAATAATTGGTTTTCTTCTGGAGAGCAAGGGAGGTTAAAGTAAGAAAACTATAGGTTAATAGCAGCATTGTGGGTTATGTTTCCATTAAAGGAGAGGCAAGTACCTGTCAAGTAGGCCCCTCTAAAGGGCAACACACCATTACAGCTGCTGGAGAATGATGGGAGAAGCTTAAAAAAAAAACACCCAAGCAACTGCAAGTTGGGCTACTGGGTGGAGAGTGGACAGCACTAATTTCCCAGTCTATCATTATGTTCTTAGTTTATTTTTAACTAAAATGTCTTGGCCCACAGCCTTGCATTTCAGAGATGCACTGACTCGGCAGAACAGGCAGTAGGAGACTGACAACATATGCTTTTGTTTTGGATCAGCCTCTGAGACAAGTCAGGGACTGTACTTACTGGCATAGTATCATATGTCCCACTAACTCTAATCAATCTCCAACAAAATAACAACAACAACAACATCTGGAACATCAGTAAGCTGGGGGGGGGGCGGGTAGCACATGGACCTGAAAGGAACATGCCACAGTGTCAACTATACTTATTGGGATACAAAAGGTTTCATTGGCATTGAGCCCAATCAAAGAATCTTTCCCTGTGGACTTCAATGTGTAACTATATTAATTGGTGCCTCTAACAACTGGGAGCTGTATTAATTGCATGCACATTCACTATACCTGCCAAATCAATCACCAAGCATTTACTAAATACTTATTGGGTACAAAGACAAAAATGAAACTGACTGACCCACTCCTCAAAAAGCTTATATATATAGGGGAGGGGATCAGGGGAGAGGGATATCATTGATATGTCATTATATATATGGAATATGTACAAAATGAACACAAAGTAGTGTGTGTGTGTGTGTGTATGTGTGTGTGTGGAGAGACAGAGACAGAGACAGAGACAGAGACAGAGACAGAGACAGAGAGACAGAGAGACAGAGAGACAGAGAGAGAGAGAGAGAGAGAGAGAGAGAGAGAGAGAGAGAGAGAGAGAGAGAGAGAGAGAGAGTACTAGCAACCTGGAGGGAATCAGGAAAAGTTTCCCATTAAAAAGGTATTGCTCTAGCAGAGAATGACTATCTGCTTGTATGTGTTTGTAGACTTGCATCCTTCCAAATATCCCACCTAAGTGAAGACCTCACTTGCTGGGGACTTGCGATGTTTACAGATCCTATCCTGAGTATGATCTCCATGGGCAGCTATATTTTATATCCCCACTACCTACTAACACATAATAGGTACTTAATAAAAAGCTTATTGATTGAATGATTGATTTCCCTAAACCTAGAGCCTTGGGAGATATCATAGAGAAGGAGAGATCTAGCAAGCTCTAAATGAGCCTGTTGCTGCCGGGTCTTGAAATTTCCAGACTACCTTTCTCTCTTTTTATTTCCTTTATGGCTATTTCCCTGCTAAGAAAAAAAAATCAGCGGCTTGCTTTCCGTCTACTAAATTCAAAGTCCTTTGCCAGGCATTCAAGTCTTTCCATAATTTGGCCCCAATCTGTATTTCCAGGTTTGTCTTATTTATCTCAGGACCCTTCACAGACTCTATACTCCAACTGGACTAGAACACTCTTTATCTTCTGCTTTTTCTCAGCTTCATACCTCAGTCAAATCAATAAGCATTTATTAAGTGCTAGGAATGCATAGAAAGGCAAAAACACAGCTCTTCCCCTGAAGGAGCTTATATGCTAATGATGAAGACGACCCGAAGTAGATACAAGATGTATACCAAGTAAATGCATGGGAGAGGGGAGGGCATTCCTTCACTCACACCACTCATCCTACTTGAATGTTGTCTCTGCTCTTCACCTGCTGAATTTCTAGCCATTCTTTCTTTCGTGTCCCACTTGTCATTTCCTTGATGAAGCCTTCCCTGATTGATCCCTGATGTTGTTCCCGCTTTTCGTTCTCAGACCTCACATGGCCCTTTATTTCTCATCTCTTTAATATACTTTTCATTTATCATTGAGCATTACAGTGATCTGAATGCATCTCTCCTCCTATAAACTCCCTAAGAACAAGGACTGCGTCCCCCCAGTGCCTGAACCCTGCTCTATGTGCATGAGGTGCTTTCTAAGTGATTGCTGATTTGAAGAGGATTAAATCTGCCTTGATTTTTTTATTTTAGTTACCTGTATTCCCCTGTGATCTGCCCTGATTGCAAATAAGTGTGTTAAAAATGCATCAGGCTTCACATGGAGTCCTCCAGTTGATGAGAGTGGGGTGTATGTAGAGAAGACCCAACGTCTTGCCAGGCAGGCTGTTGTAGTAGTGGCTTGAGGAGCCTGATTTCAAAGAACATCACATTCAGACAGGAGCCTCTTCATCTAATTGGCATCTCTGAGAGAGGAAGGCAAAGTGATGTCATTGCCAATTGACACTTTGCAAAAGCCCAAACTGGGAGAAGTTAACGAGGGAAATATGACAGAGGCAAAACTGACATGGCTGCCAGGTTCTGGAATATTGAGGACATTTCCAATTTCATTGTAAGAGACTGAAAATAATAATTCCTTCTGTTTCTAAAACACATTTAGATTACTTTAAAGTTCCTTCATGAAGTTTGTTTCATACCATTATCAAAAATATGTTATCATCCCATTTGACCAATAAAGAACCAGGGTGCAAAAAAGTTAAGGGGCTTGCCTCAGGGAGTCTGTGGCAGTGCCAGGATTAGAAGCCAGGTCTTCTGGCCCCCAACTCTTTCTACTAGCCTATAATTATTGGGGGGTAGGGGATATGGCCTCATGTGCATTTAGGGTGAGAGAAGTCTGGCTAATAACCCTCCCTCCCATAGAAGAGTCCCCTCCCAAGACTGGGGGGGTGGGTGTTAATCTTGTTGGCTTTGGTGATTAAAAGGGACACTGAAGAGACAAGTAGAGGAAAGAAGACAAGGAAATAGTGTCCTAGTTCAACTTATATATGCCTTTCCACCTCAGGTAAGGAAGGCACCAAGCGGGAAATAGTGAGTAATGTGTTTGGGGAAAGAAAATGATTGAGAAAAGTAGATGTGGTACAAAAATGTGCATGTGCCCATTCATCTTGTATTTCTGGTCATCAGGAGGAAGAAGGTCTCATGAAAGCAGGAGTAGTATCTATACAAACAGTTCCCCGAGGTGGTGGTGATTCTAAAGCACATTTGTGAGTGAGAGAGGATATGTCTTTCTTTACCTACCTACACAGGGTCATTACACATAACCTTCAGAGGAGGAGGTGGTTCAGAGCAGGACAAACAGAACAGAGTCTGAGAGCCAGCAGGGTTCTACAGCAATTTTATATATATATATATAAGAATCATAGACTTAGAGCTAAGGGGGACACCAGAAGTTACCTTATCCAATTTCCTTGTTTAACAGACGAGGAACGGAGTCCCAGAAAGGGTTAAGTGCCTTGCCCAGGGTCACATGGTAGTAAGTAGCAGAAGAGGGATTACAGCCCAGGTCCTGTGACTCTAAATCTGGCCCACTTTTCCCTGTGACATGCCACCTTCTAGATATTTAATTAATGTTACTATTTTATTAACAAAGCCATAGTACTTAAGGTATTATTACTTAATACATTGATTCATTAAACTTTTAGAAATGGAATCTTGCCTGATTTGTAGATTCTACAAGCATCCAATATCTCACCAAAATTACTCATTAATGTTGTTCTGTTGGGTGGTAAATGCCAGTAAGTCTGGCCCACTAGCTGTTCTCTGTACACAGAAGTTTTCTTTTATTTCTATGCCTTTTCTCATGAGATCTCTAATGTCTAGAATGTACTTCCTCATCACATTCAATACTTGGCTTCTTTTTGGAGTATCCCCTCCAGGGCTACTTATTTAATTCCCATTTGAATTAGTAGTCCAAATTCCCCCAGTGTTTCCCTTTCAGGATTCTAGGGGTAACCCTAAGGGGCTGAGAGCATCTAATACTGTTGTATTAGACAACAAATCCTTCACAAATCTTTACCAGGATGCTTCCCACTGATTATCAATTAGAAATAATTCACTTTTAGACAGGGTATTTACTGAGTAGGAATATAACACTCAAGGTCCCTGAAGAGAGTTGGGGCTCCAACTTAGAGACCACATGTGGTCAAAAGGTAAGTTCACATCCACTGGTTATTTGAAGTCTTTCTCTTTCTCCCTTAATGGAATTCAGGTGAGAAGAGGAAGAAGAGAGGAAGTGGGAGAGAGGAAAGAAAGAAGAAGAGAAGAGGAAAAGAAGAGGAGAGGAAGAAAAAGAGAAGAGGAAGAGAAGTTCTCTCCTCCCCACCAAAGGAATCCTTCACCACTGAATTTAATCACCATTCAAATTTCCTGTTGCTGGAATCCTTGATTCATCATTCAACTCAAACCGTTTTCTCCAAAGTTATTAACGATCTATTCTTTTAAGTAAGTCTTTTTTCATTAACGAGCATTTATTTCTTTCCCCCACTTCCACTAAAAAAGAAAAAAAACAAGAACAAAACTCTTGCAATATGAATAAGCAAGCAAAATAAATCACCATATTGGCCACGTCCAAAAACATGTATCTTAGTCCATGTATTTAGTCCTTAATTGGAAAATACACTGTCCTTCATTCCTCATCCTCATCTTCTTGATTTTTCTGTAGCATTTGACATTTTGGATCCCATTCTCATGGATAGTACCTCTTCTCTGTGTTTTTGTGACACTGTTCTCTCTTGGGCCTTCCTCCTAAATGTCTGACCACTCCATTTCAGTTTTCTTTGCTGGAACCACTAAGCATGGGTGTGCCTAGAGCTCTGTCCTAGACCTTCTTCTCTTTTCTCTAGACACTCTCTTACTTGGTGATCTCATTAATTTCCATGGGTTCAATGACCATCTCTATATAAATCATTTCCAGACCTATTGATCCAGCCTTCAACTCTCTCCTTAGTTCAAATCTCCTATAGCCAACTGCTTATTGGAAGTTCTGAACTGGATATCCCACAGGCATCTCAAATTCAAAACATCCAAAACAGAATTCAGTATCTTTCCCCAAAAAACCTACCACTATTCTGAACATCCCTACTACTGTTCCCCTTCCAGTATAATATAATCCATTTCCTATATCCATGTCTTTTACTGACTATCCACCTTGGCTAGAATGTTCTTCCTCCTAACCTCTGACTCTTGGAATTCTAGGCTTCCTTTAAGACTCAGTTCCAGTTTCACTACAGGATGCCTTTCTCAGTCCCTCCCTTCCTCACCCCCACCCCACCCCACCCCCAGCCAAATACTTTGCCTTCTAAAGCCATCTTCTATCTACTCTGCACATCTCGTGTGTAGTGACTAATACATATGTCACATCCCCCCTTTTAAACTATAATCTCCTTGACGGTTGTTGTTCAGTCATTCAGTTATGTCTGACTCTTTGTGACCCTATGGATCACAGCACACCAGTATTGTACATGGTTATGTTCTTGGCAAAGGGTTAGTTATTGGAATGGTTTGCTATTTTTTTCTTCAGTGGATTAAAGCAAACAGCTTAAGGGACTTGTCCAGGGTCACACAGCTATCAAGGGTCTGAGAACAGATTTGAACTCAGGTCTTCCTGACTCCAGGCCCAGTGCTCTATCCACTGACCCACCTAGCTACCTCCTTCCTTTAGGGTTGGGACTTCTTTTTCTTTGTATCACCAGCACGTACATAGAACTTAGAAGATAGTAGGCATTTAATAAATGCTTACTGATTGATTGTTCAGGTGAAGGTTGCAATAAATAGCGTCTGGGGGCAGCTAGGTGGTGTAGTGGATAGAGCACTGGCCCTGGATTCAGGAGGACCTGAGTTCAAATTTAGCCTCAGATACTTGACACTTAATAGCTGTGTGATCCTGGGCAAGTCACTTAACCCCAACTGCCTCACCAAAACAAAACAAAAACAAAATAAAGAGCCTCTGAAGTGCTTTCTAATTCTAAGATTCAGTATAGAAACTCCCTCCATCTATGGAAAGCATTAACTCTTCTGTAACTTGCAGCCTTAGAGTTTCTTCTGGAGGCACTAAAGGGTTAAATGATTTGACCACAGTCATAAAATTAGTATGTATTAGACAAAGAACTTGAACCCAGGTCCTTCTGGCTCCAAGGCCATCTATCACTACATACACCATGTTGTCCATCTGAAGTTTCATTATGATGTGTTCATAATGTCATTGTGAAATGGTGTTAGCCAGGGAGATGCCACAAAGGATTTGCCTGTCATGCAATTTAAAGTTCACCCTCATAACTCTTTTCATCTGGAAATTTTTATCCTAAAGCACCATACCTACAAACATTACATTTCACAATATCCCTGTGAAGAAAGATATTACAAATTATTTTAAGTGAATGAGCAAACTGAAAAGCTGAACCTGAGTTAATTTGCCCACGCAGGAAACCAGTGACATGGCTGTGGTGGAATATAGGAGTTCTAACTTTCAGCTACCGGTTCTGACTCTCCCTCTGACACTTCCTCCTTGTGACAGAACAATCCTATTACTCATTATGCACACCTGTAGGTGTACACACCCTCCTAGGCATAGAAGGAAGCAAAGTCTCTCTCTCTCTCTCTCTCTCTCTCTCTCTCTCTCTCTCTCTCTCTCTCTCTCTCTCTCTCTCTCTCTCCCTCCCTCCCTCTCTCTCTCTTTCTCTCTCTCTCTCTCTCTCTCTCTCTCTCTCTCTCTCTCTCTCTCTCTCTCTCTCTCTCTCTCCTCTCCTCTCCTCTCCTCTCCTCTCCTCTTCTCCCTCTCTTCTCCTCCCCTCTCCTCCTCCTCCCTTCCCTCCCTGCCTCCCTCCCTCCCCCCCCCACTCCTTCCTCAAACTCCATTCTACTCTAGAATGCTTAAGCTACATTTATGGCTTTATCCTTGTATTTTCTATAAACCCAGCTAAGATTTTTATACAAAGCCAAAAGTAGGGATTCTTATGCTTCTGTGTGTGGGTGAAAATTAATTGAGAGATTGAGGATTTGGGGGAAGAGGGCAGAACTTCCTGATCACAGGTACCATTACACGATAAAGAGGGTAGTTTTGTCCTACAGAGATTGATCTTCATCTCACAGATAAAGTGAGGGTACGGGGGTGAGTAAGTCAGAAGATGGGCAAGGAAACTGAGGATAGTGGCCCAGGGATGGTCACACCACTCAGGTTATAGGACTGCAAGGAAAGTGCTTACAAGAAAAATGATCATCATATGAAGAAAGTGTATTCCCTGAGGAATGAAGCACCCCCCTACCTCCAAGGAGGAATCAGGGAAAAGCTCAAGTTGCCCCAGGCTGGTTATGGCTCTACCCCTATAAAATTATGGGGAGCCTTGAAGACACTATGAGAGTGACTCCAAAACTACAGTTATTTACAGATTCAGATTCACTGAGCTGGGAGAGATAGTAAAGGTCAATTCATTCAATTCTTAGCTGATGCCTAAATGCCCTCCACAGTACTCCTGACCAGTGATCATCCAGTCAATATTTAAATATCTCCAGGGAAAGGAAACTTAGTACCTCACAGGGCCACTCTTTTGACTTTTAGACAGTCCTAATTGTTTCTTTGAAAACTCCAAAATCTGCCTGGTCCTTCTGCTTGAAGTCATAGAAAAGGAGCCCATTTCTTCAGACTCCACAGTCTAAGACCTTGAAGATACCTTAGAGATCCTCAAGACAAATCCTTTCATTTTAGAGAAAACAGGTCTCACTTAAGGTTTGAAGCCCCCCAGCGATGTAAAGATAGCTATCAAGGGGCAGCTAGGTGGCACAGTGGATAAAGCACCAGCGCTGGATTCAGGAGGACCTGAGTTCAAATCCAGCCTCAGACACTTGACACTTACTAGCTGTGTGACCCTGGGTAAGTCACTTAACCCTTATTGCCTGGTCAATAGATAGATAGATGGATAGATAGATAGATAGATAGATAGATAGATAGATAGATAGATAGATAGATAGATAGATAGATAGATAGATAGATAGATAGATAATCTATTTATAGATATATATATAATGTTGCCCTCATTACCTTTTTCCTAAGTTACATACATACTTAGTTACTTTAAATGTGCTTAACACTTTTAATTCCTTCGCATCAGAAGATTATAGGAATATCAATGGAAGGGGACTTAGGGATCATCTTGTCCAAATTTCTAATTTTATAGATGAGAAAACTGAGGCATAACAAGGTTGAGTAATTTGCCCAAGGTCACACAGGCAGTAAGTGGCCCAGGATTCAAAGCCTGGCTCTCTGACTTCACATCCTACATGCTTCTCGAACTTCATGCCATGCTAAGACATATGTAGCTGTTCAGCCTCAAACAACAAGACATATTAGAAGGTTATTACAATAAAAAATAACAAAGATAATGAGGGATTGGATCAGGGTAAAGACAATGGGACTAAAGAAGAAGAAAAAGATGTGGCAGAGATAAAATGACAAGACCTCTTGACTAGTATACTGGCTGTGGATAAGAGGGAGTGAATACGGGGGAAGACTAAAAGATGATTCAGAGGTTGTTTCATCCTTGATGAGTAGGATAATAGTGGGACCATTAACACAATTACTAAAGTCAAGAAAAGAACATATTTCATAAGGAAAATAATTCACAATAATTTCACAAGGAAAAAAATTATTATTATTAATTATTAACATAAATTTGAAGTGCTGGTGAAACATCTAGGGATATGAAAGGAAGGAAAAAGATTAAAGTCAGGGGAAAGAGCCCTGGAAATGTTTATACTTAAATAGTGGGAAGAGAAAGAAGAGCTAGAAAAGAAGTAGAGAAGCAAGAAAAAAACCACTAGAGTACTGCATCACTAAAGATGAGAGAACTAAGAATTTCACAGAGTGGTTGGTTGGTCACCAGATTTTTTTAATAATAATAAACATTTTTATTTAACGTTTTGAGTCCCATATTCTGTCCCTCCTTTCCTCCCTCCCTTCCACCCTCTCCTCCTCCCTCCCTGAGGTGGTAAGCAATCAGATATAGGTTATACATGTGGTCACCATATTTTGCTTCTGCATAAAGGTCAAGAAGGAAAGGCCATTGGATTTAACAATTAAGTCATCACTAGTAGACCTTGGAGAAAATAGTAGAGTAGTAGAGGCAGAAGTCAGCTTAGAAAGGGTTTAGGAGTGAATGGGTTGTAAGAAAAAATTAAAAAGAATCTTTTGAACAAGTATGGTGACAAATAGAAGGAAAGAAATGGTATGGTATCTTGAGAAAGGCAAAGATTATATTGATTCTAACATAAATATTCTCTGGGTATTCTAGGTCTGGTCTATCCATTCTTCCAAAATTCACTTTCTTAAGTTACAACTCCAGCTTTCTCATTTGACACATCAGGGGTTGAAGTATTAGGGTCTAAATCTGGCAGCTCCACCTTCATCAATGATGAAAATAGATTAAAACAAGGATTTGGTACCTATTTCATATAGAGAACAAATGTATAAAACTAAGACATTCCCCCCAAAAAAAATTTTCTTAAAAAGACATTCCCCAATAAGTAAATGTTCAAGGGATATGAACAAATGGTTCTCAAAAGAACATTTGCAAATTATTGGCAACCACATAAAACAATGCTATAAATCAATAATAATAAGAGAAATATAATTTTTTTTAAAAAAACTGAAGTTTCACTTGACACACAGGAAATTAGAAAAGATGGCAAAAGACAGCAATAATCAATGTTGAAAGAGTTATGGAAAGATAAACATACCAAAGCATTGTTGGTAGAACTATGAATTAGTACAACAAGGAATTATGCAAATAAAATGGCGAAAATGTCCATACCCTCTGAACCACAGATTCTACTAGTAGGCACATACCCTACCCCCAAAGAGGTCATCAATAAAAAGAGAAGGGTTCCATATATACTAAATGATTTATAGAAACACTTTTGACTGTAACAAAGAACTGGAAATAAAGTAGATATCTTGGGGGGTTGGCAATGAGGGTTAAGTAACTTGCCCAGGGAGGCCGGATTTGACCTCAAGTCCTCCTGAATCCAGGGCTGGTGCTTTATCCACTGCACCACCTAGCTGCCCCAGTAGATATCTTTCAATTGAGGAATGACTAAATAAATTTTAGCATATGGATTTAGGAGAATATTACTGTGCTATGAGAAATGATGAATATGATCAATGCAGGGAAGCATGGAATTACCTATCTGAATTCATGCAAAGTGAAGTAAACAAAGCCAACAAAATAATATATACAATGACTACAATAATGTAAATGCAAATAACAACCACCCAAAAAACAAAAAAAACTGAGAAACAGAATCTTGTGAAATTACAAAGAAGAAATTTGACTCTAAACAAAAGATATAGTGATATACCTCCTCTTAATCATCCCTCTCACCCTCCCCTTATCTATAGAGGTGGGGGGTCCCTAATATGGAATATCACAGATAATGTGAGGGTTTTTATATGTGTTGATTGATTTTGCTGGATTTTTTTCTCCCTCTTTTTCCTTTTCCTTTTGAAATGAATTTTGTCTTATAAGAGATGGCTCTCTGAGACAGAAAGGGACAGATACAAAGAGAAATTTAGGTTATGTAGAAAGAAAAGATATCAATTTTTTAATTTTAATTTATAAAGGAAGTAAACCAATGGAGAAATGCAAAGAAATTTGTTTCATTTTTGGCCTATTTGTTTTTCTCCTGCCAATACTATCTATGTTCATGGGATGATATAGCTCAGTCAGACTTCCTGACTTTTCTGTAGACTTGGTTTTGCTAGTTTATGGTGCAATTCCACTCATGCTCATCAACTCTCCTCTTCAGTATGCACTAAAAATGAGTTTCTATCCTTCTAAGTGGTTCCCTTGCCTACCATGTTTTTATGACTCTAAAGTCCAGTAGCTGAACTATTTACTGACCAAGAAAGTTTCTTAGGCTCCTTTGACCTCCTCTTTGTGATGACTGCTTTACAATGATGAAATGGGTTTTGGAAAATAGTGACAAAGTCACTATCTTCCATTTTCCCTTTCCCATTGTCTGGTATGAATGGCTCATTTGAATAGGATATATTGAATCTATTTAAGTTGTTAAAAAGTTCTTCCTTATTCTAATTTTATTTTTATTTTGACTTTTATTATAACTAGTTTGTGGCTTCATTGATCCTAAAGAGTAAATTCTGCTATATTAGTAACTAATTATTTCCCATATGTTAAAATAAAATAAATTGTGTATGTGTTTGCGTGCTTTATTGTTCCAATACCATCTTACCCTCTTCTGAAAAAAAAATATTCATGATGTATTAGTTTGAGGTTTCTGAATACTGTATAAGCTTTCTGGGGGGTTTTGTTTCTTTGTTTCTGAAATCTAAACCACAGTTTCCAGGACATTTTCACTATGTTTGCCTGTACTCACCTTCACATGGAAGTCCCCAAGTATACTTAGCTATATCTGGTCTAGGTTTTTCATATCTTGTCACACTCTCCATAAAATTTACATATCCATTCTCTTCTACAGGTATGGGTGAGAGGCATAATTATCTTCCTGCTAGTCTTTTGGCAAATGTTCATTGTGAATGCCACAACATACAATGAACTATGAATTAGTACAACAAGGAATTATGGGACCAAGAGTGATTTTTCTTGCTATCTCTGATCACTCAAGGAAACAGTCAACTACTTTGTCTCCTTTCAAATAAGGATCCATAAGCTATCTTTCTATTTAGTTTCAATTTCTGCTTGTCATCTGATTTCAATTTATCCTGTAATATAAATCACAGCATCACAGTATTTCAGAGCAGCAAGGGACCTAAGTGGGTATCTATCCCTATCTATCCCCAAGCTACAATTCTCTCTATAAAATTCCCTTGAAAACCTTCAGAGAAGGGGAAACCACTACCTCCTAAGGGATTCCATTCCCCTTTTAGATGGCTCCAATTTTCAGTTTGCTCTAGACCAAAGAGTGAAGCAGTTCAGTTTTTTCAATAGTATACCAATTGATTTCTGGACAAAGATCTCAAATGTAGAGTACATATAGTTAAACTAATGTTTATAAAAGGACTGAAAGCTATGATTTTTGTTTGTTTTAGCAAATTCTGCCCTGTTTTTTCCACTGTACCCCTATCACTGCAGAAGTAGAAGGGAAATGCACAAGACAGAACCATTTTTCCATTTTTTCTTTTTCCTCCATACTTAGCCAGGTTATTCCTCAGACAGTTTGTCACTGGAACTGAAGCCTTCCCAGCATCTACTAGAGCTCCCTCTCAGCATAACCTTGGAGACCATTAGGCTATCTCTTTGCCATGACAAAACCTTGCAATAGGACAATATTTCCATATTTTTGGAAGGCTAAACACTCTGGCTCTCCATCTTTTATTTCTCTCTCTTACTAGATGAGTAACCTATCTCCTTTCCTTGTTATATATGCTCTTAATAATGTTGTTAGCATTACTTCTTGGGCAAGTTATCATTAGAAATATAATATAGCCTATTTACATCCACCATGAATGTTTCCATTGCTCTTCTCAATTACCTACAATTCTGATCCTTTGAAGATGTTGATAATGTGTTTGCTAAACCAACTCCATTTGGGTGGCTATAAACTCATTGAATAAACCCTACATCAATATAGGCCTTGATGCTATCAACACAATACCATTTGCACTGGGAGAGCATCTGTAGACCTTCACTCTCTTGGAGGATTTCCACTTCCATCTGGAATCTATGAGAAATATCATATAAGATGACTGAGTAGTCATAACTAAGATTAGCTCCCCTTCATCACCTCAAAACAGCAACAAATGTGTCAAGTAAAAGAATAACAATCAAAAAAAAAGAGACAAAAAGAAATTCCCAAGGGAAAAGTCTTGCAGAAAAGCTCAGAGAGAGAAGAAATGAATAACAAAAGGGGGAGAGAGAGAGAGAGAGAGAGAGAGAGAGAGAGAGAGAAAGGTCCCAGTACAATATAAATACTACAAAGCAAAAGAAAGCCAGGAGGCATTTCCAGAAAGAAAAAAATGTTATAAGCATAACTAGATTGACCCAATAATACCATTACTAATTTATTGACAATAAGAAAAGATTTATCTATGCAAAAAAATAATAGCAGTGTTATTTGTCATTGAAAAAAAGTAGAAATAAACTGTGTCAAACTATTAGGAAATAGACTGTGGTATATGAATAGTATGGATTATTATTGTGAAAGGTGGGTATGAATAATTCTAAGAGTCATGGAAAGACTTTCATGAAGTAACGGGGAGTGAAGAAAGCAGAACCAAAGGATAGAAACATGATGACTACAGCTCTGTAAATGATGATAACTTTAAATGTCATTCAGTCAACAAGTATTTATTAAGCACCTGCTATGCACCAGGCATTATGCTAAGTGCTCAGGATACAAATAAAGGCAAAAATAGTCCCTGCCCTTGAGAAGCTCACATTCTAAAAGACAACATGAAATAACTATGTATTTATAAGATACATATAGGGTACATTGGAGGTTATCTCATAGGGGAAGCACTAGCATTACAGGTTACTGGGAAAGGCTTCATGAAGAAGACTATCCTCAAGATTTATGTACAACAAAGTTGGAACAAACTTGTTAAAGTTCAAGAATCCACACTGTCCCTTCTTTTAACAAATATTAATTACAAAAGGTATAAGGTTCCGTTATAACGAGTTGCAATCACCCTTTTATGCTATTTTGCTTGCTTATGTTTGATGAGGTGCCCAAGAAAGGCATTTAATTTTGCAGTGTTCTGGGCAACTCATTAAGACTGCTGAGTCTTAAATTAGGCAGAGTAGGTAGGTGCCTACCTGACTTAGCAGGAGGAGAGTCCTCATCTGGAATTTCCCTATATGAGTGAAATTACTAGTCCCTTCCCTCTCCCTGTCTGACATATCAAAACAAAATTTATGCTTTGGATGATGTGTAGAACACCTTCCATGACAGCAAACACCTTTAGCAAGAGAAGGGGAAAGGAGGGAATAAGCATTTATGTAGCTACTACTATGTGTCAGGCACTGTCCTGAGTGCTTTATAAATATCATCTCATATGATCCTCATAACAACTCCGGAAGGTAGGTGCTGATGTTATCCTCATTTTATAGTTGAGGAAACTGAGGTTAAGTGACTTGCCCAGGGTCTCACAGCTCCACAGTGTCTGAGGTCAGATTCAAACTCAGGTCTTCCTGACTCCAGGCCCAAGGCTTTATACACTGCTGTACCTAGCAAGCATTTTGTCCCCTTGTTTGTCCCTTGCTTGATATTGATAATCAAGGATCATTAAGTATCTTTATCTCTGTGGTTATATCTGTCAAGGGATATGTATATTTTGAAACATGCATTAGAGATACTTTGATGGAGGTGCCTAAGACTATATTTTGCTCTAGGGTCAAACAATAAACATGGCAGAGATAGTTCTGTACTCTTGACACTTCTCGGCATGGTAAAGTGGAAAGAGAATATCTCTGGAGTCAGAGGACCTGGGTTTAAATCCCACCTATCATGTCACAGTGGTACAGTGGATAGAGAGCTGGGCTTGGAGTCAGGAGGACCTGGGTTCAGATCTGACTGGACACACTTACTAGCTATATGATCCTGGACAAATCACTTAACCATAAAATGGGAGTGAGAATAGCACCTACTTCCCAAGGATGTTGTGAGGATGAAATGAGATAATATTTATAAATCATATTGCACAGTGCTTTAAACATGCTGTTGTTCAGTCATTTTCAGTTGTGACTGACTCTTCATGACTGCATTTGGGGGTTTCTTGGCAGAGATAGTGGAGTCGTTTGCCATTTCCTTCTCCAGCTCATTTTACAGATGAGGAAACTAAGGCAAACAGGGTTAAATGACTTGCCCAGGGTCACATAGTTAGTAAGTGTCTGAGGTCAGATTTGAACTCAAGAAAATGAATCTTCCTGACTCTAGACCCAGCACTCTATGCACCACAGTGCCACCTAACTGCCCCCAGCACATGGTAGGTGCTATATGAATGTTCGCTATCATTGCTATAATCTTATAGCTATTATTATCATTTATTACCTTGTGACCTTGGGCAAATAATTCAACCTCCTTAGGCCTCGGTTTCCACATTGTAAAATAAGGGCCTGGACTAGATGACTTATTGAGTTCCTCTAACCCTAGATCTATGATGCTGCAAATCAATGATGTACTTATGAAAATGTGCTCTGCTGTAGAGAACTGCATGTAAAAATCTAACTGTCCCCTTCCTACATTTTATCAAAGTCATCTTCAATAAGTGACTAGACCATTGTCATATAGTTTTAGAGAAGAGAAAATCAGCATATAAGTCATTAATTAATTATGCCTCCTAGATCACCCTTTTCTACTAATAAAACTATCTGTGGTGTTACTCTTTTGCGATTTTTCCCTTTTAAAAATGTCTTGAGGGGCAGCTAGATGGCGCAGTGGATAGAGCATCCGCCCTGAAGTCAGGAGTACCTGAGTTCAAATCCGGCCTCAGACACTTAACACTTACTAGCTGTGTGACCCTGGGCAAGTCACTTAACCCCAATTGCCTCACTAAAACAAAACAAAACAAAACAAAACAAAAAAATGTAAGGAGGCGCCAGGGGCCACCAGTGCTGGGGCTAGTTTGTCATAGTTACACTGACACATGGCTGAGACCCCCACTCCCCCAATCCCCAACTCACCCCAGATCTGACCTCTGTCTCCCCTGCTCCCCTGCCCAGATGCCCCCCCCGCTGCATCCACAGTTTGCACGTCTGAGGGGGCAACAAAAAGTACCAGGCACTGAAACTGGACGTGGGCAATTTCTCCTGGGACTCCTGGGACTGTGGTCTACAACGCACCCAACAACGAGCTGATCTGCACCAAAACACTGGTGAAGAATTGCACTGTACTTGTCAATAGCACCCCATACTACCAGTGGTATGAGTCTCACTATGCCTTGCCCCTGGGCTGGAAGAGGGGAGCAAAGCTGACTCCTGAGGAGGAAAACATTTTAAATAAGAAGTGGTCGAGGGCAGCTAAGTGGCAGTGGATAAAGCACTGGCCCTGGATTCAGGAGAACCTGAGTTCAAATCCGGCCTCAGACACTTGACACTTACTAGCTGTGTGACCCTGGGAAAGTCACTTAACCCTCATTGCCCTTCAAAAATAAAATAAAATAAAATAAGAAGTGGTCAAAGAAGATCCAGAAGAAATATGAGGAGCAGAAGAAGAATGCTAAGATCACCTCACTTCTGGAGGAAGTTTCAGCAGGGCAAGCTCCTTGCCTGTATGGGGTTGAGGCCTGGCCAGTGTGGCTGAGCAGATGGCTAAGTGCTGGAGGGCAAAGAGTTGGAGTTCTACCTGAGAAAGATCAGGGCCCAAAAGAGCAAATAAACCCTGACCTGGACATAACCCTAAGTCGGACACTAGCTCATGGAATAAACCCCTAGATTGTTCCAAAAAAAAAATGGAAGGAGTCTCATAGATTCATAGATTTATAGCTAGGAAGGACCTTAGAGGTCATCAAGTCCAAAGTCCTAAATTTTACAGATAAGGAAACTGAGGCCTATGATAGAGTCACATAACTTGAAAACACAGTTGGGGGAATCCAATTCCGGGTCCTCTCACTCCCAATCCATTGCTGTATCTAGTAAACTAGACTACCTCTCAAAGCTACACAGTTCTGACAGTCATATCTGACTTTTATCTGTTCCCATCAGTAACTGTGGCTAAAGAATGGATCAGCCAAACTGCTGACAATCACCCTTTCCACACCTTGGCTCTTCCTGGGAGAGCAAGCAGTATTGGAGGCTTTGACAGCTGAATGGAATCTGGCAGAGACTGACCTTCTTTCACAAAGCCTCTGAGGACGTGTCGTCACATTGATGTCAAAATGAGCTATCGAACTTGTCCTCCTGCAGAGGATGTATAACAGGATTAATGCCCAGTTCTGATTACCTGCAAAACCCTTACCCCGGTAATCCACCAGATTTACAGGAAGCCTAGGCCTTTGAACAAATGATCTTTTCTTCATTTCATTCTGCACATGTTCGTTGTTCCCCAACCTTCTGCATTTGAAATTCGATATCAGCTTAAGTTAACAGCTATCTAAGTTTCCCAGCTATATACAGGTAGTCTTCTATGTTGGATGTTCATTTCAGTGGTGATAAGGACAGAACTTCTGGGCATGGGCGGGGGGGGGGCTCTACCATCACAGACAGTGTATTTTGTGAAAGTAAACACAATCTAAAATGTAGACAAAGTAAAAATATTCATCACAAAAAACTAAGATTACAAAAATGCCAAGCTAAATGCCTAGCTCTCTTACTTCAGCCTTTATGGGCAATGAACAAGGAAACACTATTATAACTGTTAGAGACTAAGGAACATTTTACAACATAATTGCCTTGGGATCCATGGTCTAAGTCAGAACGTTAGAAAAGGAGAAAAAAAAGTAAAGGAGAAAAACATAATATGATTTTTCAGGCTACCTTTCTGTAATGAGGTCCCATAATAGACAGAGGGTATACCTTCCAAATCTAGTTTTGATTTAAAAATATAGAGTTCTAAAAATATGTTGGGCCCTGAAAGGGGGGGGCAGAGCTAGGTGGTACAGTGGATAGAGCACTGGCCCTGAAGTTGGGAGGACCTGAGTTCAAATCTCATCTCAGACCCTGGGTAAGTCACTTAACCCCAATTTCCTTAAACATCTGGGGCCATCTCCAGTCATACTGATGTATATCTTGCCACTGGAAGCAGATGGTTCTGGAGGAGAGATTGAGACTGGACACTTTGCACAGCCCTCCCTCACTTAAACCCAGTTCGCTGCAAGTCATGATATCACCTCCTGATGTCATGGTCCTCTTCCAGATTGAAAAACAAACAAGATGGGCCTGAAAGGAACAGAGAAAAGGCCTGTTCTTACTCTTGAATCATACATGTTTTCAGAACATCTACTTTGTACATACATGAGTGGGGAGGGGAGATAACGGGGAAAAGAAGGAGGGGGGAAGTAGAAGGGTAGAGTCAGTAAATGTCAGGGAAATCTTCCTGAAGAGGGTAGATTCTCCCTTAGTGGTAAAGTTATTTCAAGGTTCCTTAGAAGATTATTCCCTAATCTAAGTACTTTTCCTTTTTAGAGAAGCTTCCTAATATTTGACTGAAATTGACTTTCCCTCCATTATATCTTGTTCTTCCTCATCATGCTCTTTTGACTGTGCAGGACAGTCCGTGCCTCTGTTGTTTTCATGTTTCTAACATTTATGAATTACTTTTAGGCCAATTCTGGATTCCTCTTAAACTTGCAGCATACACATCAATCTCCTTTTGTCTTTCCTCCACTGGGACGAGCCATTATGGTAATCTTCTTCCATTTAATACTTTCTGTGCTGTCTCCAAATCCTCTCTGGCTTTTGGTCCTGAGTGTAAACTGAATGACAGAGTCT
The DNA here is from genome assembly GCF_019393635.1 of Dromiciops gliroides. Classification (NCBI taxonomy): domain Eukaryota; kingdom Metazoa; phylum Chordata; class Mammalia; order Microbiotheria; family Microbiotheriidae; genus Dromiciops; species Dromiciops gliroides. The sequence goes on along the minus strand of NC_057863.1, from coordinate 574,277,577 downwards.
ATTATTAATCTCTGCTGAATCCCGTAGAGCTAACCTCATCTTCCTCCAAAAAGGTTGTCCTGCGGCCAGGACAAGACCTGAGTACTGAGAAAATTGGCTTCCATGTTACATTAAAAAATGTGTGTTATCTACCTGCACTCACCAGCTTTCAGGTTCCTGGTTTTCCCCTCACCAGTTTAATCAAGTTGGTGTAGACATCTTTCCTTTACACTTTCATTTACACTTTACAGATTGCATTCCCCATGGCTTTGAGTTCCACCCTTTTTAAGTCCATTATCTCTCAGTCCTTGTTGATGACTTTAGCTAGCTTCCTTCCCCTAAAATTAATATGATTCACAGTATCATTAATAGACTGTCAATACTCTCATTCAGATCATTAACCAGAGCTTAAGTAAACCTGGGCCTAATGGGGACCCCTGAGATATCCCATTTGAGAACTTCTTGGGTTGATGTATGTGCATGAGTAATCATGACCCTTCATTTTCTGGGCCTCATTCATATATGAACTAGATTGTGCTAGTTCATGTTTTGGAGAGTTGACCCAAAATGTTGTATATGTTTGAAATGAAAAATCTTTTATGCAGATATTTCCTCTACTCACTTATTTTTTTAGTGCTAGTGGGGGTGTTGGGGGAAGGCCAGCTAGGTTTTCCCATATGATTCCTTTCTCCCAGCAAGTTCCAGGCTGATGAATTTCTTTCACAACCCTGATGACCAATTTGTCCTTAAATATCCTATCCTTTCTATTGATATTCCTTAGATCAACAAAGATGAAAGAAAGAACATTTTTTATAATTTATATAAGGAAGAAAATTTAAGTAACATTCTTCTTCTGAAGAATTATACGTTTTACAACATTTTTTCCCGGTCTCCTTACCCAGCACTCCATATCTTTGTAAGGCAAGTAAAGGGCAGGAATCCTAAATCATATAGGATCTATCTAGGGGTAGCTGTGCTGGCAAATGTTAAACACCACACTTAGAGTTCGGAGGTTGGGGTAAGGTGGAATAGAACGCATCTACAACAAACTTTTTAAAATAGTATTTTATTTTATTTTATTCCAATTACATGTAAAGATAGTTTTAACATCCATTTTTGTAAGATGTTGAGTTCCAAGTTTTTATCCTTCCCTCCTTTCCTTTCCCTCTCCTGAAACCAGCAAGCAATCTGATATAGGTTATACATTACAATCATGTTAAACATATTTCCACATTAGTCATATACAACAAACTTTTTAAATTTGATGAGCATCATTAATATTTTCTCCATCACAATAAGTCTAAACAACAAAACAGTAAATCAAGTCATGATTTGCAGTGCTTCTAAGGTATAAATACTCACACAGAAAATTTAACAATCAGCTCAGGTAACAATAAGCTCACTCCCTTGAATGAGACAGATCCACCACACTCCTGGATCTATCTCATCCAATTGGAAGTGTAACCTATTTTCTATGTACTCCTTCTGATCCACAGACATATCTGTACTATTTCCTGACATTTTCCAATACTCATTTTTATTGAACTCACTTATTTGTGTTAATCTATTCTTTCCTTTTGAATGGTTTCAGAATGGCTCAGACTAGGGTAACTAGCCCTTTAATGCCTAACAGGAAAGGAGAGAGCAGCTGCAAATAAAAAAAGACATTCTTCTTGTCCATAGAAAGAAAACTCCTTGAGGGCAGGCACTCTTTTCATTTTTTTTTTCCTATCCCCAATAGCAAAGTGACTGGCACATAGTGGACACATAATAAATACTATCTTGCTGAATTGAATTGAATTTCCCTTCTTTCTTAGTGTTTGAATTTCAGGCTTTGATTCTTAAATTCCTCTGATTTCAATTGCCTACTTCCCTGTTGGTGGTGCCTACTATCTCTCCACTTAGATTTCACGGGACCTGGACTCCATCAGCCAGAAGTCAGCCTGGCAATTGGAACTGCCCTCCTCTTCTAAGATTGTATTTGCCTTCAGCCATTTTAAGCATCCAATCCAGTTACTTCAATCAATCTTCCCATAGTATAGTCTGGAATCTTTTCGACATCCTCATCACCTTCCTCTTGATTCGCCCCAACTTGTTACTGTTTTTTCCTGAAATGTAGTGTTCAAAACTGAGTATGATATTACATGCAATTCCCTGGTGAGCTGACCAGGACAGGGCCAGGCCTAGCACCTCTTTCTCTATATTAATGCATCCTAATATCACATTAGCTTTTCTGGCTGCAAGTCCACACTACCCATGCATATAAAATTTATAATCCACAGAAACCCTCAGATATTTTTCACATAAATTACTTTCTAGATATTTCTCCCCATCTTATATATGTATGTTTGATTTTTTTACTCAGCTGTAGGAATTTTCATTTATCCCTATTCAATTTCATCAAATCAGTCTTAACCATTGTTCTAGTCTGTTGAGTTTGTTATTCTTTTTAGTCGAATTGCCATCCGATGTACTAACTATTCCTCTTTCCCATGATCCCATCAAACCATAAATTTGATGACCTCGAGTATCAAATCTAAATCTTGGATAAAAAGATTAAAGAACATCCCAGCATTGTTGTTGATTCACTGCCTAAGGAAAGTTGCTTAACTTTTTGATATCAGTGCTTCTAATCTTTTTCTTTCCTTTTTTAAAAGGGATGATATAAACCATTTCCCTAATGAACTGAAGAATCTATGCATTCAATATGAATTGAGATCCATCAGTGAAAGGTATCTGAGCTTTGCTGATGATTTCATAAACTGTTTTCTTTCTTATTTTCCCCCTCTCCCTTCTATATTATAAATATATATTATTAGCATGTGCTAATAAGAGATCTGATTCTTTCTTGTTCTTCTTGCTAACATTAATTTGTGCTATTATTCTTTGTGCCTCCATCTTTTCCATCAGTTCAACTTCTGGAACCTTCATTAATACTACTTCTGATGCCTCTTTCTCTAAGTCACTGAACTGCCCTATATCGGTTTTTCCATTTGTTAATGAGGATATTAATACCTCTCCCTTGTCTCTGTCACAGGAAAATGAGAAGAAAACAATAGTTTTCCATGATTAAAGCTCCTCAGGGCAACGTGTTTCTAAGAATTGCGACTTTAAACAAAATGAAAATGTAGTTTAAGTCCAGCAGTGACCTTGATAGGGAGCAAAAGGAAGGAATCCTGTTGAAGATGGAAAAAGAGGATTCTTGAGGACTTAGACTCCTCAAGTGGCCCAGGAAACTTCTAGGGACTCTAGAAAAGAGCTAGAGGCCAACGTTCAAGTAGCCACTACCAGTTCCAAACTTATCTCTCTTGTTTGCACAAAAAGTAAATGATGAACAAAAGAGTAAAACAAATCTGAAAGAAAGCCAAAGAACACTTGTTAAATCTCTCCATGAATAAAGGGAAGCTATGTTTTAAAGGTATTTCAAGAATACTACTCATGAAGAATGACATTGTAGAAAAACCATCAGACTAGAAACCAAGAGATCTAGATTCTAGAGCTGACCCTTCCACTAGCTGTCTTTAGTGTGTGACAAATTACTTTAGGCATCAGATTTTTCCCCTAGAAGAGAACTCTTCTTATATTTGGTGGTTTTATGAAGACCCTAAAATTCTATATTCTAATTCTTAAAATATTTTTGTGTTTTTCATTGCATTTAGAACAAGATAACTTGTCTGTTTAAATGTTTAAAAGAGTTCCAAGTCTCTGTTGTTCTCTGGAGAAGAGGATTTATGTGTGCATACATTTAGTCCAAGTGGAATTTTAAATGCTAGAAGTGCAGCTTCTAAATAAATCCTATGAAATCCAGACCCTTCTACATCTTATCAATATCATTTCTCTTGTTTGGAGCCAAGGCTCCTAACTGGAACACTTTAAGTCATCAAAAGCAGAAAAGCAATTAATCTACTAAACCAAATACAACTGATCGTTGAGCCAGGGAAACAAATGTCCCATCCCACATAGTTTTTGTTTTCTTTCTCCTTTCTCTCCCCTCTTAACATTGTTGATACAGGTTTAATGATAGTAACCTAGGCAGTTGAGCATTTAGCCTGAAAAACCACTGAAGTCATTCAGAGTTATTATATAAATACCCAAATCTACTTTATTTTGCAATTTTCATAGGAAGAGGCTCAGCAGTGCTTATGTCAATGGTGTGTCTAGAGATGGTATCAGTAAAAGAGGTGTAGTTGCGATTTGCATCTTAGAGCTGGCCATGAGGCAATTTAGAATAAATGCTAGGGTTTTGTTGATGCTAAAACTCAGCTAAGTCACAACTATCTTTAAAGAAATTTTGTCTCTCATTTATGAGGATCTTGAGCACAGAAGATGTTCCCTACATCTCCAGCTAGGATCTCTAGCTCAGCAAGGCCTCATATCTCAGTAGGCAAAGGGATATTTAGTTATCTTGGTGTTAGCTCTCTTAATGCCTATCCTGGGAAAAGTTCAAAGAACTTTCCCTTTCTCTTGGCAACTTGATTTGTAAAAGATTAGTAGGAGGGGGGCAAAAACCAGTGGAATAGAAAATTGTCCCAAGCAACAGACCTCATTTTTATGTAGTTCATTCAAAATACTCACTATGGATAAAGGCCTCTGCAACGGCACCATATGGGGGCAATGAAAGAAACTGTGGCCAACTAATTTATTTCACCCTTTTTTCCCAACAGTGACTAGGAAATGGTTTCCTTCTTCATATTCTCTATTATTTCCAGAAGCTTCGCACATCTCCCTTTTGAAGACAAAACCAATCCAGCAGATATCAGTACTAGGAGATTTGTCCTAACATTCAGTGCCCTTTCCTTGATCTCTCATTTCTTTCACTCATGTTCTCTGCAGTTGCTTTCTCTCAGGATATCTGCCCTTGAAACACTGAAGAATCCAAGTTCAAAGCAAGACTAGCAATGAACACCTCAAATTTCTTTTATACTGGAAAGAAGTGATGATCTTGGTTGAGCCAAAAGCAGGAAAATGTCTCCTCTTCAGCCATTAGTTATTAGCAAATGAGAACAATAGAGAAATATGAAAATAACCCCCTATAACTGTTAAGAATACATGATGGGGGCAGCTAGATGGCACAGTGGATAAGCACCGGCCCTGGATTCAGGAGTACCTGAGTTCAAATCCGGCCTCAGACACTTACTAGCTGTGTGACCCTGGGCAAGTCACTTAACCCCAATTGCCTCACCAAAAAACAAAAACAAACAAAAAAAGAATACATGATGGCATCGTGGAGAAGAGATGTTCTGCATAATAGACAGAGCCCTAGACTTGAATCAGGAAGCTTAAGGTTCCAATGCAGTTTGAAATGCTTTCCAACAGTGTGACCTTGGGCATTTAAGTATTCATAGACTCAGTTTCCTGATCAGTAAAATGAGAAAAAATAAAAGCAGCTACCTTCCAGGATTGTTGTGAAGATAAAATGACTTATTGTATGAAAAGTGCTTTGCAAACCCAAAAGCCCCACATAAATATATGCTTTTATAAGTGACAGTCACTAGGACAGTCATGCATAGAAATGGATATAGACATTTTGACAATAGACAAGAATACTTATCACAGAAACAGTGTTGGAAGGAACATCAGGAGGTATCTAGTCCAATTCTACTTCCTCTCTTCACAATGACTAACAACGATTTGAGAGGCTTCTTACCCTGAAGAAGTTTCTGTGAGGTAATGACTTATGGAAGGTTCGAGCTGCCTAGGAGACAATGAAAAAAGAGACTTTTGGTGAGCATCTCTTAGGATGTTAAATCAAACAAAAGGAAGTATGTTGGTTCATAGTCAAAGGGCATACTCTGAAGCTGAGACTCATCCCCTCTGGTAGAAAGGAAGAGAGGCTTAGGAATGAGACAAATACCCTCTTGGGTTGGTTTGTACTAATTTTATTATTGTAAATTGCTTATTATAAATTGTTGGTCTGTTTTTGGCTAAACTAGAGTCAGCAAGGCATAATGGATAAGGCATTGGATTTGGGAATACATGGATTCAAATCCTATCTCAGACACCTACTAGTTGTAAAACCCTGCACGAGTCACTTAGGTTCTCTCAGCCTCAGTTTCCTCATCTATAAAATAAGAGGAGTCACCTTAAGCCCACTAAGGTCCCTTCTAGTACTTTATCTATAATCCTACTGAACCTATGAATTCACTAGAGTAGGGAAGTCCTGATGAGGAAAGACCCTCTAGCAATATCAGTGATCAGTTAAACTGCAACTTGTACCAGATGACCTCAGAAGAGAGTTGATTGGCTGAGGCACTAAATGGTTCAGTGACTTATTCAGGATCTAGCTCTTAAAATGCCTACACCCTATAGTCTCTCACCTTATGGACAAAAGAAAGAGAAATTGATGGATTATCTCCAAGACTAGAGACGTAGATAGAACTCGGACATAGAGCAAATTTTCACTGACCAAGTGGAGTGTGTGGCTAGCCTTTGGGGCAAGCATCCCTTCCCAACCAAAGTAAGTATATTGGTCCAATGTCAAAGGGCACACTGTGAAACTGAGAAGCCAGTCAGAGCCATATGTTGCCTGCTGCATTGCAGAATACACAGGTGCATCTGATTTAGCCTTCAGTGGTGGCAGCCCTCCTAGATGGGTAGCCCGGCAGGTTGATGCTCCCCAGTGGCAGGCTGACACAGCAAGGGCACCTCTGCTCAGCTTGATCCCACTGAGCCTTAATCAACCCAGCTGCAAGTACTAGGCAACAGTCAGTCCTCATTTTCCTCTTTAAAAGAAGGGCAATTATCACAGACGTGCAAACTAATAACAGGTCCAGAGGTACATGGCCTGAAAGCAATTAGGGCAAATCTAAAAGAGATTAGGCACTAGGCACCAACCAGCTTTAATAAACGATGGGAAATATGCCCCAGAGCACTGGTGCCGACCTCCCTCAGATTAACAAGCTCACAGACCTAGAGCTATCAGCCTCAGCATCACCTTGGTGCTGCTAGGTCTGGCTCCAGCTGACTGGCATCTGCTTTCAAGCAGGTTAGCAGCATATTTTTTTGCATACAGCTAAAGTCTAATCACAAATGGATCTTATTTCTCCTCTTATTCATTACAGTGGGCCCCCAGAGACCATTGCCTGCTAACACTGTGTCAGCATTTAATAAAGCAATATATGTACTTGACAGGAACAAAATTGTATTTTATAAATTCTATTATCCAGACTGGTTTTCTCCCACCCAGTCTGAATTAGTGAAGTTTTATTCTTTGTTTTTACCTAGATCTGTGGAAATGATTCAAGAAATACATTTGGGGGAGGGAGGGGAAGGGGGAGGAGATACTGTGTTTTACAGGAGAGAGATTGCTAGAAGATACTTCAGAGACCATCTTGGCCCACATTTTCTATTGCCATGGGTATGCAAATGCGGGGATTTTACATTTAAAGTGCCAAAGCCCTATACTGGGTAGTCAATGGTATTATCTCATGACGTGATCTTATCAAGAGCTTCTGGTTTCCATATCTGCCTCCCCGTGGCCTGCTGTGCAGCCTATAGTGAGTCACATAGCATCTCTGTGTCTCCATCTACCATTTGCCAAATGGAAACCACAATGTTGAAATAGTGGTGCAGAGGTCATCTGAGAACTAATTTACCTAAAGAAAACAAGGGAAGTCAGAAAATGACAGTTGCCAAAACACTTTGGCCTGAGAACCAAAAGTCTTCTGCCCCAGTTTCTCTGGTGTCTGGAGCTGTCAGCCACAGAGAGGAGGGAAGGGGAAAGATGCAAGAGAGAAATATGTGAATTGGATTGATCATATGAGTGGATATGCCTAGGAAAGAAGAGAGAATCATAGAAAATGGAGAAAAAGAAATCCATTTTGACAACAACTTGCCCATGAAGAGAGGAAGCATCGTGTAATCATTGAACCAGCCTCAGAACCCATTTTCTGGACATGCCTTCTTTGTCCATATTTGTCTTTCCCATTAGACTGAGCTCCTTGAGAGCAATGAGTGGCTATTGCCTTTCTCTGTACCCCAGTAGCACTTAGCAAAGTGCCTGACACATCCTAGTCTATTTTATTTGAGTGACTCAGAAGGGAGAGACATATCCTGGCTATGTGCCCCTGGGCAAATGCCTTCTAAAACTACAAATTTTCAACCCCCCCCCCCAAAAAAATCTCTCTGAAACTACAAATTACAGACCATTTGCTAATATGAATTCAGAGAGAAAGTTTCTTCGCTTCAGGGGAGTTTTCTGTGCCAGTGTTATAGGGGAAGGGGAGAAGGGATATCCCAAGGTATTGTGCTGGGTGCTGAGCACGTGTGAGAAGTAGAGGTGAGAGTGGGAATACAACATGGTCATAGAGAAATGTAAGGTATGGCTGGATAGGAGCAAAGGAGAGATCCAGACTTAAGGATTCTAGAAAGATTTGAAGAGGAAGAGAGTACTTTCACCTTTGGGGAATCATAGAAGGCTTCATGAAGGAAGTAGCATTTCAGCTAAACCTCAAAGGGATGGAAAGGCTCAGTAGGAAGGGATGGGGAGGGAATGTATCCCAGGAATTAGGACCATCCTGTGGGGATACATGGATGCAGAATATAGCAGGAGGAGATCTGGAAACAGAATGGACCTGTTATGTTTCTGATGCACAAAAATGCAGGGGAAAAATGCATTGAATGGCTTGGGACATGAAGTAAGCAGGGTCAGTCTGCCAGGGAATGTTACATCCCACCTGTCACGTCTCCAGAGAAAAGAGCTTTCCTATTCTCAATATCTGGGTTAAGCATGCTTTCCCATGTGACCTTTTTGGGGGGTCAATCGAGCCTAGGATTCAAATGATTTTATCACCTGCAATGCTGTTTTGACAGATAGTTGTGGTAAGCCTTCTTAAACTGTTCCTGGATGATTTTTCTAAAAAAAAAACAATTTTTTAAAATGCAATCAGTACTGACCAAAGTGCCTGGCATCATCCCCAAATTGCTGCCCAGGGCTTCAATCTGGGCAATCAGTATTTAGGAGCCCTTCTCTCCCAGACTGGCTGCCTTTTCGTGGTCCTGTCCAGCTGTTGTCCGTTGGACTGACCTGAGTTTCAGGCCCTTTTGTCTCCCTACGGAATTTTGCCTCCTTATGTCTCAAGCAGATGTCTAAACAGGAGAAACAAGCACGCTTTCCAAGTCTTACAATGTGACCCTTTGCACACACAGGAATGGGTTTTCAGAGTATTAGTTGGAAGCGGGTGTGATCAACACGATAAGGCTCGTTAGCCTTTCATCAGGTTCCAGGAAGAAGCCAGAAGTGTTCCTTGGGTGAAGGTCTTGCACAAACTTTCTACCACTGGCATGCTCATTTGGCATCTTCCGAATGCCATTCATAGGGTACATTCCCAGGACCTGAATGTGTTCCTCCCCAGATTCTAAGTAAAGATTTCTTCATGAGACAGCTTCCCTTTCACCGGGCTCCCTTCACCTCCATGTCCCCAAACTTCAACTTTGATCTGCTATTTTACAGTGGTCATATCTAACATTAGCTGATATTAGGGAAACAGATAAGGAGAGTACTGTATGTGTTATCTAAATTTATAATGGGTTATCATTTTCAAAGGGATGGGTATGAAATGGAACTAGGCTTGTGACCTTTGGTTCCATGGGGAGGGACCATGTGCACTGGCCCCTGGCTAAAAGATGGCCCATTAGTATGTGGCAGATTAGATGTCACAGTGGGTGACAGTGAGGGGCTTGGAGTCAAAAAGACCTGAGTTTAAATCCAAGGAGCTGTGTGACCCTGGGCAAGTCACTTAACCCTATCTACCTCAGTTCCTCATCTATAAAATGAGCTAGAAAAGGAAATGGCAAATCACTCTAGTATCTGCCAAATGGAATCACAAGGAGTCAGACACCTCTGAAACTACTGAACAACAGCAACAGAGCACACGCTTCCCTCACCCTGGAGCCAAACTGTACCTGCCCACCTTCAAGATAAGTCCTCCAATTCAACACCCACCCCCTACATTGACAAACATTTATTAAATGCCTACTGTGTGCAAGACACTATGCTAGAATTGGAAATATAGAGATAGAAGTGAGGCGGCCTCTGCCTTCCAAAAGCTTACATTAGTCTTGATTTCAAAAGCAAAAGAGTAATAATAACTTTATTATATACACTATCTCAGTCTGTGTGATAAATCAGGTATTATTGTTCCCAATTTACAATTGAGGAAACTGATACTTGGAGAGATTGAGTGACTTATGAAGACTAGAACCCAGGTCTTCAGTCTCCAAACCCAGGGCTCCTGAGTTCAAATTTTACCTCAGACACTTACCAGCTTGTGTGATCCTGGGCAAGTCACTTAACCTTTGTCTGTCTTAGTTTCCTCAGCTGGAAAATGGAGGTCATAATAGCACCTACCTTCCATGGTTGCTATGAGGATGAAATTAGATATTTGTAAATCTCTTAGCAAAGGCACTTAATAAATACTTATTTCCTCCTCTTCCCCTCCCTCTTCTTTTATCTACACTATGCTAACACAGAGTTAGGCTGCTAGCTCTTTGCTGACTTGTTAACAAGCTTATTTATTTACAGAAGAGAACCAAAAAAATATGTTAGTAAACACTTAAGACAGCTGGTGATTCACGAAGATGCAAAGGGTCCCAAGCAACACAACAAGATCATTTCTGAGGGCAGAAGGCTGAAAATTAGCATATGTGCAAAATGATGCTTTGAACCAGAGCTTGAAAATGGGTGAATGGTTATATAACTAGGAATCCTCACCTTATAGTTGAGTTGGTGTCTATGACTAGACCAGTAGGTTATATAATTATTAGAAGCACATAGTTGGCACTTAATAATGTCAAGCCTTCCTTTGGTAATTAAAGAGGCCAAAAAGAAAAATGAACCATTATTCCTCTCCTCTTCTGTTCCTTAACTTTTTTCCTCAATGCATAGGTATACACACACACACACACACACACACACAGAGTATCTGGATTTGAATCCTAACTGTATTGATTACCTCTTTGTGTAACTCTGGAGAAGCTGGTGAACCACTCTGAGAAAAGATTTTTTCATCGATAAAAGTAAGGGGATTCCAAAGCTTGGTAGAGTGGGGAAGAACACTGGAGTCATCATAGCTGGAGCATCTGATTTCGAGCCCCTGCTCTGCCACTTAACCTTCGTGACCCCAGGCAAGCCACTTCTCTTCAGTTTTCCCATCTGCAAAATGAGGGGGGTGGCCTAAAAGGCCTCTGCTCTCACTTCCAGGGCTGAATCTACAAACCTAAATTATCTCCAGGGCGCCTTCTCGATAAAAAAGCCTACATTATTATGATAGTATGGGGTCCACTTTTTTTCCTACCCCTCCTAGCACTGAGGAGTCTGGAGGTGAAAGGCAGTTTCTCTTAATGGGCAGTAAACACACCTTCCCCCCCCCCCATGCAATAATCATCATAACAATAATAAGCAGCATTTGGATGTTACTCTAAGGAGTCATTCATGGGGGGGAGGGGGTCCCATCTTGACAACAATGGGTGATAGGATATCAGTAAGAACAGCCCTGCGGGGGGTTGTATGTGTGTTCCAAAGCCTTTGGCAAATTCCAGAACCCCATTTTGAAAACAGCTTCTGAAAGTTGCGCAAATAAAACTTGGCCCAGGCCTTCGCTGGCCATGCAGTTCTCTGAGTTGAGGCTTAGAAACAAAATGTACTCGTCCTACTTCCGAGATCATGTTTGGAGACTTGGCTCTGTCTCTTTAAGAGCTGTTTCATCCCTGATGTCATCCCGCCATTGAATTTCAGATCTCTCCCAGGCGATTTGGGGTCCAGCAACAGTTCAGCAGTGGGAGTGAGAGAAGCTACTCCAGAGGGAAGTTGTGGACAGAGGTGGAACTAGTCCAGCCTTGAGCTTGGTCAGGGCATCCGAAAGCAGATGCCAATATTTACACATGGGACACGAGGAGATTGGTGAAGATGGAGCATACCTGAGGAGGGAAGAGATCAAATGCATAACTCAGCTCAGGGACAGGACTGAGGCAGGGGTCTTAATTCAGAGCCACCAATCCCAATGCTTTTTAAAAAATTTTTAAAGAGCATAAGATTTTTTTCATGGCAGTACTATTGGCAAAACTCTGAAAATAACAGAGGGGGAAAACATAAAAATGAAAAAATTTCCATCTGGCTATGTTCTCTTGCCTCTAAGGTCATTCTGCCGAATGTCTCACACACTCAGTGACCATTTCTCCCAAGACAAACTGCGTTGAAGCCAAGTTGAACTTGAGTACATTTCTCAGCCTCAAATAGGCACCCTTCATAGAAAGTATCAGGACAGCCTCCAGGGTCTTCAGAGGGTTTCTCGGGAACAGTCACTCTAATGACAAAGAAGGAGTTTTCTTCCTGTGTCCTTATTTAACACAAAATCCCTCCTAAAAACGATATAGGATTTTGTGGCCCATCCAGTACATCCCTCTGAATTACTTGGAGCAAAAACGTACACATGGTCACTCTCTCTGGGCAACAGAAACCGCCAACCAAGCCCAGAGATCATTCTGAATATAGGCATGTTGCAGTCCTCAGGCTCAGGCACAGACAGCCTGCCTTCAGCAGGGGTTACGACTGCCCTCGGATCTGCCTAAGTAGAATCACCACCTTTGCCAGAACTATTCCAATAGACACTTAACCAGCCTCCCTGCCTCAAGTTTCCCCTCTCTCCAGTCCTTCTCCACCAGCTGCCAGTCATTTTTCTAAAGCTCAGGGTAACTACATCACCCTTCTACTCAATAAGCTGCAGTGGCTCTCTATTACTTCCCTCTAAGATCAAATATTAACCTCCTTTTTTGACATTCAAAGGTCTTCCTAACCTGCCCCCAATTTACTTTTCCAGCCTTTTTACACATCTCTACCTTTCTTATCCTTGAAGGTCCAGCCAAACTGGACTTCTTCCCGTTGCAAAGACACAATATTCCATGTCCCTCCCACTTCCCTTCTCCCCTAGCGTGGGCCGTATCCAATGCCTGCAATGTACTTCTTTCTCATTTCTGCTTTTTAGAACTCCTAGTTTCCCTCCAGACTTCACTCAGATACCATTTTTGGCATGAGACCTTTCCAGATCCTCCCAGCTTTTAGGGCCTCCCCAAAAACAATTACTTTGTATCTCTTTTTGTTGCTCCTCTACATAGTGTTCTCTTCTCTTAATACAAAATAAACTTTGAGAGCAGGAACTATTTTGCTTTTTTGTGTGTGTTTTTATCACACACCACAGTGCTTGGCACATAGTAGGCACTGAATAAATTCTTACTGTATCCAGAAGATACAACCAGCAGTTAATAATTTCAGGTTGGAAATTTATGACTGGTCAATAACTATCATAAAACATTTTCTAAACCCAGTCACTCAACGACACTTAAGGTTTGGCTAGACAGAGTTTAAACAAGTCTTTAAAGACTGTTGGGTAGAACAATCTTTGCTTTCAAGTAACTTAGTAACAACAGTGGCAATATACATATATACATACATACATACACACCTACACATACATAGACATTTGTAGATATGTGAATATGTGTATATACATATACACATGCATATACATGTATCTGTGTATATATGTGTATAAAATGTTCACAAAGTGCTTTATAATTGTGATGGCTTTCCTTACAACAACCCTACAGATAGTGAAAAGGTATTATTTTTCCCTTTTTATAGATAAGAAACTAGATAAGGAAAAAAAAGTTGTGACAGCTTGCCCATGGGTCACACAGCTCATAAAATACAATGAGAATAGCAGAATATAGAAAATTCCATAAATGAAAATCAGAAATGTCTACACAATCTGTGGCTGTCCATATATAGAAATACTGAATTTGATGCACTGATTGGAGCATCTGACGTCAAGTGGGGTCCATAGAGAAAGCTGTTGTGGGGTTTGAAGGAGGAAAAGGATCTAGTTTGGACCAGAACAGGGGTCAGAACATTTCAGGTAAGGGGAAATGCAATGTGTGATGCCACAGTGGCAGAAACAAGGGGGGCATGATAGCAAGGTCCAAATGGTCACAGCCCTTACAGATGCCATAGATGATTAACTAGTTTAAACTCCCAACCACATTCCTTAGAGTCAAGGACATAGTCTTCCCTCTTTGACGACTTCTTCTTCTTCTTCTTCTTCTTCTTCTTCTTCTTCTTCTTCTTCTTCTTCTTCTTCTTCTTCTTCTTCTTCTTCTTCTTCTTCTTCTTCTTCTTCTTCTTCTTCTTCTTCTTTTGCCGGGGCAATGAGGGTTAAGTGGCTTGCCCAGGATCACACAGCTAATAAGTAGGAAGTGTCTGAGGTCAGATTCGAACTCAGGTCCTCCTGAATTCAGGGCTGGTGCTCTATCCACTGTGCCACCTAGCTGCCCCTCCCTCTCTGACTTCTTGAGAGACTTTTCTCACCCCAGATTTGCCAACCAAACACATTTGGTTAGGTTTGGTTTCCTTTCCCACACCAAAGTCAAATGGAATGCTTCTCATGCAGGTAACTTTGAGGAAAAAGGATTCTAAAAATTCCAATTTCATCTCCTTCTGGATTTGATACTGGATAGAAAATGTGGTCGAGAGCATTTATTATAAAAAGGGAAAATAGATTGGGGATGGAAGAAGACAAAGAGAACAAGATAGTAAGAAATGTGACAGATAAAATAAAGAAGAATTAGAGCTAACATTCCTTGGCCATCCCTAGCCAGTAGGTTGTAGAGTAATAGAACTGAATTTGCATGGCCTTTGAAGCTAGTCTGATTCTAACCCTAAAGAAAAGAATGTTGAGTGCAGCCTAGTTCTATGCAGAAGAGGCCTACAGTGTTAATCCTCACTGATGTGGAGTGAGGGCTACTCTAATGTCATTTCCAGTACAAATGCCTACAGATGGTTTGTAAATTACTCACAAGGGGTTCTGATTATTCTTTAGCGGACCCAACATAAGGATGAAAACATTTTCATCTCACTATGTTCTTTTAGAACCTCTCAGGTCTCTCTGCCTGGTGTCTCAGTCACTCAGTGACCAATCTTCCCAAGATGATGTGGGTCCGGATCAGTTTGCTTAAGATGAATTTGGTCAAAAATCTTCCCTTCTTTCCCTCTCCTACTCTCTTTTAAAGGAATAGCCAAGGTGCATTCAAACTTGTTGGCTAACCTTTTGGGTGTGGGGTGGAAAAGGAGCAGGGACCCCCAAAGAGATCTTATCTCCCCAGAACTATCAGGACACAGAAAGACAGAGGACTGATAACAGATTTCCCAGAGCCACTGCAATGGGAACTAATCCCTTGGCTTCCCTAGAACTGGGTCAGGCTCAAAAATGGAGCAAATTGGGGGAAGAAGGGGGAAGGGGCACATTCCATTCACTTTACCTTTCTTTCTGGGTCTTACATTAAGGGATTTATCAGTCCCTGCTTCCCCAAACCAAAATGAAACATACTCCCTCCTAATCTAACTTAGCTAAATTTGGGTAGGCTGGATAAGGTTTGAGAGCAACGCTATCCAAACCACAGAACCTTTTGGAGACCCACCCATCTGTCATTTGGAAGAACTCACAGTTCTTAGCTGTGTGGTTCATCTCATCCTTAAATAAAACATTTTGTCACCACCTCTGTATTCCAGAACAAAATATAATGATCTATGCTGTAAGATTTTCATCAGGAGCAAGAGAACCAGAGAGACAGTTTAGCATGTTGCCTGCAAAGCAGACTAGGATCCCTGAATGCAGGTTTCAGAATCGGCTTCAGAATCAGACTGTCCCACTGAAACTAACAGTATGGCAGGAATTAGGGCTCAGGCCAGTATTTCCCAGCTAGGTCTGAGCTACACACAGAAAGGAGGTCAGCCACTCATGGATGCCACACTTCCAATATCCAGTCCCGCTGCACCAGGAAGTGCTAGCTTGACCACAAAATAAATATTTTTTTTTTAGAAATGGAACTTTTCCAGTGTTACAAAAGGTTTCATTATATGTCATTTAAAATAGATTTTCATTTGATGTCATTTAACTAACTTAAAAAGCACTGGCCATAAATTCCATTTAACAAGATGGTCCCTGTGGAGGGGAGAGAGAAGACCAGCGGGGCAACTGCCAATTAGGTGTTGCATGGAAGGACACCGAAGTATCATAAAAGTGATGGAAAAGTGCATTATAGAATTAGCTATGTCATTCTTGCCAAGGCATTACACACCATAGCATGATACCCAACACATTTAAAAGGTGGAAATCATTCTAAATGTGCATTTAAGCTGTGTGTAAAGGCAAGCTGTCTCTATTTCGTTTTTAACACCTTTGTCAGCCACTTTCAGATCTTCAGCAGTGGAGGGAAATAATTAATAGGATAGATGTCTAATAGAATGGATTTATGTGCTCTGCTGAAACATTTTTTTGCAACGTGTGATGTCTTCTAGGTGTGCATTAGAAAGCTGGGTTGTCAGATTTATAAAGTATGATCCTGATTTATTCCATCTATAAAAACCTCAGGCTCCAATTTTTCCCCTTGTTCCTAAAGTAGAGGATTTCAAAATGACAGGAGCAGACTGGTAGAAGAGAAGGACCAAACTCAAATGCAACCTGCAGAGCTCCTCTTGTAGCACAAACTCTGATTGGAAAAGTAATAGTCTGGGAGTCAAGGATCTTACTTTGTATTCCTAAATCCATGTTTGCCTGGCTCAATGGCCTTTCCTATAGCTGACCGTCTCCATTTCTTCATGGTTCTGATGCTGACCTGATTGATTGCTGTTACTATTGTGGTCTACATGAGCTCAGGGGGCCCTTAGCCCAACTCCAACCCTTACAAGTGAGTCTTGAGTCACAGGGCATTTTCCCCTCAGGAATCTAGGGGTATCCCCCGGGCAACAGGGCTGACTCGCTGATGATATAAGCTCAAGCTCCAACCAGTGTGCTTTCTCTCTCTTCCTCCCCAAGATTATCAGTTGAGAATCATTTTAATCCATCAGCCTTGAGAAAAAAGAATTTACTATGGCAGTATAGTTAGTTCTTCCCACAGATGAGCAGCTAGGTGGCACAGTGAATAGAGCACTGGCCCTGAAGTTGGAAGGATCTGAATTCAAATCTCACCTCAGACACTTACTAGCTGTGTGACCCTGGGCAAATCACTTAACCCCAATTGCCTTCCAACGTCTGGGGACATCTCCAGTCTTCCTGATGATCTTGCCACTGGGCCCAAATGGCCCCAGCAGAGAAAGTGAGGCTGGTGACTTTGCACAGCCCTCCTCACTTATAACCAATTCATTGCAAGTCATGACATCACCTCCTAATGTCATGGTCCTCTTTGAGAATGAAGGACAGGGGCAGTGGATAGAGCAACAGCCCTGGATTCAGGAGAACCTGGGTTCAAATCCAGCCTCAGACCAGTGATACTTTATAGCTGTGTGACCATGGGCAAGTCACTTAACCCCAATTGCCTCACCAAAAAAAAAAAAAAGAAAAGAAAGAGAGAGAGAATGAAGGACAAACAACAACAACAACAACAACAAAGCATCCCCTACAAAGGTCTATGATTCAATATCCCAGAAGTACACACAGGGTCCAGGGGAAAGTGGACTCAGACTTAGAGAGTACCTGTGGCAAAGGATCAGAGACGTGCTGGGAAATGTTTAATGGTCAACTCTTTGGGCAACTAGGTGGCACAGTGGACAGAACACCAGGCCTGGAGTCAAGAATACCTGAGTTCAAATCCAGCCTCAGACACTAGCTCTCTGACCCTGAGCAAGTCACTTAACTTTCTTTGCCTCAGTTTACTCATCTGTAAGATGAGCTGGAGAAGGAAATGGCAAACCACTCCAGTATCTTTGCCAAGACGACCCAAAACAGGGTTGCAAAGAGTCAGACACCACTTAAATGACTAAACAACTTGTGGGTGATGAGGGGTGTATGAACAATACAGTTTTAAGTTTAATCTGTTATTAACATTTTCTCCATCACTTTCTTAAATCTAGACAATCAATAAAACAATCAATCAAGCCCTGATTTGTGTGTTTGCTCATTTCTGAGAGGTAAATGCTCACACTGAAAATTTAACAAATTGCTCTCATAAAGCACTAGGAGCTGGCTCCAGCATACACATGCAAAAAGGTAAGTGACAGGTCCTGGCTGTTGGAAGTCCTTTTTCGTCCACTTTGGGGGGTACTCAAGAAGTTCCCCTTGAGAATGGTGTAGTTACTGTTCTAGAGTTCTTGTGGAGCTATGAATCTACGTCCAGTTTGGCCTTAGTTCTCAATACAGGTACTGCTGTCAGCTGATCAGAGGATACCCCAAGGATACCAATGGGAGGAATACCCAAATCCCCCAGACCTCTCAGAGCTTGCAAGGTCCTCCTTCATACAAAGGGAGAGGGAAAAGAAGACTTGGTCCAGGCTAAAGTGAAGCCCTCTATTTTCTCATTTGCCCCCAAAGGGTTTTCCTGGAAATCCAGGCTCCCTTCAAACTCTGTGAGTCTACTTTTAAACTGGTTTGATAATCTGTAGACCCATGAGCCTTAACCAAGTTTTCTCAGCCTATCCCTAACCCTTCTTCCTGAAACATCATTCTATTACAAGTAGTTTTAGCACTTGGTCTAAAGTCTATGATTGAGATTGATTGAGCAACTTGTCACTTGTTTGAAGAGGGGTGGGGTGACTTGATAAAGGAAATTAATCAACCTCACCCTTACATAAGATTCTATTTTGTTCTTCCAAGGCCTGAGAAAGAGATGCTACTCTCCCCAGGAGAGGGGAAAAAGCCCTACTCCTGTGTAATCCTCTATTTGGAAGGAGTAGAAGCTGCTTTAAAAAAACAGTCAAAGAAGTCAGGGAGCCTGTGAGTGAGATTTTCCCCATCCCTTAGTTATAAGTGATTTAACATAATTATAAGTGATTTAATAATTGTAATAATCAGTATATTAACTAAAATTGTGATTTAATATATCAGTATATTATACCATATTAGCTGCTTGAATCAGCAATATGGATTAGGTAAGATAGATATTAGTGGGCTATCCACATAGTATTGAAGTTGTTTTCATACCACAAGCTGTCAGTTAAACCCATATTTGTCAGCTAAATCTATACTTAGCTAGTAGTCAAATCCACAAACTTAAAAGGTCAACTATCAAGAATAGAACATAGAACAATCAGGACTGATTATCCTCTGTGACCCACATACTTCAGTTGTGGAAGCCCCTACTTTTCTTATGTTCTGTGAAAACCCCAGAAACCCCTTATCATTTATATTCTTTTAATTATGTTATGTTCTGTGGTTATGTTATGTTCTGTCTTCTAATCGTGTGCTAATATGCATTACTTTGTTTCTCAGAATGGCCCCATTTTTTATTATGTTGTATGTCTAAAATTAGCCCTGTTGGAGTATAAGAACAGCTGAGTGACACTACTCAGAGCCCTTGGTCATAAACCTGAGGTTGGCTTTATTGTGAGACAGGTACCCTCTCTCAATAAACCTATTTCCCTATTGCTTGGAGATTTTGTTGTTTCTGTATTGTGTTGGGTAGATATATTTTCAAAACAGCCTCTACCCCAAGAAGGACCCACCCACAGAAGAACCTATGACTGCAATAAATGGGTTTTGACTGATTATACTAGAAAGAATCCTAGATTTGAAGTGCTTTGAATCCCAGCTATGTCACTATTTGGTCATTTTACCTGTAGTCCTCAGATTCCTTACCTGTAACATGAAGGAGTTGGACTAAATCAATGGTACCCCACCTTGTTCAGGAGGAGGACCCCTTAGTAACATCAAAATATTCCAAGGAGATTAACAAAATAGTAATTGCTATTATGATGATAATATAAGGTGATTATATTAATTAATATATGAACAAGTAGTATGTTAATAACATAATCATGTAGAATATATTATGTATATTATAATAATATTAATGAGAATGAGAAAATACACAATGACAAAAGGCTACAATGAATTCAGGAAAGCTTTAACATGGTTTTATATTTTGATATTTGTAACAGCTTCTACATGAATCCTAAAATCCTAAAATCCTAAAATCCTAAAATCCTAAAATTAGTATAAATATATCAGTGAGAATATTTATTGATTTAGACATAGGTAATTTATCAGGTACAATCTCATATTGTAACCAGACAGTTGAGGGCATTGATCAGTCCCCTCTTTTCTATTCTCCTTCAAGACTCCTTCTACAGGATTCACTGTTGAGACTCATAGCTTCCTTTTTATCTAATTTACCACCTTTTATCCTAGGATAAGGCTCAATTATTTCAACCCTTTTTTTTTAGTAAATACTCCTTTATTTAAAATTTTGAATTCCAGGGGACAGCTAGGTGGCGCAGTGGATAAAGCACCAGCCCTGGATTCAGGAGAACCTGAGTTCAAATCCAGCCTCAGACACTTGACACTTACTAGCTGTGTGACCCTGAGCAAGTCACTTAACCCCCATTGCCCCACAAAAAAAAAAATTGAATTCCAAATTCTATCCCTCCTTCCCTCCTTTCCTTCC
Organism: Dromiciops gliroides; assembly: GCF_019393635.1. Taxonomy (NCBI): domain Eukaryota; kingdom Metazoa; phylum Chordata; class Mammalia; order Microbiotheria; family Microbiotheriidae; genus Dromiciops; species Dromiciops gliroides. The sequence continues at coordinate 574,257,171 of NC_057863.1, read as the reverse complement.
CCCCTCCTTGAGCTAGTAAGCAATCAGATATGTTATACATGTGCAATTATGTAAACATTATCATATTAGTCATTTTGTAAAAGAAATCTTTAATAAATGTAAAAGTGAGAGAAAGTGAAAAACAGCATGCTTCAGTCTGTGTTCAATCAAGATCAGTTCTTTGGGAGTGTCTTGGATCATTGTATTGCTGAGAATAGTTTTGTCATTCGCAGTTCTTCATCA